>NC_138373.1:9732082-9802002 GCF_054177405.1 Leptonychotes weddellii | reverse complement strand
GCTTGCAGGACCCCGGTGGGCCGCAGTCTTAAGAGTCTCCCCCCGGCCCCCCGCCACCACCAGAGTATCCGGCTTGAAGTCACCCAGCATAGTGAAAGCCCTGACTTTATTGGCTGCCAGGGGTGGGTATTTGCTCATCTATGTGGCCCAGCCCTCCCTCCATCCCCCGACGTGCTGATGAGGGTACCAAGCCCTGCGGCCCGGGACTACCCCCTCCCAGATCCTGAGCTCTCTCCTCTCCACGACTGTTGGAAACAGTCCCAGGTACCAGGACCCCAGCCGTCCCACCCTCTTGCCGCCCTTAGCCTCTCAAGGCTGCAGGCTCTGAGCAGCACCCTCCCCGGGGCCTGCATGGAGTTTACAGCTGTCCCCAGAGGTAACAGGGCCAGCCCCCGTAGAGACACCCTCCCACCCCAGGGCAGTGAGTAGGCAGCTTCTGGCCCCTTTCACCCTCGGGGGCTCACTCCTGCCAAAGATGATTAGCCCTGGGGTCACCCCCATCCTGTGCGGGCAGAGAGGACATTGGTGCCCCTGAGGGCCCAGCCTCTGGGGCCCAGAGGGTCTACTGACCCCCCACACACCACTGACTGGTCACACGTGGCACATTCTGTCCACTTACCAGCTCACAGCCTTTGGCAGGACATTGACCTCTCTGAGCCTCGGCTTCTTCATCTGCAAGATGGGATGATACTGTTGGCCCGACCGACGCGCCCTTTTTCCCATCACTACCGTCTCTCTCCCTCCCTCCGCCTGTCTCGGGGACTTTGGCAAACTGAACGTGGCCCCAGGGATGTTGGCCATAGCCAAGCGAGAATTTTAATAAAAGTGAAGTATTTGGCCCAAAGCCCGTGGAAAGCCCTCAGGGCCTGGACCTCGTCACTGTGGGGCCGGGCCGGTTGGCCTTTGGCCTTCACCAGGCTGCTCAGGGGAGCTCGGAGAGGTGATGACAGGCGTAAACCAAGCACAACCAAACGCAGTGTCCTCGGGGAGCCGTTGGTGGGGAGGTTGGGTTGTGAGGGGGTGAACTGGCCGCGGGGGCATCGGTGTTGAATTTAGACCCCAGTCTTGACTCCGTTGGCCAAAGTGCGGGGCAATGAGACAGCTTGAGTGGGAGTTTTGTAGGCGTGTTTCGGCTGAAGCTTGAGCCCCCGGCCAGGTGCCTGAACATTCTAGAAAGCTCAGGGGCTGGTGGCCCCGGTCCAGGTAGTAAGCAAAGCCCTGTTCTGACTGGGCCCACGTGGCCGGGGCAGCCGGGGAGATGAGCCCGACGGGCTGTCTGCAGTGGAGCAGGGAGGGACAGGGCTGCGGGCTGGGGACAGAGTGCTCACGCCCACCCCTCTCCTGTCCCTTCCCTAAGGCCTTGCCCCCGTCATTTGGGTAAGGGCTGCCTTCCTGGTGGAGAAGGATGGATAGCACAGTGAATCCCTCGTTCTTGGCTGCTCCGGGCTGGACCATCTTCGGTTCAAATTTTATTTCATGGATTTGGGACTGAATCCCAGAAGGACAGGACTGGCCGTGGTGCATGGTGGTCACATCAATCCCCCCGGGGAGCCGTTCCACACCATTTTTCAGGGGCTCTTCCTCATTTCAGCCCTTTACCCTTCATCGCGGGGCCTCTGTCCACTTCCTTCACCGAAGTCTCTTCTCACTAACCTATGAGGCCTTTGTGGGTGCCATGCTTGTGTTCCCCCCAAAAACTCATATGCCGAAGCCCTAATCCCAAATGGGGACTGTTCTTTGGAGGGAATTAAGGTCAAATGAGGTCAGGAGAGTGGGGCCCCGACCCAGTAGGATTAGTGTCCTTGTAAGAAGTGACACCAGGGAGCTTGCACACAACAAGAAGGTGGCCACAACAAACCAGGAAAAGCGCTCTCTCCAGAAACCCCACCAGCACCTCCATCTGCCTCCCCCCTCCAGAACTGTGAGCGGTGAAGCTCTGCGTTTCCAGCCGCCTGGTGGCAGGTGCTTTGTTCGGGAACTCTGTGTCCTCTGAGTCCCCCATACACCACCCGACCCTCCCAGGTCTCCGCAGGGAGGACCAGTGGAAGGAGTCCAGCCTCAAGGCTTGTTCAGACCCTCTTCCTTCACTGACAGGACTGGGTCCTGAGCCTCAGTGTGCCCACTTTGGTAATGGGAGGGTGAAGAGAGAGGAGGTCAGGGCTCAGACGCACAGCGAACAGTTTTCCTGCCCTTCCTATCTGGCTCGAGGCTGAGCTCGTTAAAAGCACTCAGTGTCGGTTCTGTCCCATGAGCTGAGCAAACAACAAAAGGACTTTCCTGGGAAACGTCGTGGTAACGTGAGCATCGTGCTCCAGACCCTGCCTCATGCCAACCGTGGGTCTGTTGCTCCTAAGGGCCGCGCTGAGGCTCCCGACATCACGGAGCCAGGGATGGTCCCAGTGCCGACGGTGTGAGGGTTAACCACAGCACGGTGGTCAGGGGCCGGGGAGAGCGCGAGGGCCTGGCTCCAGGTGGAGGCTGCTTGCCTTCGAGCGGGGGATGGATTGCAAAGTTCCAGAACTGCACGGTCCAAATCGGGAGCCTCTAGCCACACGTGGCTGCTCAAATTCAAATTAATTAACATCAAATTAAATAAAAAATTCTCCAGCCGCATTAGCCACATTTCCGAAGGGCTCAGTAGCCACATGTGGCCATTGGCTATCGAACTGGACGGTGTGGGCACAGATCATTTGCATGATCCCGGAAGCTCTCCCAGACAGCACTGGTTTCGAAGATTCGTTTGGGCAGCAAGAGAGAATGCCAGGTCCATTTTGGCAGCGGCCGGCCTGGTTCAGGCCCAAACATATTTGCCATCCCTTGAAGGCAGATGCTGGGGGTGCACTCCGTGGGCCTCTGGACAAAACAGTCGTGCGTGGCATCGGGTGCTGCGGTTTGGGCCTTGGCTGGCAGGCCTGGCAGGAATCGGTTCCATTCGGAAACCACCAGCCACTCAGAGACTTAGCTTTTCAACTTTGTGCTCACGTAGCACCACCTCCAGGAAGCCTTCCCTGAGCCCCAGACGCCCCACCCCAGCATCCACCCGTTGTCCGTCTCTGCTTAGTCCCTGAATCACCCCCAACCCTTACATAAATACATCATCCCATGAGCATCCTCAGCAAACAGCACTGGGCCCGTGGAACCGTGGTGGACAGGCCACATGTTCTGACCCGGGGAGTGGCAAGAGCCCAGGGAAGCACAGGACGTGCCCAGGGCGATCCAGCTTGCTGGGAGTGGCGCCGGGGAAGTCGCTCCTTCCTGACTCCCAGCCGAAGGTACCCTCCCAGGAGGGTAACAGGGGCCCTGAGGTGCGACTGCCCAGGCTCTGCGCTTGGGCACCGGGGAATTCCAGAGGGAGGCAGGCCTGTTGGGGCAACGAACCGCTGAAACTCCCACTTAGTGTCCAGAACAGGCCACTCTGTTTTCTCTGGTTTACATTTTGCTTAGCCAACTCCTGACCGCACCTCGGAGGCGGCCCTGGGGAGCTCTGAGGAGCCCCCCACCCATCAGTGCTCCAGGCGCAGACCCCACGAGCGGCCACTCATACGGGCACCCCTTGTGATCTGGGAAGTTGATTCCCCCTAAACCCCAAACCCCAGACACTTGAGAACGTTTAGGGGTCTGGGAAGGGAAAACGAGGTATTTGGAGGCCAGACGTGTTTTCTTTGGCCCGCCCAGTGTGTTTTTAAAAAATTGTACCAACGTTTAAACATTGAGAGAGATCACAAAACTCTGGATTTCCATCTTCCCTGGAAACATTGGAAGATCTTGTGACCCAGGACCCACAGGGTAACAATTTCTCAGAGCTGAGTGGCAGTTGACCCCCCTTTTCAGCAGGGAGGGGACCCCCCCACACCCCAAGGCAACCTCGCCCATGGCCCCTCACACTGAGACCACGTGCTGGGCCCATTTGTCATCGTGTTATTACCAGCGAGTTTCTTGGGTACAGAAAAATATGTCTCTGTTCTTCCTTCCCAAAAGTGCAAGGAAGAGAAACAGAGTGAGAGGACCCCATGTGTCTTGGTGCAGGTGAAGACCGTTGCTGGGTGTTTAATATGCAAAGCGTGGCTTACTTACCCCTGGTTCTCCTCACCTGAGGATCTCAGCTGCCTGCCCCGCGGGCCTCAGAGTGTAACCTCCGTTCTAGACATGTCCAAGCTCTTCCTTGATTGAGGGCCTCCTCCCACCCTCCTTTCCCACCCTGTTTGGTTTCCTGTCCCTGGAACCCCTGTGAGTGCATCTGCATCCGGCTCCCAATCTTGGGGGGCTCGGCCACGGTAGCGGTGGCTGGCCACGGCTCCTCTCGGCGTTCCTGACTGTCCTTCAGGGCTGCCAGCTGGAGGGGCACGGGGGCTGGGGTCTGCCTCGGGGCCTGTCTGATATGGCCAAACGCATGGGCTTCCGTGTCCAGGTCCTGCATCCCGGAATCCCCCTGGGTCCCCACTTTGGACTTCGACGGATGGCGCCTGAGCCCAGCTCCCCCCACCTGAGGGAAGACGGGACCCAAGCAGGAACAGAGGGGGGTGTGCAGAGATTGAACAGGGAGATTGCTGGGGAGATGCAGGAATAAAATCTTTAAAACACACACACACACACACACACAGGATCTGAAGATGGGACCCAAGCAGGAACAGAGAGGGGTGTGCAGAGATTGAACAGGGAGATTGCTGGGGAGATGGCAGGAATAAAATCTTTAAAACACACACACACACACACACACACACACACACCCGATCTGTGGCCACCCCCGCCCTTTCATCCCTGCCTCAAACATTTCAGAACTTTTTTTTTTTTTGAATGGACCTTGGGTGCATAGAATCTGATTACTCATCATCCTTGGTCTGTGACATACTTATTGATCCTGCTTTTACTTTACCTTTGTTTATTGTTTGAAGAACAGTATCCCCCACTGCAACCATGACATTGATGGTGACTGCCGTCTACCCACGCTTATCTTTCCCTTGACTTCTACAAACAACGTGCTTCCCATGTATCTATCTGAAAAAGCCAATCTGGCTGTGCGTCGCCTTCTGGGGCTTACTTTTTTCCGCCCAACATTGTATTCCAAAATGTAGAAGATACTCAGCATTTCCACGGGTGTAGACGGTTCAACCACACCACCGTAGACTGTTTCTCTTCCTTGTGTTAGGGTCTCTGCTTGTGGGGTTCCTCTGTGTGCTGTTTCCCCCCTGCGTGGATCTCTTCCTCCAGGCCTCAGCTCCTGTGTCCTCCCCCGAGCCTGTCCCAGGTACCCCATCCAGAGGAGGCCCTGCTGCTCTCTGTCCCTATCCTTCCATGTCACGGCCTGCAGGGTGCTCGGACACAGCTGCAGGACCCACCCATGGAGAGGGCGGACCTCAGGCGGGTTTGGGGGGGCCAGGATGTGCAGAGGGAGTTTTGGGGGCAAGCTTGAGCTGCTTTTGTGGTATTACAGGAATTTGGGGCATAGGAAGCCAGCCAGGAGATTTTTTTTGTTGCTGTTTTTAAATAAGGAGGTTCATAGTATCTTTACCCATAATAGCAAAAAAACCAGAAACAACCAAATGTCATCCACAGGAGAAGAGGTAAGTAAAAATATATCATATTTATATCGTAAGTGTATATAAATGTACATATTTCTTCGGCAATAAAAATAGCCACCAACTCTATAAAGCAAAATGGATTGATCTCAAAATACATTGAACAAAAGGAGCCAGACACAGAATGGTCCCCATTATATGATTTCACGGCGATGGAGCTCGCGAAGCAGGCCGATCTGTGGGGTAGGAGCAGGGCTTGCCTCTCGTGGGTCGGAGGGGCTGACAGGAGGGGACAGAAGACCCTGCAGTGCTGGGAACATTCATATGTCAATCGGGGCGGTGCTTCCATGGGGGTATCTGTTTGTCACAACTCATCCAGCCACACCCTTGAAATCTGTATGTTTCATAACAATAAATTATGCCACAGTTTTGGAAAAGTTTGGGGTAAGAAAAAAAAAAAAGATATGAGAAATGATGATCCAAGCCCCACTTTGATCTCATGAAAAGCATGTCTCACCCAAAACGATGGGTGCCATTTGGGAGTTGCTGCTTGCCTCGGGCACAGTGACAGGGACATCGCCGAGAGGCTTTTCAGAATGTGTTCTCATCAGCCCATTACCTCCTCACCGCCTCTGCGTCTCTTCAAACCTGTGTTCTGGGGGACTCTGGAGGCCCGCCCAGGGGCATGGGCCATGTGGCCGCCTCCAAGCCCACCACTCAGCACGGCTGCTTGACCGTGGCATGAAGAAGACCCAAGGGGGACCCAAGGAAGAAAGGCAGCCTGTGTCTTTGGCCTCCACCCAGCACGCCCCCCAAGACTGTTCCTCTTTGGTGGGGACGTGGCAGCTTCATGGGGCATCACGGATCAGACATCTGCGGCTCCGTAAATCCCCACAGCCTGGCCAGCCCTGGGGAGCCAGCACCCACGAAAGACCCGGCGATCCCGAAGTGTCCCCACTCACCCCTTCCGGCAACCACGCCCCTCTCCTGCCCACTCGCTGTCCCGACCTCTCTTGCCTCTATGTGATTCTGCCTATTTTGGAAGCATTTTTGGTGCCCAGACTGGGACAGTCCCAGGCCAACCAAGAAGGTTGGTTTCCCTAGTCACCTCCCTGCTGGTGACATGGGACACGGGCATTGCGCGTGCCCAGCGTAAACACGTAGCCCTGGCGGGTTGGGGGCGAGGGGGAAGAGAGGCTTCTGAGCTGAACACTGCCCTGCAGGTAGGCTCTCGCCCAGGCTGGGCCAGCAGCAGTGACAGCTGACCAGGGCCCCCCCCTGAGCAGGAAGGCGTAGGCATCCCGCAAGGGAGGCTGGGCCCCGCACCCCGTCTCCCTGGCTTTCCAGTTTTGGCCATACAGCTTCACCTGTACCTTTTAGAGCCTTACAGGTGAGTTCTAGTGCGTTCAGCAGTGAAGAGCTGGGGTTTTTGCCCAGAAGCCCTGTTCCCACTGTGGGAAGAGATGTGGTTCTGCTGGACCCCTTTCCTCCCATTTTTGCAGCCAGAGCAAATGCCCATGGGTCCCAGCAGAGCAGAATTAAGACTAGCTGGGTATTGGTTAAATGGAGACCACGTTGATAGAGCCTTCTATTTTTTTTTTTTTAAAGATTTTATTTATTAGAGAGAGTGGGAACACAAGCAGGGGGAGTGGCAGAGGGAGAAACAGGCTTCCCTCCGGACAAGGAGCCCGATGCGGGGCTGGATCCCAGGACCCTGGGATCATGACCTGAGCCGAAGGCGGAAGCTTAACCGACTGAGCCACCCAGGCGCCTCTTGATAGAGCCTTCTAGAAATAAACTAACCCAGGATGGAATGAATCGCCTCAAAAAGGAGTGAGCGTCCCCTACCTGGGAGTATATAAACAGGAGCTGGGTCACCATCTCTCCCAATTCCATTACTGAACGAGATGGCACACAGTGCCCCCCCAGCTTGACTTTGTGCCCCCCTGTGTTCTGCCTCCCTGTCCGGGGGATTTTAGGAGGGTCCCCGCTTTGTGGTTTTAGCGGGGAACCTATTGTAAACTATCCCACAAATTGAAGAAACCCTCACAACTCCCTTCCCTCTGCTCACTGATCTGGCGCACAGATTGGAGCTCTCAGAGTGGGTGTGCTAGACAGGTTTCCCTGGAAATCTGGAAATGGCCCTTCCTGACTGCAATGCCCCCCCCCCCCGCCCGCCCTTGCCTCCTGCTTGAGGTCCGTTGCCGGAACAGGGCTCCGACTGGCCGGGGCTTGCCAGGATGCCCGAGGGGAGGCCCGTGTGAGGGCCTCGCTCTGCTGGGTTAGGAATCCGAGAGTAAACAGATCGAGTTTCCAGTGTCAGCTGGGCCTTCCATAACAGGCAGTGGAAAATGAAAATGTTCTCTGAGATGACTCAGCCTCCCGGCCCCCAGGTAGGGGCAGCCCCCGACCTCGGCTCTGCCCTGGTGACCAGCTGTCGGCCAAGCCCCAGGGGACAGCAGTGGGTGTCTAGGCTCGAGGACCCCTGCTCGGGGGGTGCAGTTCTGCATCACGCTGTCAGGATGAGGGCACGTGCGGCCGTCTTGGCTGATAGGTTGCTGTCCTCAGTTACCCCATCTGTGAAATGGTATCAGCAGTTCCTCTCCCAGGGAGAGGGGTGGGTTGTGAAGTGAGTCCAAGACAGTGTAAGCAGAGAAATGCACATTCATTGGAAGCTTGGGGAGAAAGCTTGGACCACCGCAGCTGGAACCCTGGGAGTGACAGAATTGGGGTCCCCCTGGAGAGCCACCTTCATCGGGGAGAAGAGAAGTTACTACAGGAAACGAAAGAGGGGCGTCACTGTCAGAAGTTGGAGGAGGCTGTGTGGTAGATTCCAGCGTCCAGGCGAAGGCCTTGGCCGGCCAGGTGGGGTCCAGCTGACCAAGGGCAAGGACAGGAGGGTGTGAGAGAAGAGGCCTCTGGGCTGTGGCCGGGGGAGGTCATCGCTGAGCTGAGCCGCATCCTTCCGAGGGCAGAGGTTGGCCAGTGGCAATAGCCGGAGGGTTGGGGTGACCAGCTGGGGAAGGGGAGGGAAGAAGGTGGTGGCCCAGGGAGGAGATGGGGGTGAGGGAGACTTTTTTTAGGATGCTGGAAACTTGAGCCTGTTTGTAGTTAAGACCGGGAAGCCAAGAATGAGCTGGAGTCCCCAGAGGGAGGGAGGGAGGCGCTTGTGGGAATGGCGAGAGAAGCTTGCCCTGGGGCTGGTTTTCTCTGGCCAGAGACGAGAGATAAGATGGGTGAGAAAACAGAGATGTTCTGAGAGGGGGCCCTGCCCCGCTGGCCTAAATCGGAGGAAACTGGGGGTGCAGGGTCAGGGTGCAGAGCCTGGGGGAGGGAGGGCTGAGCTGATCCTGCAGAGGGAACTGGGTGGAAGCCAGGCCCTGGGGGCGATTTCTGGCTGGAGGTCACGGCTGAGAAGGTCTGTGCTGCACACAGGGCATCTGAGGATGGGGTCAGCCAAGGGGGCCGCCCAGGACACCCCGCCCCAGAGCCAGCAGCGGATGGCACAGAATCAGAGTGGCCGCGGGAGATGAGAGGCACTTGGGTGACCCAGGAGCTAGGGGCACTCAGGGCGTTGCCAGGCAACAGGGCAGCACGCCCAGCTTGGCTCTGCTGTCCTGTTATAGCCAAGCCCTCCAGGGACTGTGGTTTCCAATAAATAGTGTCAGGGACTGGGGGTGGGGAGGGGGGCGAGGACAACTACGGATGGCTTTAGGGTCCAGTATTTTGATGACTGTTTGGCATCCCGACAAAGGGCTAGAAGGGTAGGTAGGAGGTTGTGTGTGTGTCCTCAGCTGTCGTGTTGAGGAGCAGGGCATCTTGAATAAGCTTCCCGGCTGTGTCAGGAGGAAACCAGGAGAACATCAGCCCCGAATCCAGACCGAAAGGATGGAAAAAAACTGGTGTGTTGTAGACCCAGTGCTTTTACCCGCAAGGGGGTGCTGACCTCTCACCCTGGCCCCTGCGATCAGGGGAGGTTTGCCCCTCTCGAGTGGGGAGACAGATTCAGGGGGTGCGTAATTGTCTTTAGGCCACAGGACGTGAGCTCAAGTGTATCACTCTGCCCCGTCCTTGCACGGCCCACCTGTATTCACCTACCCGACTGATTCACCTTGGTACTGCGAAACCAGAGGAAAAGAAAGATCCAGACCATCACCTGGGTTTGACCAGGGGTCACCCCCATCCCATACCAACCCCCACCCCAGGTAACCCCATGTTCTTCATCCCCTTGCTGCTTTGTGTAGTTATTTTGCAACTACATGTGCTCTTAAAGGTGTATTTTTTTTTAAGAGCAGTTCCTTTTAACCCTGCCAGAATAGACGATGCTGTACATAATGTTTGGGGACTGACTCTTCCCTCTCCTATCATATTGTTGAGACTCATTCATATTTTGCAAGTCACCGTAGACTGTTCCTCTTGACGGCTGGGGAATAGTCTTCTGTCATTGTCCACCTCCTTGCCCAGCGAGGGGCGTCTGGGTTTATAGCCAGCTTTCTGTTCCTAAGAACAGGCGGTTATAAACTCTCATGTCCACGGCTTCCGCGAGAGGGCGGATGCCTCCCGGGGGAGGAGATGGATCACAGGGAACGTGTGCGGGCCACACCTGCCTCCCGGGTGCCCCCGCCTCAGAGACCGCACAGCATAGCGGACCTGAGGCCATAACTGCCTTAACCTAACTGAGCCTCAGTCTTCCTGCTGGCGAAATGGGAATAATTAGTGCTACATGTCTATTCGGTTAGCGCCGATTACACGCCAGCCGCGTCACCTCCTGTCCCAGGCATGGGGGGGCCTGGGTAAGACTCGGCCCATCTCCCAAGAGCAGGTGTGTTGCTAAGCACAGGCAGATCTGGAAGTGAAGAATCTCTGATGTTATCATCACTGGGGAGTGATAGGCCGGGGCTTTGACCTGCCTGGGGGTGCTGGGCTAGGCTCCTTGGGCCTGTGTGAGACTCACCCATCCCTGGAGAGGGTAGGGGTGGGGGCCACGGGAATGGGGAGATCCGGAATCAGGCAGACATCATTTAACACCAGAGAAGCCAAGAATCTTCTCCCACCTGCAAGGCCGGAGCACTCCCTGGACGGGAATGCTGTTGGGAAGTCCACTTCCGCCTGGGTTCCCAGGCCAGCTCCTCGACTCGCTGCTTCACATGACCACATGCGCTCAGGCAGGATCTTGAGCACTGCCCTGTGTGTTCAGTACCTCCTCAAATCCTACACTACCCTGCCAAACCTCTTTCAGAGATAAGAAAGCTGTTCCGGCCTTGTCTGGGGTAGGTGATAAAGCCGAGATCCACACTTGGGCCCTTTCCATCTCAGACCACCCCACCCAGGGAAGAAAGAGAACTACCAGTCAGCTCATATGTGCCTTGCACTTGGCTATGTGTCCATGAGAGCAAGACGCAGGACTTCCCCAGACTTTGGTCCTACCCTGGCAGGACCCTTCCCACCCCCCACCTGGCTGCCCCGGGCCATTGGGACATGCATAAGGAGGCCTGTAGCTTTGGCCCTCGGTGCAGGACTAAGCTAGCCCGTTGCCCAGAGTTCCTTACCTTCTCCAGGTCTCCATAGAGGAAAGAATGGAGGTGTCGGCGGGGGGAGAGGGGGTTGGGGACCAGACTCAGAGGTGACGACAATCTGCCTACTGACCTCATCTCCTCGAGGTGTTGAATCTTATTTCCTGGCCGCCCACGGACCCACGCCCACCACCGCCAGCCTGGTCCAAACCACCGTCGGCTCTAGCTGGTGGCTCGTTGGTCTTAGGGCCCCCACCCATCCCTTACAGCGACCACCAGTCATCCTCCCTCCCCTGTGACCTGTCCCTCCCCCGCCACTCAGCCCCTCTGGCCTCTGTCATTCCTGGTGTGTGGCCACTCCTGGGACAGCAGCACGTTAGCTCCCCCTCCCCCCACAGGTCCTGTGGGGACCTTCCGGGTACCTGCTCAATTTCCCTTTTTCTTGTGGCCACACAGACCTAACTGAATTGACCATATCCGCCATTCCAAAGTGCGCGCGTTGGTAGCATTAAGCATATTCACGTTGCTGGGCAGCCATCCCCACCATCCCTCTCCAGAGCTTCTCCATCATCTCAAACTGCAACTCTCTATCCATTCAGTGACTGCTGCCCGTCTCCCCCCCGCCCCCCCCGTAGGCCCTGGCAGCCACACCCTGCTCTGTCGGAATTCGCACCCCCTGTCCCGCCAGCCCCTTTGCCCCTTCTCCACTTTTTTTATTTGCTCTGCGGCACACACTGCCATCTGATGCACTATTTTATTTTTTCTGCTCCTCCACATAAACCCTGATTGTCTGATTCTTGGAGGTGTGTCCCCGAGCACCTGCCACAGTGCTTGACACAGACAGGCGCTTAATGATTGGTTTGTTGAGTGACTGAATGATCTCGCCGCTGAATTAAGCTGCTGCCTGGGTCTGGGAGCTTCCTCCTTGGGCGCTGCCCACCCCCTTTTTGCCATCCCGCCTGTGTGTGTCACCCTAGACCTTGCGAGCACCACGACCCACATGGTCATTGTCCTGGCCGCCCGTGACCTAAGCAGATTTTTTTTTTCCATCTTAACAGAAGAAGAAACCCCTTTTCGGGATTTTACCCTTCAAGTCACAGATGTGATGCAGGGCCTTTTTTCTACCTAAAACTTGAAACGGCAGCCTCCGGATGCCAAAGACCGTAGAAATGAAATGTAAATAACACGAGAGACCTAGCGAAGACCCAGGAGGAAGTAAAAAGGCCACGGCCGGTTGAGGAAAAAAAAGCCTGGCACACGCCATCCGCCTGGCTTTCCTTTGGGGAGAAAAGCCCTGGACCAGCGTGAGGCCAGCGCACCTGTCGCTCACTGTATAACGTGGAAGGCTCCCGCGCCATCGGCTGGGGCGGGCGGGGCAGGGGCAGGTGGTGGACCCGGGCCCCTCCCCCTCCCCCCTGCTGCAGGGGGAGATGTGGCCCACCCTCCAGGCTCCAAGCCCAACGGGCTACCCTTGGTGAGAAACACTCCCGGCTTCCCAGGCTGAAATTCAAAACGGGCCCATGAGCGTTCAGAGACCCCAGTAGAACAAAAGACTGAGAACAGTATGTCCATAGGTCCCTGGAACATGCTGGACGCCTGTTCTCAGCGCTGTGTGCAGGGCCCATCCGGTGTGCATAAAGACTGTGGTTCCCCAGCTGGCCGGGCTGTCATCCCAAAGTGTCTACACTTGTTCTGTGATGAGCCGGCAGGGTCTGGCTGACACGGGGCATCATGACCCTGCAGGAAGTGGGCTCCAGTCCCAGACGGGGTCTGGCTCCCACAGCCACCTCCCACCTGCCCTAGATTCAGGTCCTCGGCTCGGGACTCTGCACGGGGGGGCACAGCCTGCCGGGACCCTCCGCCGGCCAGCAGGGGAACAGAGAAGGTGAGACGCATGCCCACAGGGGCCCCCACCTCCTTGGCTCCCCCGATCTCCCAGGTCCACCTGCTCAGACACGCTGGATGTCTGTGAAGGTCCCTCGGCCTCTGTGTGGCGTGTCAGGGAGCTGGGGGGGGGTCAGGCCCAGGGCTACAGGACTGACCCCAGCACAGTCACTGGGGATCTTGGGCTGAGCCTCTTCCATCGTAACCCATCATGCTGGCTCCCTGGTGGGGGCTGGGCCACTGGTTAGGTGGATGGAGACTTTTCAGGCAAAGCTTGATGCTTGGAGGGTCAAGTGTGCAAGAGCCGGCCCCGCACGGGACCTCAAAGGTGGCTCAGTCCATCCTCCCGATGGAGACCCCGTCCCTCCTGCAGCCCGCCCACGTGGGGCTCAGCCCCTCGGAGAACCGACAGCTAGCTGGCTTTAGAGCTTCTCTTTACTGGGAATACAGGCCGGCCTCCCTGTGACCGCCCGTCAGCTACCTCTGCCATCCAAGAATAAATAACCAGCATGTTGTGTTGAGTGCTAACTGTAGTTACACCGGGCCTTCGCTTATTGGTGTTTCTTCAGCAACAACCCTGTGAAGTAGGGTTATCATCCCCATTGTATACATGAGGAGACTGAAGCACAGAGAGGTTAAGCAACTTACCTGAGGTCACACAGCCATAAGCAGCACTGCTTCCATCCTATGGAACACAACAGTCAAGGAGAAGTAAAGGTGGCGGCTGGACTCTTCCTCCAGGCCGAAAGGGGCACAGCCTGGAATCCCCGGAGTCCCTCTGGGCATGCTCTGTTGGCCATGAGGCTCTGAACAGACACAGGCTTCCTGGTATGGGCTGCCTACATCTCGTACCCCCTGTTCTGTTCAACAGAGCGCAGCGATGCATTGGCACCCCCTGGATGGGAGACTTGCATGATTCTTGGGGTGTGTCCTGAACCACAAGCTGCTGTTCCCCAGTCTCCCGCCTTCATTGCTCAGGGCTGTAGAGTTTTATGTCCTGTCTACCTGATGGCTTCAGCAGAACCTGCTGGGCAATGGTCACACATGGTTGCATGGGTTGTGCACTGCCCAAACTCTGTGAGCACTCTTCATAGAGACCATGAGATGAATGAGCCCTGCCCCCAGAGCTGTGATACACCACCCGCCCAGCTGTCTGGACAGCAGATATGTCTTGGGTTCTAATCCGAGCTGGTTGGGATTTTGCCTGCCCTTAAAAGGTGTTTTCCACATAGACTCCATGGTTTCTAGGATCATCTTTCTGTGCCTTCCTGGCCAGGCCCCTTGAGGTCGCCCTAGTGGGGAGCTGGCGGGGCTCCATGTGGCCCAAGCTAGGGCTGGATGGGAACCAGTCCACCCTCACCGTACAGAGGAATGGAGCAGCCCAGGGCTCACCACACCCAGCTGCCAAGTTGGGACTAGTATGCAGGTCTTCACACTTTCCCAGCCTGCTTTATTTTCCTTGTTGTTCCATCCCGTTCCTGAGTACGGGCATCCAGAGGGCACCCCGCTCTCCTCCTCCTCCTCGGGTTTCCTAATAGCACTGAACAGAGGCTGGCTAATTGCTGGGTTTTGGTCCTCTCTCCAGCTCCTCATAGACAATGTACAGAGAGGCCGCAAACGCGGGGGGGCCAAGCATCTGGAGTGTGGCTCTAGCCATGACTCACTAGAAGGTTGGGAGTGGAGACTTCAGTGTCTCCCAGAGGAGGGGTAAGTTAAAGCAGTGCCACACAAAGGGCCAGGAGGGTTTGTCTGATCGGGGCTTCGCTGGCTTGGGGGGAAGTTTGTGGCCATAGTCCACTTTTTTGCTCGTTGGACAATGAATGTTGATTCTATTCCCAGCCTGTGTCAGGTACTAGGTGTATGTACAGAGAATCTATAGTCTTTGCCAATGAGAGCTTATGGTCTGCTGGGGAGAATGAATATTATTAGTAATAGGTTGTGGAAAACACCTAGGACCATCATGCACAGTTGCACAGATTGTGCACTGCTCAACTATAAGGGCATACGTCACATAAACTGTGAGATGAGTGAGTTATGACATACCTGTCCACGGTGGCTTTAATGTCTTTTCGTAGACATAACATAAGGCTGTAGGCTGTCAAGGAGGGCCACACCCCTACGGTGGGAGGTGAGGGAGACGGAGCAGTCGGTGCCAATCTGAAAAGGTTTTACCCCAACGAAGATGCTTAAACTGGGTCTTGGAGAATGAGCAGCAAGTCTCCAGCCAAAGAAGAGGGAAGGGTACACCGGGCAGTGGAAAGACCATTTGCCAACCTTTGGAGGCATGAGACTGGGAGGCAGACCAAGAGTGGGGGAACGAGGCAAGGTAGGAGGCTGGTGTGGTTTCCAAGGCAGGAGTTCACGTGGAGGGGAGTGGTAGGCGGCGGGGAAACTTGAGAGCAACTGGGGGGGGGGCGGGGGTAAGGCAGGTGGGGCTAGCGACATGCAGCCAGGGGCCTGACTCCCCGAGTTTGGCCAGAGCAGCGGTTGCGGCCCCTTCGGTCTGACTCGCCCTCCCGGGGGCCTGCCCACACACCAAGGCGCACATTTCGAGATGGATATCCAGCAGCTGGGCCTCAGGGGCCCTTGACCCCGGGAGACGGGTCACATCAACAACATATTTGTACCCCATTTACACTGAAGCCGAGGCTGCCTTCTGCTGGGGTTTATGCCTTCTGGGACGATTTATATGGTCTATTTCTGGAACATCCCTCACGGCCAAGAGGGCACAGAGGGTAAGTGCCATCTCTGTTTCCCATCACAGATAACTAGGTGGCCATTCCCCACACCAAGCGAGTACCTGTTCGTGGCAATCTCGTGACTGGAGAGGGGTGGGGCTCCCGGGCCTCTTTCTGGGTGCACAGGGGTCCCCAAGAAGGAGCCAGGCCAGACCGGTGATTGCCACTTTCTGAGGTTATAATTTGCTATTGTCCCCGAGCAATTACAGATTTCATTTGTCCGGGCAATATTGCAAGTCGGGTATGGGACAGACAGGGACAGAGATGTGATCTGAAAGCCAGAGAGCTGGAGAGAGATTGAAGAGTGTGTGCTGTTGGTTAAGCAGAATGTCAGTGGGGAGGAGCATGCCACCTCGTTAATGACTCTGGCTCGAGCAATTTCTTTCAAGTCAGGTACATTGATGGGGCGTCTGGGAGGCTCCGTTGGTGAAGCGTCTGCCTTCAGCTCAGCTCATGATCCCAGGGGCCTGGGATCGAGCCCCACATCTGGTTCCCTGCTCAGCAGAAAGCCTGCTTCTCCCCCTCCCCCGCCGCCTTCTCTCTCTGTTGAATGAATAAATAAAATCTTTTTAAAAATTAATTAAAAAATAAAGTCAAGTACATTGGGGGATAATTTACATATAGTAAAATTCACCCCTCTTAAGGTATAATTCTTTGAGTTGTGATAAACATATATGCTCTTATAACCACCACCATAACCAAGGTACCAGGCACTCCTGTCACCCCAGAAAGTTCCCTGATGCCCTTCTAAAGTCAACCCCAACCCAACCCGTAGCAACCATGAATCCCTCCTCTGTCCTTAGAGTCCCAGAATGTCCTAGAAATGGAATCAGGTAATATGTAACCTTTTGAGTCTGGCTTTAACTTTAGCAAAACGCGCTCACGATCCATCTGCCTTATTGCACGAACCAGTAATTCATCCCTTTGGATTGCTGACCAGTATTCCGTGGGGCCGATGGGCCGCCATGTATCCAGTTCTCCAGGTGAAGGGCCAACATTTGGGGTGTTCCCAGTTCGGGGCGATCACAAAGGAAGGCCGTAAACGTTGCATGCTGGTCTTTATGTGGTCCTGGGTGTTCAGTTCTCCCGTGATTACCCAAGAGTGGGGTTGCCGAGCTGTGTGGTCTGCGTATGTTTAACTTTGTAAGAAACTGCCAACCTCCTCCAAATGGCTGGACCATTTTGCATTCCTGTCGATTCCAGTTGCTCTCATTCCTTGTGAATAATTTCAAGAATAAAGCAAATAAGGGAAGGTTGTGTGGCCGGGCAGCTGAGGGGAGATGCACCATCCCCGCCCCCCACCCCATCCCCTGCAACCCTGCATCCCCTCCGAGATTCTTTTCCGTTTGAACCTTTGTAGAAGTGCTGTTTGGGCCCTTGCTGGGGTTGCTTGTTGGACATCTTGCTGTTAGGGCTTCCCGTGATGGATGGGTTTTACACATTGGGCACAGAGCCCAAGCTCAAGAGCCACAGTGACATCAGATAAATGATCCCAGGCCATTTCCTGCACGCGGCTGCTTGTGCATGCCATCTTTCCCTGCAGGGGTTCTGGGGCCGTTCTAGCTGGATGAGGGACAGGGAGACAGGCAGTGAGGGCCGGTGACCCCCCCCTCACCTGGCCACAGAAAGCCCCGCGTGTCTGCCAGGCACTAAGAACGGACTCGGGGACAAGACATGCAGAGACAGAGTGAGTGCCAGCCCCTGACCTCGGGAAATCAATGGGCTCGTTTGGGGCAGAAATGAGCAATGTACACCCCAGGCTAAGCCAGTATTGATGGGGGGCAATTCAGGGATCCATGACCCCCCCCCCCAAATGGCACCGACGGTCACACCTCTTTCTCGTGCAAGGAAGAACAGTATCCTAAAGCCTGGGCTGCTGGTTGGGTGACTTGAATTAGGTCTTAAACGACCATGGGAACTCTCAAGTTGGTGAGGAGAGGGGCTGGGACCAGGGGAGGGGGGGCAGGAACAGAGGCCCAGAAGTCGGGACACGGGGAGGGGGCCCACAGAAAAAATACTTTACCTACATTCTCCCTGCCAGAGCCGCCCTTCAGCTGCGGCTTCCCCTGGGAAAAAGTGGGATCGAAGACCCTGAAGCTGTATGGGGGCCTAGAAGCTGGCCAGCTCAGGGGTCCACAAAGATGGGGGGGGTGCAGAGGGGACGACCAGCCTCTCTCAGACCTCCTGAGTTGGAACTGGAGGGCAGCATAGGGGGAGATACGCAGCTTACTGGAGGTCACCCAGCAGCCTGGGGTCAGAGCTCTGGGTAAACCGAGCCACCTGCCGCTGGGTCACAGGGTCCTGCCAGGTCTGAAGTGGGACTAACAGCGATATTCTCTGTCCGTCCATCCACCATCCAGGTGCAAGTTCTTCAGTCTGACTGAGACGCCGGAGGATTACACCATCATTGTTGATGAGGAGGGGTTCCTGGGTAAGTACTTCTGTCACCCGGGCTCGGCTGGACTGTGGCCTGTGGTCAGTGTTGGCTGCCCACCACCTTATTTCCGCCCCCGCCCGCCGCCTTATTCTGCCCACCGCCCGCTGCCTTATTTCTGCCCCCGCCCGCTGCCTTATTTCTGCCTCCCCACCCATTGCCTTACTTTTGCCCCCCTCTCCTTCTGGCGAGTGGGTTAGAAAGTCAGCAGAGTCTGTTTTCTTCTCTCCCTGCGCCCTGCCTCCCCCACGTCCTCTCAGTTTTATTTAGTAAAGTGCATTATGTTGGTCCTGGTCTCACGCAACAGTGAACATTGGTTTGCGCTGACCACTGCACGCTAATTTATGAGGAGGTGGTGTTATGTGCATCACACCGGTGGGGAGCTGCGAGCGGAGGGGAAGTCACATGCCCAGGCTCACAAGCCACCGAGCAGGGCTCCCCCGAGAGCTGGCGTTCCCGCCGAGCCCCTCCGTTCCGTTCTTACAAGCCTACAGAGAGTGCAACAGATTCCACATTTTTATAAAAACCCTCTTCCGCCCCGAAAACAACTCCTGGTCCCTCTTTCGTGTTTCTCTTTCCAGTTTTACTGGGCATGAGTTGTCTCTTTTTCATTTGCGTGCGATCATATTCTGGAGAGAAATGTTTGCACCTGACGTTGTAACGTACAGTTTCCTCTCGCGGTCCACGTCGTGGTGGATGTGGCCTGCCTCCTTGCCCGGTGCCCTACGCTTAGAATCCAAGTGGGGTTTCATGGTTCTCCAGGGATAAATTTATGAACTCCTGAAATGTGTGACCTTTATTCTTACTCCAGGCTGATTCCTAAAATGGGGTCTGAGACCTGGCATTATGGGGTCAGAAGCTGTTTGTGTGGTTCTCAGGGGAAGTTGACGGGGGCCACCGTATTAGGCCATTCTCACTGGTGAGCAAGGGGAGCCCTGGAGGAATTGACTTCACCCCTACGCTCTGTCATCCTTATGCACCCCTGCTCCATCATCAGAGGTGTCCGTCTGGTCATTCATTCATTCATTCATTCAGCAGACACTTTCTGAGCCTAGGAGCCACAAACAGGAACTTTTGCCTTAACCACAAAGTGTGGTCCCAGGAAGAATGTATGCTTGGGCAACCCAGAACCATCTCCGCGGTTGTGTGGGCCCTGCTGAGAAGCATGGTACCTCAGACACAGAAGGAACGCCCCAGAGCGTGTCTGCTCTAGGAGCAGATACCCTGGCAGCTCCGTGTCCCCAGATGAATCGAGGCAGCAAATGAGCGAGCACGGTGAGCAGGGAGGGAGGGAGGCTGTAGCCGCAGGCCCCGGCGAGCCGGTTTTGCAGGCCCTGGAAGCCCACATTTGTAGGAATCATCAAGCCCCTGGGAGGCGTCAGGCAGGTGAACGGCTGCCTGTCCCGAGCCAGCCCCTGGGCTTGCAGGAGGCAGCGCTGACGGAGCCCCTCTGACCCCATGAGCCCCAGAGTCTGCCAGCTACCCACAGTTAGATGTAGAGTTGTGATTGCAGTGGGGGCTTTGCCGGAGACCCCAGAGGAGGGGCCCTTAAAATAGGAGGCAAGACAGCAGAGAGCAGATCCATGAGCACCCTGAATCGACGAATACTGACTTATCTCCCTGCCCCGACGGGGCTTCTAGCTGCAGAGACTATGCTAATAAGCCCTGGGAAAGACTCTTATTAGCCTCATATTATAGACAAGGAAACTGAAGCACAGAAATGGATGTCACCTGCCCGAAGCCTCACGGTTGGTGTCTTCTCTGGATGTTTCCAGGGGCCAGGCCCTAGGTGGGGGAGCGCAGAAGTGCAGGCATCCAGTCTTTGCCCCCAGGGGGCAGCTTACGGCTCTGGGAGGACAGAAACACAGGAGCCAGAATTACAGTAGCAATAGAGAGTGGCGCCCCGCCTGGCTGGCAGAAGTGCAGTCCGAGGGGACTGCCCGGAGGAGGCAGTGCTCGAGGCAAACCCAACTAGATGAGTAATGAGCCCACCTCGTGGAACCTGGGAAGTTGGGAGTGGGGAGGCTTCCAGAATGGAGGGTTGCCTGGCACTCCCAGGGAACTGGAGGTGAGAAGACAGAGCAGAAGGAGATGGGGCAAGGGAGGCCAGGAGAGACAGAGGCAAGGGGGAGCCAGTGAAGGGTCTCATCTGATCTTGAAGGGTTTGCCTGGAGGAGAGAGCCGAGTAAGAAGGCTGGCGCAGTGAGGACAGAGCGGGGAATCAAGAAAGATTCCAAATCTGAATTTACCTGGGCCTTTTTCCTGAGCTCCACTGCTGATCAGCAGGGAGCCTCACACTGTATTTGGGCCTGGAAGAACTGGTGAGCCTTCAGCATGTCCCTTTCTGGGGAGCTCAGAAGAGGAGGCTTTGGGGGAGCTTATGTAGTCAGGGAAGGCTTCCTGGAGGAGGCAATTTTTGCTGCCCTTGAAGGGCCAAGGAAGGAGAGAGCATGTCAGGTGGAGGTGTATGAGTAAGCATAGAAGCAGCAGAGACCAGGTCCAAAAAGCATATGGAAATGTAGGTTCAAATGAAAAAGAGGTGAGCAGGGTCAGTTTGGAGCCTGCAGGCAGTAGGGAGCCATTGAAGGTTGCTGAGTGGGAGAGAGTCGTCATTGGGGCTGGACTCAGGAAGAGGCACCCGGGGTGAGTGTGCAGGAGGGGAGAGTGTGAGGTGGGGGCCTCCCGGGGGGTAGGGGAGTGAATAAGCAGGCTTTGTCCAAAGTGAGGTCTTTAGGCCCAGGCTGAGACCCTAACTGGCCCAGGGAGGGAATTACCACAATCCTGAAACCCTGACATTCCCTGGAGCCATTAATAATCGCCTGGACTCTCCCCAAACCTTTTCCGGTGGCCGGAGCAATAATAATGTCTTCAGTCTGGGGAAGGGAGCTCCGGGAAAACAGGTGTAAATTATTCGCCCAGCAGGGGCTGAGAGGAGGGGTCCTTAACCCCATGACTTCTGGGTAGGGGTCTCGCTTCCAGGCCGCGATTCCTGGTCAGCACACCCGGGCTGCTTGAATTATCTATTACTGCCCAAGAAAAACCGTGTACATTTATGGGAGTGTAGCATCTCTCGCACACATGCTGGTCAAAAGGTGGGGGGAGGATGTCGTTGAGAAGCGCCTCCCGGCCTCACCCTGGCCTAGGATGGGAAGACCCAGGTTCGGATCCAGCTCTTGTAGCTTCACGGCTCCCCGGGGCCTCCTCCCCAAACACAACATCACCTGTCCCTTCTGCAAGGTGCCCACGTGGCCATCCGATGCACATGCACTCGATCGGCGTCATTCTGTCCTAGATGAGCCGTGGTTCCTCTGCCCGGCCGCGCTGTTGGATTTTCGGGGGCACCCAGGTGTTCGTTTGAAATCCCTCTGGGTCGCACACTTGCCCGTGAGTCTGTCTCTGCCCCACGTGTTAACGACTGCTTTGCAGCGAAATTGCGCATTTATATAACTCTTGATGCGTGTTGCCCAACTGCCATCGAGAAACCAGCAAAACTCCGCTAGCAGTGTACTAACAGAAAAGGCTCTGGCATTTGGTGAGTACTTGGACGCCAGGCACTTAGCTAAGCGCTTGATGGGGATTATCTCATTTAATCCTTCGAAGCATCTTCTGGAGCTGATCCTGATTTCATCATTCTGCATTTGCAACTAAGAAACGGAGGGGCGTTGCCTTTGCCCACAGTCATCGAGGCAGGATTAAACCCGCCCACCTGACCCCAGGACTCTTGACCCTGCTGCGGGCCGGGCAGGAGAAGCCTGAGAAGCACAGGCTGGGTGGGGAGCATGCAGCTGTGTAGCGCGGGGACCCGCGGGTCCTGCAGCCGGAACAGGGGAGGCCTGGGGAGGGGGGTTGGGTACAGTGAGGAGGGCAGTGCGGGGGGACGCGGGGGTTCCACCTAGCCACAGAGCCGCCCCAGTGGGTGGCTGAGGGTGACAAGACGCCGTTAACCTCCACTACCACAGAGCATATGCAGCTTCGACAGGCTATTTTTAGAGGCTTGTACTATGTGCGGTGACAGAAATAATCCATTTTAGTTTTGGAATGGGTCCACTTTTCCTCTAGGGAGGGGCAGGCTCGCTGCCTCCTGGTCAGCCTCCTGGCAGCTCATCCCCACGGCCCCAGAGTGGCACCTCAGGCACCCCGAGGCTTGGTCCGGGGTGAGGATGGGCCCCAGGCAGGCCTTCCGCTCCCCGCACCCCTCCACCCCAGTATTTGAGGTCCCAGGGGCCAGAAGCAGCAAACACTGTGGTTTCCAGCTAGTTTTGCTCTTCTGACAAAGCTCGCACTTCTGGAAGTATCAGAGGGGGTGACCGCTGGTCCAAAGCTGCCCACCGTCAGTGGGTTCTCTCCAGGGCCGAGAGTCAGGAGCGGCAGGCCCTGAGGCCTGGAGCAGGGCAGACAGACCCATCCCGGCCGACCCGCTGCCCAGACTGCCCAATAGTTGGACTGACCTGAAATCCTCTGTCCCCCCCCAACCCCCACCATCCCATGTCCCCATTTTCAGCTGGCTTCAGGCCTGGGCTTCTCCCTGGGACTCATCCAAACCTGCCGAGAGACTCCCCAGAGCAGAGCCTTGGCTACACCAGCACCCCTTAAAAACACACACACCCCAGCACTTCACTGACTCGGAGGGGACGCGCCTTCCCCACTGTATCTGCCACGGCTTCCCAGCAGCCTGGACCGGGGCTGGGAATGGCACCCGCTCCCCCTGGGGCCCCTTGGCCCGACCCTGGGAAGTTGGGTATGGGAGCAGGGGATGGTGGTGAAGGCCACCCCCCACCTCGGGTCTGGCAGGGCGACCGAGCTGGACGGAAGGCGGTGAGCCGGGAAGGTAGATGAGTGGGATCGTGGGCTGGACCGAGCAGAGAGGCAGGGCGAGCTGCCCCCGTCCCTCATCCTTGTCTCGCACCCCTGTGCGCCACGTGCTGAACGTGGCTGAGGACAAAGCAGACAAGGCCACCACCCCCCACGGTAGCCGCTCACTGCGCGCACAGCCATCAGAAGTGAAATGAATCAAAATGAAATAAAATGTACCATCTTCTTTCTTCTGTCGCATTAGCCACGTTTCTTCTGTCCGCTCTGAAGCCACGTGCGAGCGGCTACCATTTTGGGCAGCTCAGGTGTAGACCCCTCCCCATCGCTGCACAGAGCTCTCTTGGGAAAAGGACCTTGGCTTTTTTTTTTTTTTTTTTTAAAGGTTTTATTTATTTATTTGAGAGAGAGAGAATGAGAGAGAACACATGAGAGGGGATAGGGTCAGAGGGCAAAGCAGACTCCCTGCCCAGCAGGGAGCCCGATGCGGGACTCGATCCAGGGACTCCAGGATCATGACCTGAGCCGAAGGCAGTCGCTTAACCAACTGAGCCACCCAGGCGCCCAAGGACCTTGGCTTTTATCCGAAGGACGAGGGAAGCCGCTGGGTGGTTTTGGGTCGAGAGGAACCTGGCAGGGAAGGCAGAGGGCCGGTTCGCAAAAGCTGACGTGGTCTCGTGCTAGCATGCGGCGACATAAGATATAATTGACCCTTCCAGAATTTTCCCAAGAAGGCTGAAGGGTTTCTGCCCTACTGGAAAGGGGCATTTTCAAACTTTCATCATTAAATATGTTAAAACGATGGCTGGCTGCTCTCGGGGCCGCGTGGCTCACACCCAGCACACGGGAACACAGGAAGCGTTGGGCGGACCATCTAACAAGCCTGGACCATCAAGGTACCCCGGCCCTCGGTGGCTCCTGGGGCTGTCTCTGCAGAAGGTGGCAAGGTTGGGGGGCTCACAACGCTGCCCCCGGGTCCAGGCCCCTTAGAATTTCAGATTTGAGTTCCTGGGGCTGTCTCTGCAGAAGGTGGCAAGGTTGGGGGGTTCACAACGCTGCCCCCGGGTCCAGGCCCCTTAGAATTTCAGAATTGAGTTCCTGGGGCTGTCTCTGCAGAAGGTGGCAAGGTTGGGGGGCTCACAACGCTGCCCCTGGGTCCAGGCCCCTTAGAATTTCAGAATTGAGCTCCTGGTTCTGGGGAGGAGGTTTTCTCTGGTGGTCAGACTATTTTTCTTCCGACACCCAGTGACAGTGAGATTAGATGCAGAAGCCCGAGGCCCAGGGCCTCTTAAACGCCTTTCCTCCTGCTCTTCCTCCCAAACCTCTCCCCTTTTCTGGGAAGCCGCCTGCCCCTCTAGCCAGTCTGGCTGGGATGGTCCCTTCTGAGGCAGCAGGACCAGTGGGCAGCCAGGCTGTGGTTACCATGGGGCGACTGGAGCTAGGCAGGTGGGAGCCCAGGTGGGGCCTCCCTCAGTTTCCCCTCCTCGGAAGCCACGTTGCCTTCCCCGGGGTGACACTATCATCATCACAGTCTCCCTGATTCGCCAGTGTCTGGGCCCCTCTTCCTGGCCCCCGCCCTACCTGGGGATCTGGTCAGACCGGGGTTTGAGTCCTGGTTCTTGTTTCCCTGAGGGATCTCCAGCAGATCCCCGGCCCCCTCGGCACGCTGGTTTGTCCCGCATGTGGTGGGAATGACGGTCCTGACACAGGGTGTGTGTGAGCAGGCACCTGTGATGCAAAGCGAGTCCCATGCGCAGCCTGTGTGGGTGGAGATGCATGCACGTGCGTGTGCCCATGTCCTGCGGCCCCGCGGGCAAGCTCCCCGCGTGCTCTCTCTGCAGGACCAGGTAGAGCAGGTGAGCAGGCGGATTCCAGCTCTTTCTGAGCTAGTCAAGGAGACCTGGTGATTGCTGCCACTCTGACCCTCCTCCACCCTGCCCCCGCCAGCGCCAACCCCAGGATCCCTGGGCTCTCTGGAGGAGGGACTTGGGTGACAGTCACTGTTGCCAAAAGGTGGCACCCTGTGGAGCCCTCCTGGAGCCGCGTGTTCTTCCAGAGTGCAGGTCTGACAGAAGCAGGGAGAGAAATCCCGGGCCCCCCACCCTGTCTCCTGGCTTCCCCTCCACCCCCCAGCCCTCCTGAGAGGTTCCCAGGAACTGGTATGAAAACCAGGGGGAAGGGGGGGTGCCTGGGTGGCTCAGTCGGTTAGGCGTCTGCTTCTTGGTTTTGGCTCAGGTCATGATCTCAGGGCCATGAGATCGAGCCCCACGTCGGGCTCTGCACTCAGCAAGGAGTCTGCTTGAGATTCTCTCTCCCTCTGCCCCCCACCCCCATACACACGCTCGTTCACTCTCTCTCGAAGAAATAAGTAAATCTTAATAAAATAACCAGGGGGCCTGTTCCACCCATTTGAGGGCAGCCCCTGACAGCCAGAAGGGTGGTGGGAACTGGAAATAAAATCATTACTCGCTGCTGAACACCCATTGTTTCATGGGTGAGACCGTAGAAGCCCAATACAGATAAGCCACTTGTCGCCCAGGCTCCTGCCCTGCCAAGTGGTCAGGCACGTCTGAGGTCCTCTGAGGGCCTTCCCTGCTCGGTCCTCCCAGGGTGGGACCTCTGATTCCATCCTCCTCTGACAGATAAGGGCACCGAGGCCCTGAGGGCAGGGACTGGCCGGGGTCCCACAGCTGGCCTGCACCTCTGTCCCCATCTCTGCAACCCGCCCTGTCCCCTGCCCGGAGGACCCATCAGTCACAGGCCCGCCTTCCATGTGTCATCCCCTTCCCTCCCCCTGCAGAGCTGCCCTCCTCGGAGCACCTGAGCGTGGCGGACGCCACCTGGCTGGCCCTGAACGTGGTGTCAGGCGGGGGCAGCTTCTCCAGCTCGCAGCCCATCGGCGTGACCAAGATAGCCAAGTCGGTCATCGCCCCACTGGCCGACCAGAACATCTCCGTGTTCATGCTCTCCACCTACCAGACGGACTTCATCCTGGTGAGCCGGGGCCCTGCTCAGAGAGAGGTCAAGGGTACCTTGGGGTCATGGGTCAAGTGTCAGCATGGCCCCGGTGGGACCGTGGGGCTCCGTGCAGCCCCACGCACCGCCTATTTGTTGCAGACCGTGCTGGGTTCGACCTGGAGGCCAGGATGTGAGGGCTGGGAGCACATGCGGGGAGGGGTGGCAAGAGTGTCTGGTCACAGGGCCCGCAGGGGTTCCAGGCTCCCATCCCCCACCAGCGTGGCGGGAGGGATGGGGGAAGCTGGTTCTGGGCGCAAAATCTCAGAATCAAAGGGGTCGGTGCCCGTGGTCGCGGACCACGGACACTCACATCCTTGACTCCCCATCCCCAGGTGCGCGAACGGGACCTGCCCTTTGTCACTCACACCTTGTCATCAGAGTTCACCATCCTGCGGGTCGTCAATGGCGAGACGGTAGCAGCTGAGAACCTCGGCATCACCAATGGCTTCGTGAAGCCCAAGATGGGTGAGTTGAGGGGGCTCTATGCAGGGCAGACCTCAAGAAGTCGCCAGGACCTACCCCAGAGCAACCCCATTCTCAGAGCATTCATTAAGCACCAGGCATAACACAGTGCGACAGTCCTGGTCAGACCCTGCTCTCGAGGTCTAGCAAGGGCAGGGGGCGTGGACACAGCCAGTGATGGCCAGAGGCCGCTCCTCACCCATCCAGGGTATCAGGACGGGCCTCCCAGAGGCAACGACTCTCTAACTGAAGCTTGGAGTCTTAAGTAGGAGCTCAGCCTGGTGGTAGAGGTTGGAAAGGTCTTTCATTCCAGGCAGACAGCAGGGCATGTGCAAAGGCCCGGGGGTCTGGAAGTGAGCCTGGAGAATCAGGAGAGTCGTGGGTAGTACTGGAGGCTGCAGAAGGTACAGGGGCAGGTCCCCCAAAGCAGCTGCCTGCTGACCCCACCCCTCATCGGGCCCTCCTCCTGCCCCACGCCTCTCCTCCTCCCGGCCTCAGCGCCCACTGTCTTTGCTCTCGCAGTCCAGAGGCCTGTCATCCACCCTCTGTCCAGCCCAAGCAACAGGTTCTGTGTCACCAGCCTGGACCCTGACACGCTTCCTGCGGTCGCCACACTTCTCATGGACGTCATGTTCTA
Organism: Leptonychotes weddellii; assembly: GCF_054177405.1. Lineage (NCBI taxonomy): Eukaryota > Metazoa > Chordata > Mammalia > Carnivora > Phocidae > Leptonychotes > Leptonychotes weddellii. The sequence goes on along the minus strand of NC_138373.1, from coordinate 9,774,991 downwards.
CTCCAACGGGTACGGCCCCCTTGGACGTGAGAGGCTGCGGGGTGGGCCAAGGGGACACGACTCTGCCTGGGAGCCCCAGTCTGAGTGGGGAGACACAAAAGCCACCACCTGCCCTGGAAGCTAGTCTGGGAGGGGGTGGATCATGGCTCTACCCAAAAGCTGTGCTCTGAGAATCCCAAAACTTGGTGAAGCCCCAGGGCCATATGTCCATGAAATGAGCACCCCACTCACTGTCCCCTGAGCTCCAAGGGCAAGCCGGGTCAGCAGGGGAGCCAGGAGCTCGGGGGTTTTCATTCGGCAGACAAGAGGCTTTGCATTTTACCTCGGAGCAGATTTTAGCGGGGTGGGACCAGGGGCCAGTGAGCTGGCAGTGACCACACACTGTGCCCCAAGCTGTGGGTCGGCGCAGGGACAGAGAAACCCTGTCCAGCAAGGGGCGGGGGTGGTCTGCACCGAGAGCCGGCTGGGTCTCTGGCTCCGTGAAGTGTGGTGCTCACCTCTGTGAACGCCGTGGACTCGTCCGCATCTCAGATGGGGAGACCAAGGGTGGGAGCAGAGGTTCAGGGTCACCCAGCAGGGCAGGATCAGGGCCAGGGCTTGGCCCCAGCTTTCCCAGGCTGGTGGGCCGGCAGGCAGGCCAAGTGGGGGTCTGGGTGTGGCGGGGGGTCCACTGCATCCCTCACCACCCCACCCCCTGGCCCCCAGAGTGAAAGACCCCATGGCTGCCGGGGAGGACTGTGGCCATATCCGCTTCTTCTCCTTCTCCCTCATTGAGGGCTACATCTCCCTGGTGATGGACGTGCAGACCCAGCAGAGGTGAGTGGCCCAACTTACGGACGACGTGCAGCTCAGACAAAGGCCTGGGGCCGTCGGGGCGCTGTTGGTCCCTCAGCCCCCTCTCTGGAGCTGGGTGGGGGGGAAGGTGTTCCAAAGCCCACTCCCAGCCCTGCCTTCCCATTCCCCCCTACATGAGGGGGGCTCAGGAGGGGGCCCCGACGGCAGCCACAGCTCCAACCAAGGGACCACGACCAACGTCAGCCTCTGGGGTTTGTCTCTCTCTCCTTGTTAAGGTTCCCTAGTAATTTGTTGTTCACCAGCGCATCTGGAGAGCTCTGGAAGATGGTGCGGATCGGAGGACAGCCCCTGGGATTTGGTGAGCCCCAGGGAGGGGGGGAGGGCGGGGACCACACCAGCGGGCGGGGGCCTAGCATTGCCGAGTGCCGTCAGTCAGGGCTCACTCACCCTGCGGTACAGACAGGAAGGCTGAGGCTTAGGGAGCTGACATCCCCACCACCATGGGCCCTTGACCAGCGAGTGACAGGAGGTGCGGGCCTTCAACCAAAGTGCTCTTATTTCTCCCGCACTAGAGATTGCATTCCTGTTGCTTATTACCCCATTGGGGGGCGCAATACAAGTTGAAAAGGAAGGGGCGCCTGGCTGGCTCAGTCGGCCAAGCGGCCGACTCTTCTTGATCTCAGCGCAGGTCATGATCTCAGGATTGTGAGCTCGGGCCCTGCCGTTGGGCTCCATGCTGGGCGTAGAGTCTTCTTGAAAAGGAAAAAAAATCACGTTTAGTCCCAGCTGCTCACAGGCAATGGATATTGTTCCGATGAGTGCCGTTCACATAAATAAATGCAATTGCCGTCAGACTCCGGCACCCCAGCACTCACCCCAAAATACCTCCCCATTTCTGTCCCGGGAGGGAGCAGCTTCTCCTCCGTAGCGATGACCTGATCGTAAGGAGGACATCCGCAGAGATTCCCTAAGAGTCTCTAGTCTCGGTTTCCACAGCTGCCCAAACAGCATCGTTGGCAGCGAGTTTTGTCCACAAGCGTGTTCCAAGGGGCCCCGGGGCTCGGAGTCCTCGGTAGTTAGCAGGGCCGCGTGGCACCGATTTCGCCCGGGGCTGGGTGGAGGCCGCCGGCCCATTGTCAGTGATGCGCCTATCAGAAATGACTTCCTTAAGCTAGACCTGTTAGACCCCAGGGCTGGAACCCGGGAGAGGCCCTTGGTCGTCTCTGGGAAGCATCCTCCAGAAGCCCTGGTGGGATTGGTGAACGCCGATTTCCCACAGATACAGTGAATGAAGAACATTCCTGATGAAGCCCAGACTGCTCCAGGGGCCATCATGTCAGCCCTTGGATGCTCAATTCCTAGGACGGGAGATGGAGGTGGCAGGGCATTTTGACCCGGGGGCGAAGGGTGGGTGAGGGAGCCAGGTTCTGCCTCCTGCCTCACCTGCCTGTGGATGAGCTTGCAGGTAGACGGGTCCCCCCAGCTCTGCTCACATGAAGGCCAAAGCCAGAGCCATCCTGGGGGCAGGACAGTGGGCCACTCTGTGGAGTGCTAGGAAGTGTACACTGAAGGTTCCTGGTCCGACCCTGGGGCCTAGCCTGCCTCTCACGGTGGGGGGGGGCCTCCTTCGCCACAGACCCCAGCGTTTCTCCTGCCCACTTTGGCTGCCCGGTGCGGGGTCGTGGGGATTGAGCGCTGGAGCAACTCCTCACTGAGGCTGTTAGAAACGACGTGAGCACAGGCAGGTTGTCTACCCTCTGAGCCTCGGTCCCCCAGTATGCCATCCTGATAAGGACGATGGTAGATGCCTCGCCTGGGTGCTGAGCAGGGCGTGTCTGTCATACCAGGTGCTCAGCTGTCCTTGTCACGTGTCAGGCCCGGGTGGCTCAGGGAAGGGTCGGGAAGGGTAAGGCTCCCCAGAAAAGGTGCCTCGTGACCTGGCAACACCTGTCCGCGGCACCCACGTGGCTCCAGGTGGCCATGCCCAGGGTGCAGGGTCCAAAGGTAGAAGGGGTAGAAGAACCTAGCCGGGTCGCCCCAGGCAGAGGGGCAGAGTCCTGATGCGGGACCAAGGGGTCTGGAGGTGGAGGGGAGTGGCAGAGCTCTGGCGGGCGGCGGGGCGCCACCAGGAGACTGCGTCCGTCAGAATAGCGTCTCTCATGCAACCACAGAAGGTCCCGATGAAGGAGGAGGAAAGAGGGGATGGGGACGGAATCCAGACGTGTAGCCGTCGGGCCTGTGTGTCGGACGCCCCACGCGCGGGCAGCCAGAAGGGTGTGCGCCGCGGCCGCGCTCGCCTCCCAGCCAACAGCTGGGAGCTGCCTGCGCAGGACGGCGTGGGCTCTAGGGCCACCCTGACGGCTGTAAATAGGCCCGCAAGGAAGAGAGCTTGCCGAGGATCTGCCGGATCCCAGACCAGCACATTCCGTGTGTTTGTGAGCGTGGTTTGGAGTAAACGCGGCTTCCCTCCGAACCCAGCGCGCCTACGTGCGAACAGCTCCAGAACCGTCCTCGGTCCAGCTCTGTGCTGTGTGTGCCATCTGGGCTCCCCCCTTAGCCATCCCGTCGCTTTATAAAGTGCGTGTCACCAGCCTTCTGAACTGACGTGACAGGTGGGTCCCAACCCGAAGTCAGAAAGGCATCGTTCTCGACTCCAATCTCCTAACCCCGTTTTTATGGGAATAGTTGCGTCTGTAGTGAAAGGATCTTAGGAGACGAGTCTCCACCACCTGGTGGCGCAGACAGACGGGCACCAGATGTACAGACCCTGGGCCTGCCCAGCCACCCAAAGGGCTCGGCAGACCAAGCGGAGAGCAGGAGCTTGAGAAGCCCACAGAGTCACCACACAGGTCCAGGGCTGGGCTGACGGCGGCAGAACTGGGGCCAGGGAGTGAAGGAGCAGAAGGGAGGCTGGAGGGGGTGACGATGGGGTGTTGGAGGGGTGGAGCCCGGGCCGGTTCCCAGGCTCCAGCCTCAGAAGCGCGAGGGGAGCTGACGACCCGATCTGGACTCTCCCACCCGGTCGGGAACAGCGTTGGGAAAAGGCATCATCGTCAAAATCGGAATAGTGGCTTGGGGGGAAACAACCTGAAACCTTGGAAGGGGTTGTGTTGGTCGCACAGAGCGGTCCTCGGACCCTGGAGGTCTTCCTGGAGGAGGAAGCCTTGTGGGGTGCCTTCAAATCAGGCAGGGAGCCGGGGTTGAGGAGAGGATGCACCCCTGCTTTGGAGGTCGAGAGGGAGAAAGAAGCCCATTCCGGCCCCAGGCAGATGCCTGGCACTAGTTTTAGGACCACCCCGCTGGCCTCCACAGATCATTACCCGGTGGGGACTCTGAGGAGGAACCCGATGCTCACAGAGCGGAAGTGACTTGACCACAGCCTTCTGGCTAGAAGAGAGTCAGAGGGCGACAGGAAAGAGGGCCTTGAACCCACATCCTCCCGTTGGCCACATTGCGTCCGGCTCTGTCTCAGAGAACTCGCGAGAGTCGGGAGCAGGCAGAGGGTGACCAAAGCTGGACAGAGCTGGGCTCCGCGGAACCCTGGGGCAAAAGCTCGTTCCGGCCAGGGAGGGTCAGAGAAGGCTCCTGGGTGGAGGGGCCTCTGCGCTAAGCCTTCAGGGCGGGGGGCGGGAGCGCTGGGAAATCATGGGGGCGTGGCCGGCCCCGGCAGCAGGGGCAGGGGGGAGGCTGGCCGAGGATGCTGAGCGTGGTCCCCCCGCCTGTGTCCCCAGATGAGTGTGGCATCGTGGCCCAGATCTCCGAGCCCCTAGCTGCTGCGGACATCCCCGCCTACTACATCAGTACCTTCAAGTTCGACCACGCGCTGGTGAGTGTCCAGCAAGGCCCCCGGGGCAAGGGCTGCCAGTTCGGGGCTCACGGGTTCTTGCCTCCCCCTGCCCCCTCGCAGGTGCCCGAGGAGAACATCAGTGCCGTCATCAGCGCCCTGAAAGTCAGCCAAGCAGAGAAGCATTAGGAGGGCCTCTTCTGCTCCTCCCTGTCTGCCCCCCCAGGCCTGGGCCCAGCCCCTACCCTGAAGATTCTTCTCGCAGTATTTCTCACAGACTGGAAAATCGGCCCCAGGGTCCCCCAAGAAGGGGCCTCTGGGAGACACCCCCGATTGCTTTCCCTGCCAGGCCCGGGGCCCAAGCCAAGACCTCCCCGTGCCCTCCTGCCTTCCTGGAGCCCCCAGACCCTCCAGAGAACCCCTAACCTCCTCCTCCCCCCACTCCTACTCCAGAAAACGGTGTCCGAGGCCCAGGGAGTTCACAAGCCCACCCACCTTCCCACCTGGCCTTGCCTACAGCTGGGGGCAGATGCTGAAGGAAGCAGGGGCCTCCTACGAGACAATGGGGTTCTGATCCTCACGTCATCTTGGGGAGGGAGCTGGCCGAGTGGGGCTGAGTTCACGGAGCCAGGGGAGGCCCCCGTGAGGACCTGGGGCTGGATGTTGCGGTCGCTGGTCTCTGGATCCATCAGCTCCGGGCTGGTTCCCGCAGAGTGGAGGCCAGTGGGCGGCCCTTGGGTCACGGGCTGGGGCAGCTCTGACAAGCCTGGGTGGGGCCCCCGAGCTGGGGAGGACCCGCGCCACCCAGAATTCCGCCTGCCGTCCAGAGGGCTTCTGCCCCGACTCCCAGCAAGACTGCCAAGGAGGCCCTGTCCAGACCCTCCCCACCGTAAGCACTCACGCCTGGGGGCGGTTCCCAGGAGACCCACCAGCCTGGGGCACGAGCGCCTGTCCCCTGTTGCTTTCTCCGGACCCTACTTGGGCAAGGCAGAGCCTTGGTATTCCCCAAGCAGGGGCATCCCCAGCAATCTGGACCTGGGGTTTCTTGGGTCACCCCCACTCCCCAGCAGTTGACTAGACCAGCACAGGGTTCCCCCGTTATCCTGCTCCCCTCCCCTGCCCCACTTTTGGGGGATGTGGAAGGCCTCTGGCCCCCAACTCACCTGCCTGCCTGCCCCTCAGCTGGGGGACTGTGGCACTCATGAGTACTTGACCTGGGGGGCAGCTTATCTGAGCCTTAATAGAGAAACTGTACCGTACGTTTTAGTTTCTTATTTAATATATTTGCGCCCAGGCTGCAGTTTTCAGGGGACGGGGCCTGCTGAGTTCTTTCGGTGGGCCCAGAGGCTCAGCGTCACTCGGCTGGTGCCCTGTGGCTCCAGGGACAGGCATGAGAATCGGGAGGTGTCCCAGGAGCGTTGGCCCTCTCTTTGGAGCAGGAAGCTGGCCGCAGAGGTCTGTTGCAAGATCAGGGTCCCCGCCGGGGCACCCCACACGGAGCTGCGCATGCAGCCCCACTGACAGGTGCCCAGGGAGCCGTGGTCCTGTCTGAGCATCAGAGGGGACCCAAAGGCCACAGGGTGGTGGGCAGTCAGGTGGCAGGCCAGCTGAGGTGGCCTTGTACCCCTGGAGGCTGGCCAGGGAGAATGGAGTGAGCCCCCCGTGCCTCCCCTCCCACCGGGGGTGCTTCCTAAGCGAGCTGGACCAGAGGGTCCACTGAGGCTCCCGCCCTCCCTGATGCTCCTTCTCGGGCAGCATGGCTGACTTCTGCGCCGTTCCTGAGAAGCTCAGAGGAGAGAGGACGTTCCCTTAGGCCAAGGGCTTGTGTGGGCCCCACTCCCCACCTTCTCCCAGCGTTGTGGGACCCCCTGAGCCCGGGCAGCCCACCACGGAAGAGCCGTGGGTCTGGATCCTTGAAGGTGCTCAGGGCCCAAGCACTGATTAGGAACCCACTTCTTTTTTTTTTTTTTTTTTTTTTTAAGTTAATTCATTTTGCACAAAGCTCCAAAACAACCAAAACGTGTCCACTGTTTGCCGGCTCCAAAACGGGGGCGCATGAGCGGGCAGGGAGGGACCCGAAGCCCTGAGTCCCCTTTCTCTCTCCTTGGAAGGCCTTGATTTTCCGTGGCGCGCCTCTCCAGACTCCCTCCTGTCAGGTCCCCTGATGGTGTCACCTCTCCGCCTTCCCTCCCTGCCGAGCAAGTGTGTCGGCGCCGTGACCCCAGAAACGTGTGCTACCCAGAACCCCCCCCGAGAACGTATCTATTGTACACACCTATAAATACCTGTGTTTTATGTTGATATAGATATATACTGTAAATAGCATATATACTTGAGCAATATATATGTTAATACATGCCATGTGAGCACGCACACGCGTGTGTGCACAGTACGTGGACGCGGACCCCACTGTGTGTGCGCGTGTGTGGGCGTGAGGGCCTCCGCCCGCCGTGTCTGCTCTGCACACAGGCACGTTTTGAGCCACCGTATATTTTTAAATCAAGTATATAGGCAATACCTTATCAGAGAAGCCGTGACTTGAGAGAGAAACAAAACCAGCAGCCCAAGAGCGGAGCCCCCGGAAAGCTGGATTCAGCCCCATTTCCATGGCCAAGGCCCCTGGACACCCTTGTTTGGTCCGGGGGATGGTGGTACGGAGGCAGGAGTGATGGCATTTCTTCTGACTCCACAGCAGAAAGGCCCTCTTCCCGTTGCCCTGAGCCCGAACACCTGGGCAGGGAGGTGGTCCCGCTCCAGCTCTCCACCCGGGGTCCCCCCCGCACCCCTACATGGTTGTTCTGCGTCTTTTTCACCCGCAAGCTTAGAAACCACAGGTTCTTTTCCCAGGCCTCCTCCTGGATACTGGCCCTGTCTAGCCAGAAAAAGGACCAGTGCCCTTGACCTTGTGTCCAGCAGGGGCTGGGCGAGGCCTGGGCCCGAGCGGCCACCTGGAGCTTCCCCTCCCCGCTCCCCTCTCGCTGTCTGCGTGCCCGTGAGGAGCGTAGTTGCAGGGACTTGGTTTCCACGGCAGTTTGGGGGGAGGAATGTCCCCCCCCCGGTTTGCTGGGTTGGGGGGTCTCCAGACCCACGGGGCCGAGGCTCTCTTGGCTCTGGCTGGCCGGGCCCGTGGCGGGGGCAGGGAGATGGGGCTCCCGAGCAAGGCTGCCGAGGGGAGGGGTGAGTGGTGGCCCCGGGCCTGCCGCCTGGGCTCTGGGTGTGTGTGGATTTGCCTCTGTGTCACTCCCTGGTAAGAAAAGCCCACGCCAGCTAAAGGCCACCCCTGCCCCTCGCCTGCCCCATCCCTGCGCGCTACAGAGCAGCGTGACCACCCCTGTCTCCGTGGCTCAACCCTCAGGGTGGGTTCCTCTGGTTCCTGAGAAACAGCTTTCTCCCTCAGCACCCCGACTCACCTCTCAGCACCCCGTCTCGGCGGAGCAGAGGTGGGCGGGGCCAGCGCTGCGCCTCCTTCCTCCATGGGGGGGTCTCCAAAGCCCAGGGCACACATCCAAGCTAGAGAGGTGTGCGGACTTCCCAACCCCGGGATCCAGGGGGTCCAGAGTCTCCCACGCACCAGCGTTCTCCCCCTTCCACCAACTGCAGGCCACGGGCCCCTGGTGGGACCCAGAGCCGCCTGCCGTGCCTCCCCCATCAGGCAGCATGGCCTTGGTGACCAGTGCGGTGTCCAGAAGAAGATTCGTGGTCTGGCGAGGCTTGTCCCCTGTGAGGTGACAGAGGATGGGCCTGGAGGTCAGGAGAGAAGGTTCTGGTTTGATGGGTAGGGTGAGGCCCCCGTCCCAAGCCAAGGGCACGAAGTCACCTGATAGTCAAAGATGAACCCCCCCACCCCACCCCCCGACCGGCCCCTCCTGGCCGCATTTCTCAGGCTCACCATTAGGAGTCCCTGGGCCACGCTTCTGGGCCTCTGGATCTGCACGTGCGGACAACTTGGGCCCTTCCCAGCCAGGGCTAAGAGGGGCCTTGAGGATTTCCCAGGCGTCAGCAGAGCACTCCTGTGCTCTGTGACCCAGGAGTTTTTGATGCCACTTCCTGAGTGAAACCTGAGTGGGGGGTAGGCGGAACCGCCCCATAGATCTGTGTCCCCCGTAAGTGGGGGCAGCCGGTCACAGCCGCTGGGAAATAGAGCAGGCGTCTGGCCTGGTGAGCAGAGCTTGAGGGGGGAGGATAATGGAGTCTCCCCCCCACCCCACCCCACCCCCAAAGACACGAGTTTTGGCTTTTCAGGTTTTCCCAGATGCTGTACTGGCGGAAGGGCTCAGCCTGGAGGGGGCAGTAACTTCCCTTCAAAGGGGCTGCCAGGTGCCGAGCCAACCAAGGGGGCCGCGGGGGCGGTCAGCCCAGCTGAGGGCGGGCTTGGGGCGAGAGGCCGGGTGCTCCTGAGGGGAGTTGAGCCCTGTATACCTTTTCCTATCTCAGAGCTCCTCCCAGCTAGTTTTCTCCCCTTCATTTTCAAATTGGAGGCAACACCAGGGCAAGCTTCACTGTCTCTCGTATCCTTTCCTTAGACCCTGGGAGGAAGCCACGGGGTGGGCCGTGGCCTTCAGCTTTGACGTCCACGGCCTCCTGTATGAAACCTGCTCTGTTGAGAAGGCGAGGCCCAGGCGGGGGAGCTGTTGGCCGAGCAGCCTGCTGTCCTTGGGGCCGATGGCACCAGGAGTGGCCCCGGGACAGAGGGAGAGGCCTGCGGCCTGGCCCGTGGCATCGGTGGCTGGGAGGGAGTTTGAGGCTCTTGGATCAAAGGTAGGGGGAGGAGGCCGCGAGTGAGGACAGTGTTGTGTGCTTGGCCACGCGTGCGTTGTGTCCGACACATCCGTGTGTGTGCGAGCACCTCCATGCAGCGCCCGGATCCGAGCCACGGGCCTCGCTCGTTCAGTATTTTGAGGCCTCGGGAGCCTTGTCACCCGCGGGCCACACGGAGTAGGGGTGATGGTGCGTGGGTGGCAGGCCTCGCCCTCGGGACTGCCCCACGTCCCTTGACCTTGTTAAAGCTGCTCGGAGGGGGCGGAGGTGTCCCCAGCAGGGGCCCCAAGGGGCCAGCTCTTCAAAAGCGTCCAGTCCTGAAGACAGTATTCACAGGGAGAGGGTTCAGGTGCAGGCGCCCCTCACCTGCTGGAGGTCCTCTGCAGAGAGCATCCAGTGAAGTTGGGAGACCAGGGTGGGGGATGAGGAACGGGCCAAATTTGGGTCCCAAGACAGAGGGCAAGCCCGGTGCATTTTCCTGTCCTCTGCCTCAGTTTACCTATCCAGAAAATGGTCCAGGAAGTACTGAGCAGGGCTGGCTCCCCAGCTGGGCGGGATGGGGTGGGGGGAGGGGGCGGACAACACACAAAATCCCAAGTCCTCCTCTTGCTCCATGCCAAAATTATTTCCGTTATCCTGAGATGGGGGTGAGCGGATGTTGGGTGCATGATGGGGCTCTGAGGGGCCTCTGCCCTGCCCAGGGCCTCGCCTTGGGGGTCTCGCCCTCACCTGGCGCGCCACAGGTCACCAGCAGTAGCAATGGCACTTACATCTGTCCCAAGCTCTGGGCAAGGGGGAGCACGGGCCACCTGATGCCCCAGGGCCCTCACGCTTCTCCCCTCTTTGTTGAAGACACACAAAACCCTCAAGATTCATGTACTGTATGGCGGAGAGAAAAAAAGTACCTAATGTTCCCCCCAAAAAGACAGTATATTTTGTACTTTGTAAAGTGTTAATTAAAACGGAAACAAAAATGGATGTCGGCTGACCAGTGTCTGATTTATCAGGGGCCGCCCCGGGACCACACCTGCGGTCTTTCCTTTCCCTGAGCCGCGATCGGGGTGGGGGGAGCTCAGGCTGGGGAGGGCTTGGAGGAAGGAGAGCAAGCCTTCCAGCCCAACACCCAGAGCCTGAGAGAAGAAACGCCCGCCCCAGAGCGAGAGGGGCTGTAATAGTTATCTGGTGCTGCGTAACAAGCTGCCCCCAAGCTTCACAGCTTTACAAATGACTGCGTGTGTGTCGCCGTTTACGTGGGTTAGGAATTCGGGAGCAGTTTGAGCAGTTCTGGCTCAGAGCCCCTCGTGAGGCTGCAACCATCTGAAGTCTTGGCCGAGACCGGAGGATCTACTTCCAAAGGCGGTTTATTCACCCTGGCTGTTGGCAGGAAGCCTGTTCCTCTCGGCATGGGTCTCCCCGCGGGGTTGTTTCCTCGCCGTAGGGTGCCTGGCTTCCCCCAGAGCAAGGCATGCGAGGGCCAAGGTAGAAGCCAAAACGGTTTGGCCTCAGAATCCACACACCACCGCCCACCACCCTAAGCTGTGGCCATACAGCCCAGCTCTGATTTGACACAGGAGGAGACCACTCAAGGTCAAGGTCTCAGGGGCCATCTCGGAGACCGGCTACTGTACCCACCATTCCTCCCCAGACCTCTGGTAGAGGTGGGCCTGGGGTTCGGGGGGACCCATGGAGCAGGACAGAGCTCCTTCCCCAAACCTGGAGCCCTGCTGTGGACATCACCCCACCCCCACCCCCCCAGGAAGGGCTGCCTGGTTCTGGAAGCCCAGGAGCTGGTGCCTCCAGACAGGACCCCCTGGCGGCGGGAGCGAGGGCACTTGCCCAGCGTCCCTCCACAAGCCTCTGGCGTCTGGCTCCTTGTCCTCTTGGCAGGTGGGCATTGGGGCTGCCCCGGCAAGAAGGAGGCCCTGGACCTCTGTGGTATTTTCTACGGAAGGCACGTGTGAGCAGGGCAGGGCTGAAGACCCGTGTCTGCACTTGGCCCCACCCCACCTCACCCCTGCCCCTGGAGACGGAAGGGGGTGAGCATGGGGCTGGAGCACTCTCCCACCACCCTGAGCCCCAGGAAGCTCTGCTGCTATGAAGGCTTTTCCCTCCGGGATCTGCAGGCTGAGCGCCCTCGGGCCTTCGGACAACGCACTGGAGGCAGGACATCCCATGGGGACTCAGGTGCCCGATGCCAGGAGGGACAGTGATGAGGGGACAGAAGCGGAGACACAGGGCAGAAGACAACTGTGGAGAGGGTCTGGCGTGGGGCAGACGCATTCCAGCCAGCCAGGGAGACCGAGTACTAAAAAGTACCCTGGTTACTGTGTCCAAGATGGCGGTAGTTATTGGAGCTGAATCTTGGGTGGGAGGCTTAAAAATCACTCCTACCTTCAGCAGAGACCCTCCCCAGCACCATCACTTCCTGGCTTTGAACACCGCTGGTGGGACCCAGGAGGCATGACCTTGACCTTCTGGGGCACTCACACTCCGTAAATCAGTAGGTGCTCTGAGATGCCTATTGCACGAAGGATGGATTTCTGTTCTTCATCGCTGGGGTGACAGGGAACACGGCCCAGCCAGGAGTTTTGGGAAGGAAAATGACAAATCATTTTCAACTTCGACCTGGCTGGTTCCTGTGGCCTCAGCTCACAGCAAGGACTACTCAGTGACCGTTTCACTTTTTTATTTTAAGATTTTTATTTAGAAAGAAAGCATGTGCGGGACGGGGGGGGGGGGCGGTGGGCAGAGGGAGAGGGAGAGAATCCCAAGCAGGCTCCATGCCACCCAGCATGGAGCCCGACTCAGGGCTCGATCCCACAACCCTGAGGTCATGCCCTGAGCTGAGATCAAGAGTCAGATGCTTAACCAACTGAGCCACCCAGGTACCCCCTGAAGATTTTATTTTTAAGTCCTCTCTACACCCAATGTGGGACTCAAACCCACAGCCCCGAGCTCCACCGACTGAGCCAGCCAGGCGCCCAGACCGTTCCACTTCCAACTGCAAAGCCCCCACATGGCCAGCCCCCTTCCCCGGCTTTATTTGTCTCCACGGCCCACCGAGCCATCTCCCATACTCTCTGTTTTGCTTGTCGGTTGTGTTTTGCCTCCTAGAACGTAAGCTTCGTGGGACCTGCTGACGGGGGTGTTGTCCCCGAGTGACCCAGTGTGATCCACAGTAGCTGGCACGGGGCGGGGGGGGGGGCACAGAGTATCTGTTGAGTGAATGAAGCAGAGACAGGGGGTGCAGCCAGGGAGTGAGATCCCGATGGGTGACATGATTACCAGTTTATTTTTAGACTTCGTTATTTTCTCCCAACTGAACCGTGGGAGGAGAGAGACTGTGAAGACAAACCGTTTTCAAGCAGGACTGTCTTCTGAGTATCTGTCACTGGCTTCTAGCTGCCTCTTTATCAAAAGCCTTGTTTTTGCAAGCCAATCTCTAAATGATCAAGTAAGATAAAAAAAAAAAAAAAAAGACCTCTTCAGCGCTCAAAAATAAAAAGGCAGAAAATAGACTTTATTCTAAAAGAGATTTTTCAAAGACGTTTTTAAACGGAAGGCCAAGTTTATGGTACTACCTCAAATTGTTTTCCACAATTTCTCAATCTCTTCTCCGAGGCTGGCCCTCCAGCCAAGCTTTTGCGGGGGGTGTTCGGTGCACAAGAACCTGGCCTCGCTCTAACTCCTGCAGGGGCTTCTCAGCCTGGCTCCCTCAGTCAGGCTGGGGCTCGCCCTGATGCCCACACGCCCACCATGAGCTCTGCTGTGGTCGGAGGCTTACAGAAGCCCACCCGGCCACTAGAGTCCGTCGGGCCACCTTTAAGAACAAACAAAATGGCATGCCGGAGAGCTAAGCTTCCCCCAGACCAGCTGCTCGGGTCAGTAATAGGGATCCCTCTCACTGGTGCTTGGCCTGATGAGGACAGCCATCCCGTGGTGAATGCAGCAGGTCTCACCCTCAGCCGGAGAGGGGCCCTGAGTCCCGGGACTTCCCGTCCGTTCTTGCTAAGGGCACTGACAGAGAGCATCACGCGTCACCAAGGGCCCGGATCCTCTCTGACCCCCAGCAAGAGCCCCGCCGGGGGCCTCTGCCAAGCAGTCCCAGTGGTTCTGAGGCCGGGTTCCGGGCTCCAGCGGGTCAGGGAGGGGCTTCAGACGAAAGACTTGGCCAGAGTCACCATGTGATCCACACCACACGCCACATCCACGGGCTCCCCAGGCATGGTCACCTGCAAAACAAGACCCAGCACAGCGTGAGGGGACATGGTTTGGAGGAGGCCCAACCTGGGCCTGAGCCTGGCTCTGCCTCTTGGTGGGTGACTTACCCCCCCCCCAGAGATGGGGATGCTTCCACCCAGCCGGCAGGGCAGTTCCGATGAGCACGCGAACAGTCACCCCAGCGTCCCACCCAGCCAATGGCAGACATGATTCTTCCTACCCACCCATTGGAGAGGCTGCTGGAGCCCGCAGCTCCCCCAGAGGCTACTCCCCCCTGTGCACGACCCCGCCAGAGGTCAACACCTGCTCCCGAGGCAGGAGCTCAGTGACCTTTCCTCGGGGTCACCCCAGGGCTGCCTGGAGCGCAAGAAACCCCTGCTCTGGGAAGGAGGCCCCCGGCCGGCACCTTCAGCCGCGCGCGCCATCAGCCTCAGCTCCGGGCCGGCTGTTTCCCGAACGATGTGCACCCTCGAGGAGGGAGGTCTACTGTGTCGCAGAGGGGGCCACAGGCCCTGCGGGCAGTCCTGCCAACAGCGCCCACCCATGGGAGCAGCCCTAAGGCCGATGTAGAGGCTCCGGCCGGCCTTTAAAATGACTCTCGCTGCCGAACAGGCTGGCCCTGGAGACGGCCGCCCCAGCCGGCCCCAGGTGTGCCCACGACACCAGGACTTCCACGTCCCCAGAGCCCGGCCGGTTCTCCAGAGGAGGGGTGCTTGTCTTCCTCTGGTTAGACTGTTACTATCGTTATTTTCAATAGGTAAGACCCTCTCATGGCTACATCAATTAAAAGATATTAAATCCCTTTTTTTCTTCTGATTTTATTTTTAAGTAATCTCTACACCCACCGTGGGGCTCGAACTCACAGCCCCGAGATCAAGAGTCATGCGCTCCGCCCACTGAGCCGGGCAGGCGCCCCGGTATTAGGTACGTTTTAACCCCCCCACCGTCGGCATCTGCCCCTGTATTCCCACCTTCCCTCTGAACTGGAAACCCCTTCTAACTGGTTTCCGCTGTCCCTCCCGAGGTTCCTGAGGCAAGCATGAGCAGCACAGGCGAGAACCGTGTTTCTCAGAGGGCAGCTTGTAAGTCACTAATCATGCCGGGCCGAGCGCTCGGACGCTTGCAGGATGCGGACACTGCTGTTCAGTCCGTGCAGATCCCAACTCGACCCCCCCCCCCCCGGGGCCCTGCTCTGCCAGGCAGCGGGAGAGCTGGAACGGGCATCTGTCACAGCCTGTGGATGTAGTGAGCGGGCCGGGGGCGGGGCCTCATCCAGACGGTCTGGCCTGAACACCACGGACGGCGGCGGTGACCCCAGACCCCGGGGCCTGCAGCGCGGGGAGACAAGTCCGTTAAGGGCTCTGGGCCACCGGGCAAATGGATGCTGGCGAGCGAGCCGTGCTGCCTGCCCCTCCGTCCCTAAACCAACGTGCTTAGCGACGCCTATCACAGAAATCGCTGAACAAACGCGCAGCAGTGGCCCCCGGTTCCTCGCCAAGGCCTGAAGGTGCAGGAAGCGTTCCAGGCTGGCCACGGAAGCAGCAGGAAATGCACCGCTCTGTGGTGACGGGCCCAGGTGAACTCCTAGCAACCTCCCCGGGCCATTAGAGCGCGCGATCTTGACCTTCCTGGGGAGACTGCTGCCCGCGGCGCTCCCCAGGCCCCACGCTGCGGCACTTAAGCACCCCTGTCCTCGTCCCCGAGTGCTCTGGCCATGAGAGCCCCAGCAGAGTAACCACCTGGCCCTGGTTGGCGGGCCGGGAGGATGGTCGCGGCCGAGCCTGGCCTCGGAGCCCGCTCGGCCCCCGCGGTCCCCGCTCCCCCCGGCGCGCGGGCTCTCGGTCTCTGACGGTCTCTGAACGGAGTCCAAGACGACACTGCGCTCGGGCATGGGTGCGACGCATCCTCGTCCGGGTGAAATGAAGCGTCTCTTCTAAACCAATTTACACTCGCTACATTCTTGCAAAGGGAAACAGTTCCAAAAACTGCACCACGACCAGCCTGAAGGACTCGTTACACACTCTTACAAGTTTGAGCGGCATCAGGAATGTCCCTCTTCACGACGACAAGGTCTTAAACGCCCCCAGGAGAAAGGTGGGGGGCTGAGAAGGAGCCCTGAACTGGCTGCTCCCTGACTTGGCTGCATCTGCAAGTTCCTTCACGGCCCCGACACATCTGCTCCCCGAGGCACCCCGCCTGGGGCCCGGGGCCGTGTGGGAAGGGGCCAGGCAGCCAGAGGGCCTGCCAGCCCGTGCGCCCCAACCCAAGCCGGTCCGACCCGAGGGCGTGCGGCGAGGGGCTGCAGAGTCTGCAGGCAGAGCCCCCAGTTCACGTCGCAGCCCCACCTGCCACGTGGCCGTGAGACAGGGCAGCCCCGCCGATGCCTGAGGTCAGCGACCACAGCTGCAGGCCGGGGGGCGGGGGGGGGGGCGTTTCGTGGGCTGTCCTGAGGATGGAAGGAAAGCAAGACGCCGGCACACGGGACAGCACTGCTGCCCCTCAGACAGGGGTGGGTGATGGGGGAAGGCCATTCCAACGCTTGCCCCGGGGGCCTAATCCGGTAGTGCCACCAGGTAGGTCGGAGGGGGCCCCTGTAGAGACCTGGGGGGCATGTCCCCGCCTCCTCCCCACCACTGGGGACCTGATTCTCCAACTCTGGGCCCTCGCAGGGGAGGGCAGCATGGTGAAATGTCAAGTCAGACACACCAGAGTCTGACTCTGGGCCCTGCCTCTTACGGGATGAGTGGCCTTGAAGAGCTCACTGACCCACCGAGCTCTGTGTCAGTGCGCGACAGGTTAACCTCCAGGAAAGCTTCTGGAAGGAGAGGTTTGAGTCGGGGCGGGGGAGGGCGCAGGTGTCACTCGCTGGGCCTTCAGACCTTCAAAGCAGCCCCGGCTCTGGGGCTCTGGGAATAACTAGTTAGTGCCATTGTAGGAGCTACAAATAGGGCTTTACTCTTTTTTTCCCCCTTCTTGGAATACTTTTAAAGTGATATAACAGTTCTCCCACCAAAGATTAATAAGAAAATACAAATTTTTAAAGAATAAAAATTACCTGTCGTTAAAAAAAAAGAGTGCAAAAGAATAGAATGGACTAAGATCCCACTACCCAACATGAGGCGAATCTGATCTTTAAGGAATCCAACCCCGCTGATCCCAAACCCAGTTCGGGCCACCACCATCCCCCAGAGCCCAGGCTGACAGCTCCGCGCCCCCAGAGCACGGCAAGGGCCAGGTCCTCAGCACCACGCTGGAAGGTGCTCTCCTCGGCTGGTCCTCCCAACCCCACAAGCACAGAGGGCTCAGCCAGTGTGCCAAGGGGAACAGCTGTCGGGGACACGGCCTGGGTGTCCCCTCCCTGACAGCAGGGGTACAGGGAGCGACATTCCCAGAGGGCCACTTGGCGAGTAAGGAGTCCACGGAGGGGGGCTCTGGTCTGAACAGCAAGTGGCCTCGGCACCCGGGTGGTTCCGGCCCCACAGTGGGCACCAACCCCCGGCCATTTGGACAGGACAGTGAGATCAGATTCCAAATCTTATTGCATGGGTGATCTTCACTGTAATGTGGGGGAAAGGGAAGCAGGTGGGGAGCCCCCCACACCCGGCACAACGGTCGTGCATCCAAAACCCAGCCGCTCTGCCGCTCGCCAAGCTTCTCCTCGGCGAGAAGTGAGGAACTACCACGACAGCGAGAGGGGTCTCCACACCATCGACGCTCGCAGCACCTGCCCTGCCCCCCATTGTCCACCAAGCGGCTGCCCATTCCTTGCCTGTAAGGGGGATCCCGGGCTGGGGACTAGTGAGCGAGCACCAACCAGTCTGCGCCCAACCCCGGTCCACAACCATTTCTTTCTAGCAAACAGAAAGCCCCCATTCTGACCTGTTTTCTTAGAGACGGCACCTCCAGTTTTTATAAAGGGGTCAGGGCCTACCGAGGTCACTAGGAACCAGGACAGCCCACGGCCAAGGGAAACAATGCCCCAAATATGGAGGCCTTGAAACGTCTTACAGCGGGTTTTTGACAGACAAATCCTGATTTTATTTAAGTTATACACTGCTTTTGCATTTTCACATGAGGTTTTAAAAAAATGCTTTACACGATTTCAAAACACGCTATTAAAATCCAACCTGCAAAGAAGATACTTAAGCACGTGCGTGCACATGCCTCTCGACGCAGAGACTACGTCTGGAAGGAAACATAAGAGACCAGTACCAGTGGCTGCCTCCGGGACAAGAGATAGGAGACTTATTTTTCATAATACCTCTTGTACCACGTACATATGTTCCGTTTGCAAAAATATGAAGAGCTTTTTGTTCTGTTTTGTTTTAGGAGAACTTATAAACAATACTAAGATAAACTACAATTTAGGAAAGAACCTTTTTCCCCTTTAATTTTTAAATGAGCCTCTTTTTGTATAATTGCATCCTCTCCCTAAGGAAAGCTTTTATTTTTTTACTTTGGTGGCTGTGGTAAGGCACTCTAAATATTAAACATCCTGCTCTCTTTTTTTTTTTTAATTTTTTTATTCTTATGTTAATCCCCGTACGTTACATCATTAGTTTTAGATTTTTAGATGTAGTGTTCCATGATTCATTGTTTGTGCACAACACCCAGTGCTCCATGCAGAACGTGCCCTCCTCAATACCCACCACCAGGCTAACCCATCCTCCCACCCCCCTCCCCTCTAGAACCCTCAGTTTGTTTTTCAGAGTCCATCGTCTCTCATGGTTCGTCCACCCCTCCGAATTCCCCCGCTTCATTCTTCCCCTCCCGCTACCTTCTTCTTTTTTTTTTTCTTAACATATATTGCATTATTTGTTTCAGAGGTACAGATCTGAGATTCAACAGTCTTGCACAATTCACAGCGCTTACCAGAGCACATACCCTCCCCAGTGTCTATCACCCAGTCACCCCATCCCTCCCACCCCACCCCACACTCCAGCAACCCTCAGTTTGTTTCCTGCAATTAAGAATTCCTCATATCAGTGAGGTCATATGATACATGTCTTTCTCTGACTTATTTCGCTCAACATAATACCCCATCCTGCTCTCTTTTCACTTCGCTGTAAAACATTCCTCCACACAGGCCTCTGTAAACAGCTCCTGGCGCACCAACTTCGTCATTTCCAATCTGTCCCTCTCAGGGCCTCACGGCGCCCGGCCTGCATACGGCCTGCTCCTCTCTGGGGCGCTGGCGTGCCTCTGTTTCCCCACTCCACGTGCCCACGGACAGCCTGTAACAAGGCTTCTTCCAGGGCGCCGAGGGACTGGAACCCTCAGCCAGGCTGCTCCCCGCTCCGGCAGGCTGCTCGCTCAGCAGGCCCCGGGACAGAGCTAAGGGCAGTGAGCCATGAGCTGGGCGCCTGCTCGGGCTCCTCACCATGACGGGGCCTCCCCTGAAGCCGCGGGGCAGGAGGGGGCAGCCAGGACAGGAGAGGGGGAGCCGTTCCCAGAGCCCTGGCGCTGGCCCAGCTGCACACTGATGGAGCCCCGCGCGGCGGGTGCACCCTCAAGCCCGCCCTGCACAGCCTTACCCTCCACGGGAAATACTGGTCTTCCAGGCGACCGATGCCCAGGCACCCTCGGATGTTCTTGCCCCACACAAACAGCTCTCCTTTGTCTGCAAAGAAAGGAAAATGGTAGTTTGGTTGGGGCTAGACCAAGAGCAAGTCTCCAGGAGGAGGGTCATGAGAACAGGCCTTCTAGAACCAGGAACCAACAGGGCCCTCTGTTCAATTTCAATTTCTACCCAGCCTTAATGCTTTCCTTTGAATGGATGCACGCTGCGTCCGTCACGCGGGGGACTGGTGCAGGCGCGGTGCTCTGGGGCCAGGCGGCTCCACACACAGCCCGCTCTGCTTGCCCCTTCTGCACACCCCCTTCTCAAAGCCTGACAGCTGAGCCCCTCTCGAGCCCAGGTCACGCCCTGACTGGGTGAGAAGCAGGACGATCTGTCATTCCTTGTCTGCTTTCCGTATCCTGGGACCATTGGGTCAAGAGATACAGTGACCAGCGCCTCTGTGGGCCAGGTCTTCATCCATGTGCCAGGAGCTGGGACAGGGCAGCGACTGAACACGCACGGTCCCTGTCCTCATGGGGCTGTGGCGAGTCACAGAGCAAGACCCAGACACTTGAGCAAACCTCACTGTAAAAATGGATGTTTACAAATTATAAAAAGTGCCACGAGGGAGGAGGACAGCCCAGCAGACTGAAGGCAGAGGGGGGCCCTGGGAATGCCAACCTGCAGGACGGGCCCCCAGCCCTGGCAGGGCACCACCCACAGCCCCTTTGTTATGAGCAGTCTCAGCCCTCTGATCTCACCATCCTCCTCGGTCCTCCCCCCTCAGATTTTATCTGTTCAACAGAACAATTCAGTCTGCCCCCCCCCGCAAAAAAACGTGAGCAGACCTCAGGGTAAACCGACCGACGCCAACCCCCAGCTGGCAGGATGCAAATGCTGGGCCCACAGACGCGGCAGAAACCCCAGCTCTGGCACTCCCCCTTCTAAGGGGCAGTAACCAGCACGTGGAGGGTGGCCACCGGGTCCTGGGGAAAATCAATGGGACCCACAGCGGCCACAAGGCATGACAGCAAACAGAAAACAGTCCACTGCAGTCGAACACTTCGTATAAATTTCCAAGAATGTGACTCTGCGCAGAGTTTAAGCCCGGAAATATCCTGGAAAATAGATCTTTGTTGCCTCCAGAATTCGGCCATACGGATTCTCATTGGCTCAAGCAAAACAGCTTCAAAAAACTCCTGTGACTCAGAACGACCCAAACTCAACATCCCAGCCCAGCTGTTTCAAAAGAAAACAATTACTTCCCATGAAATGAGAAGATTTTCTAATCGCAAGGAAACCGCGAATTTACTTGAGAATCACAACGTGAAATGAATTTAGTTCAATCTGACTGTTAAGTCAGCGACAGAGCGGCAAACCGAACCAGCAACGCTCACCGAGGTGGAGTAAGACACAGTGGATACGCCAGCCAGACGCCCGCGAGTCACGGGATATTTGATGGCTTTGTAATCTGGCAACGCTTTGCGAAAACCTCCATCGTGGCCTCTGATCCCTCTGGAGGACTCGGGCAGACTGGCCTCCGAGAAACCACAGGATGGGCTTCCAGACCCACCTCCTGCCGTCCCACACATCACCTCCTGGTTACCCACCGTGGATTCGCCAGACCCCTCTGCAGCCGTCTGCTGGTACCCCTCTCCTACCACCAACTGGCGCCCTCTTGAGGAAACTCGCTTTACCGTTAGCCTGACCACAAGCCAAATGAACCAAAAACACAGGACTCCAGGATGAAGAGAAATGCACATCACAGGACCTCAAGGCCAAGCAACTCGTGGCTTAGCCGCTCTCTGGAAGGGTCCACACAGAGAAGGGAGAGTGCAGCGTGAGGCTGCGGCTTCACCTGACACAGCTAAGCTCTGCCAGCCCCCAGGGTTGCTCGGGCTTGGCCACTTACTGGTCAGGGCAGCAAAGTGGCTGAGGCCACATCGGATGAGGGAAACGTGGACTTCCGGGTTGAACTCCGTCAGGCCGAAGAGAGTGGGCGGGATCACCTCGGGAAGCGCACTTTCCACAAGGTTCGGTCCTTTCCCAAGAATTCCGTAGCCCCAGACGAAAACCTGTCCTTCTCCTGCGTTAGAGCACAGTGGTCAGTCAGGCGAACCAAGCACAGCCCGCCCTCACTGGAAATTCAGACCGCACCACCAAGATCCACTGTATCCACGCGGATGGGTTTTTTTTTCCCCCCTCCTTGCTTGGCAAGAACACACGGACAGAGATCTAAAATCATGTTTCTTCTCTCCTCTTTCCAATTCTCGCCTGTGGTGGACGTCTAGCCAGCTAACCCATCTCAGGACACAAACTTCCCACATCCGGAGCGTAACTGGGACGGGCCCGGGTCATCTGTCACTCAGCAGCCGGGCGAGCACAGGGGAGGCTCAGAAGGACGATTTTTCCCACACAGATGTTCTGCGTTTCACACCGATTGTGAGAGCAAGCCAAGTACACAACCAACCTCTGGCCAGATTCCTAAAAGTCTCAGAAATGAGTATTTTGGTCATAGGTTTAATGCTCCTCAGCGGTGCCAGACATGTAGTCCCAGGGCCATGGGCCTCGGTATCCACACCTGACGGCCCTTCTCCTCTCTGCCCTTCTCTCTTCTCTTCTGGCACAGCCTCCCTGGGGAAGGCAGGGCTGAGTCTCCGGCCCAGGCGAAGGGAGAGGCAGGAGCAGATCCCAGAGGTCTGCTATTATTACAGAGGTTGGAAGGACTCGGCCCCGTCACCGTCTATTTGTCTACATCTGAATCATGGCTACTATCCTTCTGTCAAGAACGTCACCCTCACCGTCTATGAAACTGAGCCCAGTCTAACCAGGCCTTCCCACAGCCAAGACTCCGGTGGCCCCTGAGCCGTGCCCCACCCAACCCACCTAGAGCTCCCCGACGAAGCGCCCGCAGGAGGGTCTCACCATTTAACACGGCACATCCTGTACCACCACACGCGGCCTGCTTCACCTTCCCCACTCCTGAGAAGGGCAAGCACCGGGGGACGTTCACCTGAATCCAAACCAGAGCCACACTGTTAGGAAGACAAACCAGCGAGAACTCGGAAATGCTCTGTCTCGTGTGCAAAGTAGAGAAGTCCCAGTTCGCTGACACAATCTATAAGTATTTCCTGAACGTCCAAGACACACTAAAGATCTAACCAGGTGCTGGGATTCAACAGGGAGGAAGTGACTTGGTCCCTCTCTCAGAGCGGAGTCCAGTGGAAAAGGTAAGAGGCCAGCCAAAATTAACCCCAAATTAATTTGCACTGAATGCAATGAAGTAGAGTCCAGGGTCTCAGAGAGTGAATGTCGGGGAACCTGATCGAGTTTGCGGGGAGGAGCATCAGGGAAGGACCTGGAAGGCTTCATTTTATCCTGGGACCTCAAGGATGAGCAGGGGTGACCAGGAGTGGAGCTGGCCCGTGCGTGGGGCAAGGGGTGAGCGGGCCGCCTTCAGGGGGCCTGAACAAGGTCAGAGAGGCTGAAGTGGAAGCCTGAGGGGAGATATAGAGCCCAGGTCGGCAGGAGGTCGTGGACCCCGGTAAGGAATTAGTTTTTCTCCTGAGCACAATGGGGAGCCAGCAGGGGTACTAAGAAGAGGAGGATTTCCAGAGGCCATGTGAGGGGACCTGGGACACAGTGGAAGACTGGGGTGTGGGTGATGCGCAAGTCACTGTGCCCAGAGACAGCCGAGTGGAAATGTCTGGGGATATAGACGTGTGGACCCCCGAAGAGCAGTCTGGGTGGAGAGCGGGAAGTCCACACGGGGAGTCTGCAGGTGGAGGCCGCATGGGTCGGGTGGAAGGACAGACGGGGAGGGACCAGTGGAGAAGGAGAGGTTGGAGCTGTGGGGAAGAAGGCCCAGCAGATGGAGGAGGGCTCCTGAGAAGGCGGGAGGAGACGGGACCCGGGACGTAGGGAGGAGAATCGCGTCACAGGGGAAGCCTGGAGGGTAGAGGACTCAGAGTGGGAAACTGAGGGCACTCGTATCTGATAGCATATGTTTTCTCTATGAATCGGGCCAGATCTGCTGCCGAGAACGAGAGACACGAGGGTCAAGGGTTTGCAGAATGAAGTGTGGCCAACTCAGCTTTCCAGCGGGATTTGGTCTTGGTGCCTCTACTGAGGAATAAATCTGGAGACCCCTGGATTCCTGACCCACAGAAACTGTGAGACAATAAATGTGTGTTGGGTGCAATCACGAAGTGCTGGGGTCATCTGTTATGCAGGGGTAACAGTGCCATGACCCCCGGATCTGTCCGCCACAGGAAGGCTGTGGGGGACAGGTTCTCAGGACTTGGGAGCAGGAAGAGCAACAATTTTCCTGAACACGTTATTTGTTTATCTTATAGAAACAATGAATCATTTAAATGGGCTTGTTTTCTTCTCTGCTTTGGCTTAACTGGGAAGCTCAGAACCGTATCTGCCACAGCTTCTAGCCACTGGGCCGGACCACAGGGAATGCTTCTCCTCATCCTGTTCGCTGACCTTTAGTTTCCCTCTGGGCTGATCTCTTTATTAATACATATTTAAGGGGCGCCTGGGTGATGCGGTCAGTTAAGCGACCGACTCTCAGTTTCAGCTCAGGTCGTGATCTCAGGGTCTTGGGATCGAGCCCCGTTTCAGGCTCCGTGCACAGCAGGGAGTCTGCTTGAGATTCTCTCTCTCTCTCTTTCCCCCTCTGCCCCCCACCCACTCTCTTGCCCTCTCAAATGAATAAATCTTTAAAAAATAAATATTTAAAACCTTCTGTATGTTGTCAGAAGTTTGACAGTATTAAGGAATAAAGTGTATTTTTTAATTAGTCCTTATCTTTTAGAGAGACATATGTAAACTTTTATGGATAATATATGACATCTGGGGGTGCCTGAGTGGTTCAGTCGTTAAGCATCTGCCGTTGGCTGAGGTCATGACCCCAGGGTCATGGGCTCGAGCCCCACATCAGGCTCCCGGCTTGGTGGGAAGCCTGCTTCTCCCTCTCCCACTCCCCCTGCTTGTGTTCCCTCTTTATCTCTGTCAAATAAATAAATAAAATCTTTAAAGAAAAAAAAAAATATGACGTCTGGGATTTACTGCAAAATAATCCAGGGCAGGGGCACCTGGGTGGCTCAGTCAGTTAAGCGACCGACTCTCAGTTTCAGCTCAGGTCGTGATCTCAGGGTCTTGGGGTCGAACCCCCGTGTCAGGCTCCGTGCATAGCAAGGAATCTGCTTGAGATTCCCTCTCTCCCTCTCCCTCTTCTGTTCTCTCTCTCTAAAATAAATAAATAAATCTTTAAAAAAAATACATATTTAAAACCCTCTGTATATGTCAGAAGTTTAATAGTATTAAGGAATAAAGTATATTTTTTAAATAGTCCTAATCTTTTAGAGAGACATATAGAAACTTTTATGGATAAAATATGATGGGGCGCCTGGGTGGCTCGGTTGGTTGGGCGACTGCCTTCGGCTCGGGTCATGATCCCGGAGTCCCTGGATCGAGTCCCGCATCGGGCTCCCTGCTCAGCGGGGAGCCTGCTTCTCCCTCTGACCCTCCCCCCTCTCATGTGCTCTCTCTCATTCTCTCTCCCTCTCAAATAAATAAATAAAATCTTTAAAAAAAAAAAAAATATGATGTCTGGGATTTACTGCAAAATAATCCAGGGCAGGGGCACCTGGGTGGCTCAGTTGGTTGAGGTCCGACTCTTGGTTTCAGCTCAGATCGTGATCTCAGGGTCTTGGGATCGAGCCCCACGTCAGGCTCCACACTCCGCAAGGAGCATGCTTGAGATTCTCTCTCTCTCCCTCTCTCCTGCCCACCCCCTTGCACATGCTCTCTCTCTCTCTAAAAAAAAAATCCAGGGCAGAGAAGCAGATAGCAACAAAAACTGGCCATTAGGGGTATGGGGTTGTTTTTTGGGGGGGAAGGAGGGTAAAGAAAATGTTCTGGAATTAGATGGCTGCACAACTCAAGACTACACTAAAAACCACTAAATTCTACACTTGAAAATGGTGAATTGTGTCTCGGGTTTCTGAGTGGGGGTGGGGTTTGGTTTTGTCTGTTCTTTTAAATAGGCCCTTAGTTGAGAACTGTTGAACGCAGGTGAGAGATACATGGAGATTCATCATGCAGTGAGCTCTACTTTTTGTTTTCACCTGTGACTCCCCTTCATGCTTAAACCCTGCCTTACTGTACGGAGGCTGGCTCCCTTCGGTGAGAAGGCGGGGGCGGTGGGGACAGGCCACAGGCAGTGGTTCCTGAAGTCCTGTGCGTGTCCTGCTGCCTGGGGGGCGGGGAGGGGGGCACGTGCACACTTGTGACCTGCACGCTCTGTGTGGCAGGAATATACACGGCAACAGGAAGCGCATGGGGACACCATGGGAGCTCCTACCCCTTTCAGACTGGGACGGGGCGCACAGGCGCACCCAACGGCCTGCTCTAAGGACTACCGCACTGGAGGCTGGAGAACCATGGCTTTGACCCCCAGCTTTCGTTCCAGACTCTGAGCAGCTGGCCAGGAAGAGGCGGTCTTACAGGTGACTGGGCCTAAACTGCACATCCCACGTAACACTTCGCTGAAGAGGCTTTTGTTTTCTTTAAAGATTTATTTATTTGAGAAAGAGAGTGAGCGCGGGCACACGCACACAAGCAGGAAAGGGGCAGGGGGCGAGGGAAAGAATCGCCAGCAGTCTCCCGACAGAGCACGGGGCCCACGACCCTGAGATCAGGACATGAGCTGCAATCAAGAGTCGGACACCCAACCAACCGAGCCGCCCAGGCGCCCCTGAAGAACCTCATAAACGCCCGTAACCCTCTGTAATTCCAAACCTCCCGGGCGGCGCTGTGAGCGACCCGTACCTGTGTGGAGTCGGTGACGGCGGCCAGCTGCAGGTACTCCGAGTTCCCCCAACCGAAGAGGCCGCCCTCAGCAGACACGGCCAGGCAGCAATCGCCGTGGGTGGCCACCTGCACGACGTGCACTCCGGCCAGGTCCCCGGCCAGCTTGGTGGGCACGCTGGTGATACGGTAGTGACCCAGACCTGCCACAACGGCCAAGCATTACTCCCAGCTACTGACTCTGGGAACAGACACTTCCACCGGCTTCCTACATGCCGAGCACAGTGTCAAACGCTTTACAAGGAGCAGCTCGGCAAGGCTGATCTGGTCCTCTGCGCGCGCTATGGCTTCCTTCTCCACGCTCTCTCAGAGGAGGAACGAACAGAAGAGTGAGCGTTTATTTTTAAAACCGTGGAGGCTTTCTAAGTCTGATTCAAGTTAGAAACGTTGACGAGACAGAACAGCATGACACAATGAGGCCTGGGGACCCTATGAGAATACACACATGGAATGCTGCAACAAGCGATCTCCAATGCACTGTCGTTGGGCTTACCAGAGAATAAAGGAAATCACTCAGAGCCCATCCCACCCCCCACAACACCCCCCAAAATAACAGTAAGCCGAAACTAGCTCACTGGCATGGTAGACAGTGAACAGGGGAAAAGGCAGGGCGGGCCAGAGGCTATCGGGACACATGTCACCATCCGCATGTGACAGAAGGAGAGCCCCGGGCAGCAGACCAGGGCAGATCGCACACCCCCGACTCCCTGCTTTAAACCAGGCTTCCACAATGGGACCCAGGGCAACGTCAGACTCGAAGCACCCCTTAGCAACAGGCAAAAGCCAACCTGAACCCCCTCTGGAGGAAAGCATCTCCATTTAGGCCCTTCCAGTTTCCGCAAGTTCAATTCAACGAAATAGGAGCCCACGGTCAAAAGTTACTCAACACACAAGGAAAGACGCCCCTGTGAGTCAGAGTAAACCAAACCAACAAAATAAAAAAAAGAACTGGGGGCAATGTTTAAAGAAACAAAAGCAGGAATAAGAGACTATCGAAAATGGCCAGGTAAATCTGAAAAGGAAGCGATAAGCAATGAAAAAAATACAGTTAAAATTCAAAACTGAAGCGGATGGACAAAAAGGCAAGCCCCACTCTGGGAAAAAACACGTGTGACACTAGAATCACAAAAAATACAGGGACAGGATAAAAAATGCCTAAAAATTAACAGGAAAAAGATAAATAAGTCAGCAAATGGGCAAAGAACAGAGTGCATGTTTCGGAAGACAGAAAATAAGCCAGGCCTGTGAACTTATAAAAAGATGGTCACTCTCAGGGACACCTGGGTGGCTCAGTCGGTTAAGCGTCTGCCTTGGGCTCAGGTCATGATCCCAGGGTCCTGGTACTGAGTCCCGCATCGGGCTCCCCACTCAGCAGTGAGCCCGCTTCTCCCGCTGCCTGCCCCTCCCCCCGCTTGTGCGCGCTCTCTCTCTCTCTAACAAATAAATAAATAAAATCTTTAAAAAAAAGTTTGGTTTGTTGTTTTTGGTTTTGTTTTGTTTTGTTTTTCTTAATAACTCAAATTGGGAAGGATTACAAAAGAAAGGAACAGGATACTGAGATAGAATCTGCAAGGGAGGAGGACAATCATTTTAGGAAGGATGGCCCAGAAAGACTTCCCGGAAGAGATGGACACCCAAGATGAGGCCTAACGGATGAAAAGGAGAGCGAAGACAGGCATTCCAGGCAAGGTCGGCTTGTGTCAAGGCCCTCTGGCTACAAGAGGAGGCCGGCTCCAGGAAGTGACTGCAGGGGGCCTGCACGGCTGGACGCCAAGCCCAGCAAGGAAGGGCAGGGAGGCCACAGGAAGTGTCACCTGTGATAGCTAGTTTCTGGAATGGCACCGGGAAACTGTCAACCATGGTCATCTCCAGCAAGCGGGGCTTTCACTTTTCACCCTACAGCTCACAGCTCCCTAGTGCACCATCCCCGGGGGGAAGGGCCTACTACCTGTTTGCCCGTCGGCGCCCCAGCCACAAGAGTAGACTTCTCCTTTGTCCGTCAGGAACAGGCTATGGTCCTGGCCACAAACCACCTGTCAGACAAACAGCGGTGAGGCTAAAGAGAAATCCTTGGAAGCCCAGTGTCCTGGTCGATCGATGGACCCAAAGCTCCCCACATTCCCTACCACTCCCAAGCGGCGAGCCAGCCGGGCCCAACAGGCTGCCCTGCACGGCCTCCACATCTTATTCTTGCTCAGTCCCCTCCTCCATAAGCCTCACTCCTCCCCATTCCCCTCCTCAGCCTCCCTACTGGCCTCCGATCTTTGTCACTAGCTCCCCATCTTCCCTTCCAAGCCCTCAGGCTGCCCCCTCCTTCTACCATAACACCTTTCCTACCACCCAGCCCTGGTCTATCTGATACACGCCTCTGCCATCTCCCACGATGCCTTCTCCCCCTCCCACTCCACCCCTGGGAGACTTAACAATTCTCCTTCTGTGCTCTCAGGGCCCTTCCTGTAAGCATCCGCTTATGTATTTAAGTATTTATTGTAAGTACTGACCATGTGCCAGGCTCTGCACCGAGCAAGATATGGACAGCCTGGGACACACACAGCTAGCTTAACCTGTGCCGCCCCCTTAGAGTGTTAGCCCCCCAAACCTTATTAAACTCTGTACCCCCATAACCTAGTGGAAACCAATACCCTCCTGACCTACAGGAGGCAGGCAATAATTTTTACTAAAATAGTTTATTAATTGAGATAATTGCCCTAACCAATTTGCCATCATCCCACCCCCCCACCTTTCACCCCTGCAAAGGCACCCCCAAGGGCTAGATGAGTGGCTCTCAGCATGTGCCTCTTACCTGGACCACCTGCCCATCGAAGTCCTGCATTCTGTTGACTTTGTGACTTTCGCTGAAGCCAGGAGCAATTTAGGTCAGGAGCAATTTAGGGAGAAGCAAGAGATATGGTCAAGGTAAAAGCACTGTGTAGTTCTGCCCCCGCCCATCACCCCTAACTGACGGACCCCACATGCATACAGTTAACTGTTAGGGAAACTCTCAAAGTCAAATATAGGGCAGAGGAAGGCCTAAGCATGGGAGCAAAACAAAACAACAACCCTTTGGTGATTTTTTTTTTTTTTAAATAGGCTCCATGCCCAATGTGGGGCTCAAACTCATAACCCCAAGATCAAGAGTCGCATGCTCTACGGACTGAGCCAACCAGGTGCCCCCCCACCGCCTCGGGTGATTTTTTTTTTTTAAGATTTTATTTATTTATTTGTCAGAGAGACAGAGAGAGAGTGCACAAGCAGGGGGAGCGGCAGAGGGAGAAGCAGGTTCCCACTGAGCAGGGAGCCCAATGTAGGGCTTGATCCCAGGACCCTGGGATCATGACCTGAGCCAAAGGCAGATGCTTAACAGACCGAGCCATCCAGGTGTCCCCCACCTTTGGGGATTTTAATATGCTGTCAGAGGTGAGACTTGTATTTAGACCCAACAGCATAATGTGAGGAAGGAGAGGGGAATTTTTTTAAAGACCAAAATAAATAAGGGTCTGGCTCAATGGGTAGAGCGTGCGACTCTTGATTTCGGGGCTGAGTCTGAGCCCCACGTTGGGTGTAGAGATTACTTAAAAATAAAATCTTGGGGAAAAAAAAAACACTGAAATAAATAAGAATGGAACAGAGAAGAATTTTTAAAGTCAATCAAATTGGTAAATATAAAAAACTAATTCAAAAGAAGTTCTACACACCACAATCAACACCCGACCTCCCTCCCTTCCACCAAGCTACCATATGGAGCTCAACCCGCAATGGAACAATACCCTCCACAGCTTTCCAGTGACTTCTCACCGCCCCTCTCAAGCAGGGGGAAGAGTGCCATTTCCTGCTCTGTGGGTCTATCACTTAGTAACCACACGAGAAATGTTAAATGCTTAACACGATTTGGGGAAGTCCTTTGGGGAACTCACCTGTAAATTTCATTTTCGACCACGTTTCTTCCACACTGCCCGTAAGAATTGTTTCCCATGCTGAAGACTGAAGAGGAACACCACCAGTGAAATCAGCTCTGCAGGTTCATGGGATCCCAGAATGTGAGGCCTTGCAAGGGGGTCTCAGAAGTGGTCTTAGTCCAACCACTCACCCTAAGCGCCCGGTTTCCCTGACACCCCCAGCCTTTGCAGACACGCCCACAGGTGTGCTGGGGCCTGGCCCTGCAGCAACAGCCTGGGCCACTTTGACGGTCCCCTCTGCCTTCCCCTGCAGGTCCTTGTTCCACCTCTCACAAATGCCACGTTCCGAGCCAAGCACCCCCTGGGGAAGGCCCCAGAACCCCCACTCCCTGGACCTGTCACCAGAGGGCAAGTTGCCCTCCATGCCAAAGGTACTCTCTTTTTTTTTTTTTAAAGATTTTATTTATTTATTTGACAGAGAGAGACACAGAGAGAGAGGGAACACAAGCAGGGGCAGAGGGAGAGGGAGAAGCAGCTTCCCACCGAGCAGGGAGCCCGACACAAGGCTCGATCCCAGGACCCTGGGATCATGACCCGAGCCGAAGGCAGACGCTTAACGACTGAGCCACCCAGGCGCCCTGCCAAAGCTGCTCTTGAAAGAGTTCCTGAACACCACCTTTGCCTTTTCCCACAAAGCACACTTAGCCAGAAAATGAAATTGGAAACATTTAGTCAAGAGGGCCTTTCCCTGGAAACAATCACTCTTCGGGAGAGTCCGTGTTATGTGGACTCTGAAAGCCCAACAGCTGAAAAAGTGCTAGCAAACAGGCTCCTTTCACAACACAAAACACCATCTACACGCACAGCCCGGCTCAGTGACTTCACGGCAAAGCAAGTGGGTGGGAGGCCTTGCTAAGGCGACCTGGTGCGCACTGTCACATTTATAAATACCTGAGGTTTTCGAAGAATCGCAGAGAGCAGAGAACATAAAAGAGCTGGCAGGATCTGCCCAATGTGGTGATCTTGAGCCATCCTCCCGATTTGCTCGGGAAATGCCAGGAGCCTCACTAACTACATGTGGTTCCATCAAACGAACCAGCTTCAAGCCAAGGCCAAGGGGTCCCCCCCACCCTCCATGAACCTGGAACAGGCCAACTCACCTCCTTCACGGTCTGTCAGGATGAGAGAGTGGGCTCTGCCACAGGAGACCTGCAGCACCTGCGTCTCCTGAGGTCTGTCCAGAGGTAGTGGGACAGGCGAGGGCTCCAGAACATACTCATATCCCCTGGCTGAAAGAACGTGCAGGTTCACGACGCGTCACACGGACAGAGAGTCACAGCATCATGCTGTCCGACCCCCACACCGCCCCACAGTCACAGATCAGAGTGACTCATCAAGGCACATAAGCTAGTGGCAGAGCTAAGACGAGAGCCCCAGGCCCCAGGTCCGGACCCGCTGCACCCCACTGGCTCCAATGAGCCTTCCCGTGTCAATTAACACCATTTGCATCTAAGGAGAATGAAGGCATTTTCCTCCTGTAAGACCCACTAACCGGTAACGATACCGCTTGTATTAAAAAGTGGGGAAAAGAATATGTAGAAGCATCTGCTTGCATATGCATTACATCTCTCCAGAAGGAGAAACTGGAAACTGTTAACACAGGTTGTCTTCAGGGAGAAAAACTGTACGGCTGGGAGGACAGAGGCAGAAAGCAGCCTTTTCACCATATACTCTACTGCACCTGTAGGATTCTGAAGTATGCAAATAAGCTCTCTAGTCAAAAAAGAAAATTTTAGGGGCGCCTGGCTGGCTCGGTCGGTAGAGCATGAGACTCTTGATCTCAGGCTCGTGAGCTCGAGCCCCATGTTGAATATAGAGATTACTTTGAAAATAAAATAAAATCTTTAAAATTAAACTTTTCTTAATGAATTTGTTAATTAATTACAGTAAGCTCTACACCCAACGTGGGGCTCAAACTCATGACCCTGAGATCCTGGAGTTGCACACTCTACCAACTGAGCCACCCAAGTGCCCCTGAAAATTTTGATTTTTAAGTAAGGGGAAAGTTTCTTAGAAGTCACTCTACAGACAGTGTTAGCGTACACATCTCCTATTACTATCTGCATAGACCCCTAAGGGCCTGGGAAGCAGTAAATATGTATCATTTAAGCGGAACCTGGCAGTAAATACAGCTATCAGGAACTTAAACAGAACCACAGCAAACTCCAGACTGGAGAATTCTATAGGATAAACAGTGTGATTTTTTTTTTTTTTTTAGTTTTTTAAAGATTTTATCTTTAAGTAATCTCTACACCCACTGTAGGGCTCGAACCCACAACCCCGAAATCAAGAGTCGCACACTTCACCAACTGAACCAGCCAGGCGTCCCTCTTCTCTTTTCTTCCCTTTTTTTTTTTTTAAAAAAAAGTAAGCCTTTATTTCTTTGTTTCACAAATACAGTTGGCTGAGTTGGTTGCCAATATAATTTTTTCAGTAAATAAGCTTCAAAAAAAAAAAGATTAAATAGACTTAAAAGACTTTTAAAAGTCTTAGCAACTGGGGTGCCTGGCTGGCCCAGTCGGTAGAGCATGGGACTCTTGATCTCAGGGCCCTGAGTTCAAGCCCCACGTTGGGTGCGGAACCTACTTTAAAAAAAATAAAAAATAAAGGGGTGCCTTGGTGGCTCAGTCATTGGGCGTCTGCCTTCGGCTCAGGTCACGATCCCAGGGTCCTGGGATCGAGCCCCGCATTGGGCTCCCTGCTCCGCGGGAGGCCTGCTTCTCCCTCTCCCATTCCCCCTGCTTGTGTTCCCTCTCTCACTGTGTCTCTCTCTGTCAAATAAAATCTTAAAAAATAATAATAATAAATAAATAAAATAAAAATAAAAATTTTATCAACTGATTGCAACATCTGGACCTTATCTGGATACTAATTCAAACGAATTTTTAAAAAATAAAATAAAAATCTAGGGCACCTGGGTGGCTCAGTTGGTTATGCAACTGCCTTCGGCTCAGGTCATGATCCCAGGATCCTGGGATCGAGTCCCGCGTTGGGCTCCCTGCTCGGCAGGGAGTCTCCTTTTCCCTCTGACCCTCCTCCCCCTCATGCTCTCTGTCTCATTCTCTCTCTCTCAAAAAAATAAAAATCTTAAAAAAAATAAAATAAAATAAAAATCTAATGACATTTATGAGATAACTGACAATTTGACCACTGACTGGATATTGGGTAACATAAAGGGATTATATTGTTCATTATTTTTAGGTGTGAAATGATGTTGCATTTACTGTTTTTTTAAGGTCCTTATTTTTTTTTTTAATTTTCTTTATTTATTTGAGAGAGAAAGAGCACAAGTAGGCAGAGCGGCAGGCAGAGGGAGAGGGAGAAGCAGGCTCCCTACGGAGCAGAGAGCCTGATGCAGACTTGATCCCAGGACCCTGGGGCCATGACCTGAGCCAAAGGCAGACGCTTAACCAACTGAGCCACCCAGGCGCCCCAAGGTCCTTATTTTTTTTTTTTAGATACGTACTGAAATATTTACTAATGAAATTAATAATGCTGGGAGTTGCTTAAAATTATTGAGGGGAAGGTACAGGAAATGAACAAAACCAAACTGGCTGAGTTGGTAACTGACGCTGGCATGCCTTACACGACTCTGTCCATTTCTGTGTATACCTAAACATCCTCCCAATGAAAGGTATAACAAATGCAATGTGGCATCTTATAGCTAAAAGAGACTTCAGTACTGACTTATAAAAGAATTTTGAGAGCTTGTTTGGAGGTTCTCGCAGGGGAGCACAGCTACTCGTATACCCTTGACCGAAGAACGGTCCTCCTCTATAGGGCAAGGTCAGCAGAAAATACACACTGATCAAAACTGTGCAAAAATGTATTTGCATATGAATAAGGAAACAAGAAAAAAAATGAAAAGGTTTATCCAGACAGTAAAGATACTGTCCAGTACAGCCATCCCCCCTTATCCATGTGGGATACATTCCAAGATCCCCAATGGATGCCTGAAACTACAGATAGGACCAAACCCCATATACACTACATTTTTTCTTTTGCATATCTATCTATGATAAAGTTTAATTTATAAATCAGGCGAGGTGCCTGGGTGGCTTGGACAGTTAAGCATCCAACTCTTGATTTCAGTTTGGGTCATGATCTCAGAGTCCTGGGATCGTGCCCCACATCAGGCTCCATGCTCAGTGCGGAGTCTGCTTTGGGGTTTTCTCTCTCCCTCTCCCTCCGCACACACACACACACACTCTCCCTCTCTCTCAAACAAATAAATAAATAACATCTTTAAAAAAAGTTTATAAGTCAGGCACAATAAGAGAAACATTTTTACTTATCAGCAAAGGCTCTTTTGCCTAAAGGTTTAGTGTTATTACCAAAGAGGCTGACAAACAATCTATTCCAGATGGTCCCAAATAACATCCGTGTAAGACTCCATCTCTTCTGTTCTGCTAGTCTGGTTTATGTCACCATATTCTTGAAAACAAAAGGGAACTCCTTCATACCAATCACAGCACAGAGAAGCCAACATCAGCACACTCACTTTTATCTTTGCGGCTCCTCTGAAATCCAAGCTGGGAATCTTTGTTGAGCCCCATACCCCAAACTTTAGTCACATCCTTAGTTTTAGAGGATAGCAGTGTGAATCCATAGCCACAGGCAACAGATGAAATCTGAAAAAGAGTTCCCATAAAGCATGAATTGATTTGTGATATCAAGTTTTCTCCGCAATAAATGACAGGCTGTTTGCCCAATCAAAGAACACATAGTATTGGGGCACCTGGGTGGCTCAGTCAGTTAAGCATCTGCTTTTGGCTCAGGTCATGATCCCAGGATCCTGGGATCGAGCCCTGCGTCAGGCTCCCTGCTCAGCAGGGAGTCTGCTTCTCCCTCTCTCTCTCTTCCCCTCTCCCCACTTGTGTGTGTGCACGCGCACACTGTCTCTCTCTCTCTCTCCCCCTCAAATAAATAAAATCTTAAAAAAAAAAAAAAAAAATTTCAGGGATGGAGAAATCAAAGGCAAATAAACCGAGAAAAGTTTATTTGTAAAAGACTGCTAGAACTTCAGGTAACAGGGAGGGGTGCCTGGCTGGCTCAGTCAGAAGAGCTTGCAACTCTTAATCTCGGGGTTGTGAGTTTGAGCCCCACGTTGTGTGTAGAGACTACTTAAATAAATAAAACTTAAAAAAAAGGGGGGGGAAGAAGAAGAAACAAGAACTTCAGGCAACAACAGCAGGAATCTGCAGACTTCCCGTCTGGGGTGCTCCATCAACTCCAACTCAGTCAGCACATATGTTTTTTGTGGGGTTTTGGGGTTTGTTTGTTTGTTTGTTTTAAGATTTTATTTATTTATTTGTCAGAGAGAGAGAGAGCACAAGCAGGGGAAGCAGCAGACAGAGGGAGAAACAGGCTTCCCGAGGAGCAGGGAGCCCGGTGCGGGACTCCATGCCAGGACTCTGAGATCATGACCTGAGCCGAAGGCAGACACTTAAACAACTGGGCCACCCAAGCGTCCCAAGCACATATGTTTTAAAATGGCAGGGTTGACCATGAAAACCATCAACTTTGTTGCCACTTACTTTGGGGTAGAAGGTGAAAACTCATGCCCATAGTGAACTCAGTAGGAAACAAACAAGGAAAATCCACAACTTGACCAGTCTGAGGTTATAATCCTGACCAGGGCAAGAGGAGAGGCAGACCAGGCAGCAGTGTAACGGAAAGCTCCTAGAAGTAAAATTGCCACAGAAGGCTCTGCACACATCCACGGCTGATTGGGGAACTCTGTGAGTGAACACGGGAGACCTGAGGACCCAGCACCAAGTAAAGCTGAAGGAGACTTGAGAACAGCGTGATCTTTGAATGTGGTCCCCAACCTTTACACAGAATCAAAGGTAGAAAGCAGAAACCTTACAAGCTTAAACCCAAATCACTGGCTGACCATAAAGGTATGCAGACAGAGGGCAACACTCAAGAAGCCAAGCTAAGGAAAGGGAGAGGGGGGGGTGGGGGGGGAAAGACACAAATCAATAACTTGAACAAAGGTATTAGTGGCCATGCACAGCATGGAAGTCTGATTCTATATGTGAAGTCCACAAAAGTTACTAAAAAAAAAAGAAAAAACCAACAAACAAAAAAACCTCAAGGGAAAAATATGATTCCAAAACTATAAAATATCACCAAAAAGTCCAGTTTTACCAAAAAGTACAAGACATGCAAAGAAACAAGAAAGTGTGACCTACACTGAAGGGACAAAAGCAGCCAACAGAAACTGACAGTAAGTGGACCCAGATGTTGGATTTATTAAAGACTTCAATAAACTATTGTTCAAAGAATATTTTTTTTAAAGATTTTATTTATTTATTTGACAGAGAGATACACAGTGAGAGCAGGAACACAAGCAGGGGGAGCGGGAGAGGGAGAAGCAGGCTTCCTGCAGAGCGGGGAGCCCGATGCAGGGCTGGATCCCAGGACCCCGGGATCATGACCTGAGCCGAAGGCAGATGCTTAACGACTGAGCCACCCAGGAGCCCCCAAAGAATATTTTTAAAACCATGTTTAGGAGGCGCCTGGATGGCTCAGTCGGTTAGGTGTCTGCCTTCAGCTCAGGTCATGATCCCAGGGTCCGGGGATTGAGTCCCGAGTTGGGCTCCCTGCTCAGCTGGGAGCCTGCTCCTCCCTCTGCCTGCTTCCTCCTCTGCCTGCCACTCCCCCTGCTTGTGCTCTCTCTCTGACAAATAAATAAAATCTTTAAAAATAAATAAATAAAATAAAATAAATAAAAAATAAAGCCATGTTTAAAAAACTCAAAGAAGGAATGCCTGGCGGGCTCAGTCCGTAGAGCATGCAACTCTTTTTTTTTTTTTTTTTAAGATTTTAATTATTTATTCATGAGAGATAGAGAGAGAGAGAGGCAGAGGGAGAAGCAGGCTTCCCACGGAGCAGGGAGCCCGATGCGGGACTCGATCCCAGGACCCTGGAATCATGACCTGAGCCGAAGGCAGACGCTTAACCATCTGAGCCACCCAGGCGCCCGCGCATGCAACTCTTGATCTCAGGGTTGTGAGTTCGAGCCCCACGTTGGGGGTAGAGATTACTCAAAATAAATAATTAATAAAATCTTTAAAATATAAAATTTATAGAGACCTAAAGGAAAATATGACGACAATGTCTTCACAACTATGGAATTTGAATACAGAAATAAAAACATTAAAAAGCTAAATGGAATTTCTAGAGTTGTAAAATACAGTAACCAAAATAAAGAATTCACTAACAGGCTCAGAAGCAAATTTGAGATGACAGAAGAAAGAAGCAGTTAACCTGAAGAAATATCAACTGAGATTATTCATTCTGAAGATCAGGATAAAAAAAAAGAATAGTGACTCAGAGACCTATGACCTATGAGACAATATCAAGTGTATCAACATCTATGTAATGAGAACCCCAGGAAGGCAAGAGAGAAAGGACAGAAAAAAATGCTTAAAATAATGACAGAAGGGGCGCCTGGGTGGTTCAGTCGCTGGGCGTCTGCCTTCGGCTCAGGTCGTGATCCCAGGGTCCTGGGATCCAGCCCCGCATTGGGCTCCTTGCTCCGCAGGAAGCCTGCTTCTCCCTCTCGCGCTCCCCCTGCTTGTGTTCCCTCTCTCGCTGTGTCTCTCTCTGTCAAATAAATAAAATCTTTAAAAAAAATAAAATAAAATAATGACAGAAAACTTACCAAATTTTATGAAAAACATAAATCTACAGATCAAAGTTACTCAACAAGTCACAGTTAAACTGTTAACAAGTCTATCGCCATACCAGCCTGAAGGCGCCGGATCTCGTCTATCTCGGAAGGAGAAAAATCTTGAAAGTATCAAAAGAAAATGGACTCATCAAGGACAAGAGAACAACAATAAGATTAATAGCTAAGTTCTTATCAGAAACAAGGGAGACCAGAAACCAGAATGACATATTCAAAGTGCTGAAAAGATAAAAACTGTCCACCAAGAATTAATTCTGTAAGCAGCGGGGCGCCTGGGTGGCTCCGTCGTTAAGCGTCTGCCTTCGGCTCAGGTCATGATCCCAGGGTCCTGGGATTGAGCCCCGCATTGGGCTCCCTGCTTAGCCAGGTGCCTGCTTCTCCCTCTCCCACTCCCCCTGCTTGTGTTCCTTCTCTCGCTGTGCCTCTCTGTCTCTCTGTCAAAATAAATAAAATCTTAAAAAAAAAATTTTTTTAATTCTGTAAGCAGCAAAGCTATCCTTAAATAAAGACCTTCCCAGGGGCACCTGGGTGGCTCAGTCAGTTAAGCGGCTGCCTTCGGCTCAGGTCATGATCCCAGGGTCCTGGGATCGAGTCCCACATCGGGCTCCCCCTTCTCTGTGGGGAGCCTGCTTCTCCCTCTGCCTCTGCCTGCCACTCCCCCCGCTTGTGCTCATTCTCTCTGTCAAATAAATAAATAAAATCTTTAAAAAAAAAAAAAAGAAAAGAAATAAAGACCTTCCCAAACAAAGAATTCAGCAAACCTGCCTTGACAAGTACTGAAGGAGTCCTTCAGGCTGAAAGGAAATGACAGGAAATGGTAACAAAAAAAGAAAAAAAAATCAGAAGAAATGAAGAGCACCAGCTAAAGTAATTATAAAGGTAACTAGAAATCACTGCATGAATATCTTTTGTCTTTTTGTCTCTTAAATGATTCAAAAGACAACTGCATAAAATAATAACTATAAAGTTGTATTACTGGGCTTAAAATGTAAATATATATCACAATAACCCCACAAGGGAGAGAGGAGGAACTGGAGCTTTGTTGGAACAAAGTTGCTATAGTTTGTTTTTGTTTTTGTTTCCAGAATTAGGTCACTAATAACCTAACACAGACTGTGCTAAATTAAGATACATATTGTAATCCCAAGAAAAACCTCAAATATAGGGCAAAACACCCAACAAAGGAATTTAAAAGGTACCCCAAAATACCTATTTAACACAAAAGAAGGCAGCAAAGGACGAACAGAGAAACCAAAGACCTAAAGAAATAAATAGCAAGATGGCAGATGTGATCCAACCATATCAGTAATGACATTAAAAGGACACGGACTGAGTGATATCAGTGAAAATGGTGGAGCAAAGAGAACACTGGCCAACGTCAGAATCATTTTTTTCAGAACTCTGGAAATCAACCAAAGACCTTAAAACAATCTAGGGAATGTTTACTCGAGAAAAGCAGCTGAGTCTCAGTAAGAACAGCAAGCTTTGCAGCATTTCAACTTGACCTATTCCCATCCACCTCTGCTCAGCTCTGCAGTAGCTCTGAAAGGCAACAGCTCACAACCACAGCGAAAACCGGCAGTCTAGCAGCCACTGGAAGAGGCAGAAAGGGTGCGGAGGAACTTCAAAGCTCCATTTCCAGAGCATTCTCATCTGATCTGTCTGGTGGATCTGTCTGGTGGTTCCCTGGAAGACCCCATGCACAAGGCTCTATTTATTTGACCTGACCCAGATACCACGCAGGGCAAACAGCCTTTTTCCCCCAGGGATATTTGCTGAAAACAATCAGCAGCTAACGATGAACACTGCAGCTGCCTGAGGTGGTGGACAGCAGTTGGAGCAAATAATAGGTCCACCAAGAAGTTACTAACTTGACCTGACATCAACTCCGCCCAGACAACAGCAGAATACACATCCCTTTCAAGCACACATGGAACATTGTCCAGAGAAGACCATATGCTGGCCTATAAAACAAAGTCTCAATACATTTAAAAGGGCTGAAATTAAAGAAAGTATATTCTGTAACCACAACGAAATTAAACTGTGACTGTGGTGATAACCCCGACTCCGGGGGTGACGTGCCAATGACGCCTGTCTGGGCCGAAAGGGGCACGTTTCGGCCACTCGTTAAATGTGAGCAGCGCCCTAACGCCCTCCCCTCCCGGGCCTGCAGCCCGCTCGAGGGTCCTCCTCCCCGACATTGGACCACCCAGCCTCCCAACTTCTCGCAGAGGGCCTCGGGGAGCAGTGGCGGAGGCCGGAGGGTGCGACGGAGGGACAGAGCCCCGGCCCGCACCTTCTGGTCCAGCTCCAGGCGGTAGGGCACGGGCTGGATCCTGCGGGGCGGCCGCGAGCCGGCGCGGTGCTTGGGCCCAGCGCTGGGCAGCACGAAGGTGGGCACGCCCAGCGCCCCGGAGAAGCTGAAGCCCCACACGAAGATGCGGTCGGCACGGGCAGCCCGCTCGCCCACGTACTGGAACACGGGTGCGTCCGCCTCGCGCAAGCTCCGCGAGCGCCCGGCCGCCGTCCGGTGCCCTCGCCCCGGCCTCAGCCCTGGGCCCGGCCCGCTCAGCTGCCTCCCCAGCCGAGCCCCGGCCGCCAGCGCCGCCAGCGCCATCCTCCGCTCCACGCCTCAGCGCCTCCTGGACGCCGCCATCTTGGGTGACCCTTGACCCCACGCCCCGGCGGAAGAGCCGGAGGCTACGTCGACTACTGGCTGAAGGCAAAGGCGCCAAGGGCCGCCAATGGCTAGGGGCAGGCGGGGGGCGGGGCGGGGCGGGGCGGAGCCTGGGAGCCGCGGGCCTGCGTGGGCGGGGCGCTGAGCTCCAGCGCGCTCCCTGTATCCCAGCTTAGCGGACGGCCCAACGCCTGCCTTCCCCGCCCCGCGCTCCTTGCGGAGGGTCTTCCAGGCTCCCGCGGGCGCAGGGCGCTTTCGTTCCGAAGGCCCTTTGCTGCTTGTCAATAGCAGAGGTAAAACTTAGGGGTGGCCCGCTCTGCGCGGCCTCCATGGGGTGCTCTCCCCCGTCCCGGTTTACCCTCCTTGCCACGGCCCCTCCTCATTTCTTAGCTGGCCTTGTCTCAGCCTTTCCGTCCGCTTCCAGGCCACTGAGTCGTGCTCCAGCCACAGCACGCTGGAGTGCAGCTCTGCAGGTGCATCCGCTGCCCCCGACCCTGCAGGGAAGCCCTGCTACCTTCCGCAATGCATCCTCCTCCCCAGCTCAACTCGCCCCGCTAGCCGCGCACTGCACCGGAGTCAGATGGCTTTCCTTGTAATTTCCGAATCCCGGGGCTGGTTCAGGCCTGCCTACTTAGCACACAGGGCTTCGAATGTCCTTCCCGCTGCCCTCCTCCCTGCAGGTGTCTAGCCGACTCCTAGTCATCTTCTGAGATCCAGCACTAATTTTGAAGTTCCAAGAAGGCAGGAACTGACGGGGAGTCTGGGAACCTGGGTCTAGTCCTGGCTCTGCTACTGACTTGATAAGTGGCTTTGGCAAGTTGTCGCCTTTCTCTGGATCTCACCTCTAAAGTGAGGAGGTTAAGGGGGGGGGGAGTGAAATGAATTTTTTTAAATAAATGAGAGAGATGTGAGATGTTTGCACTTTATGACCTGATCTCCTGCAGCCCATTATGATCCATAACAGACGTTACCAAATACTAGTCCCAAATGCGGAGGACAGACTCCTCTGAAACTAGGCTCCCCAGAGGATGGTAGGGTTCCAGAACGGCAGAGCCAGGTGGCTGGACTTGGTAGCAAGGGCAGGGTGGCAGCCGTAGTCCCCTGACACCAGCGATCTATGGCTTGGCTATCTGACCACGGTATTCCAAGGGATGAGGTATAAGTGCTTCCTTGATGTGTATGACCAGAAAAAAAAATCTGACCTAGTTCTCAGACCAGAATTCAGCAACTGTAGAGGAGGCAGAATCCACTTGAGGGACCCTGCAGAGCCAGCACAAATAGAGGCAATAAATATTCTAGTCACTTCCCAAAGGAATTTGTGGTTATTTACCAGAGTTCCTATACACTGGAGAAATGAGAATAAGCAGATCTTCCAAGAGCTTGATAAAGGCTCTGGGATGACAGTGACCCAGGGGACCTGAAACACTGGCAAGGACCCCAGTTAGACTGGGAGTTTATGGAGGCAGCACAGGCTGTCTGTGGGTCAGTGTGTCCATGCACCGACCCTGTGGAAATGTCCCAGGTTCCTGAGTCCACAATTGGGACAGACATGCTTAGCAACTCATATTGGTTCCCTCCTCCTGTCCTGACCCAGCCAGTATTAAATCAGAAGACATACTGCATCCCAGGCAGAATTGCAGACCTGAGTGCCATCTTCAGAAATGCAGAGGATGGGGAAAAAAAAAAGCAAAGAAAAAAGAAATGCAGAGGATGCAGGGGTGCTGGTTCCCATCATTATCCCATGCAGTTCACTTGCTTGGCTCCTGCAAAACCCAGACGGATTATGGCCGATAATGGTAATAAACTATGTAAACTTAGCCAAGGGCATAGCCCAATCATAGCTGCTGTGTTGGGGGGAGGGTTTTACTAGAACAGATCAACACAGCTAAGGAACTTACAATGGGATATCATCTGGTGGATGGCTTCTTTTCGATTCCAGTGGTAAAGAGGCTCAAAGGTAGTTTGGCTCTATATAGGAAGGACAGTATTATTCATTAACTCTCCCTGACCTTTGGCTCCTGGTACCTCCCAAATTGAGTACCTGTGTACAAGATCTTGTCTTCAGCTCTGCTTTTATTTATAAATCAGGGGCTCCTGGGTGGCTCGGTCTGTTAAGCATCAGACTCTTGATTTTGGCTCAGGTCATGATCTCAGGGTCATGAGATCGAGCCCCATGCCAAACTCTGTGCTGGGCGTGGAGGCTGCTTGGGATTCTCTCTCCTTCTCCCTCCACCCCTCCCTGCTCATGCTCTCTCTCTTAAAGAAAAAAATCTGAAACATGTATTGGTAAAGAAGAATTACGTAAATGCTATCACATTAGTGAGGGTTCTCCAGAGAAACAGAACTGATAGGAGAAATAGGAGTCCCATGATCGGTCTGCAAGCTGGACACTCAGGAAAGGCAGAGTATACTTCTAGTCAGTGCAAAGGTCTGAGAACCAGGAACAACAATGGTGTAAGTCCAAGACTGATGTCCCAGCTCAAACAGCCAGGCAGAGAGGGAATTCAACCTTCCTCTGCCTTTTTTGTTCTATTCTGGCCCTCGGTGGGTTGTACATGGCCCACACACATTGGAGAAGGC
>NC_138373.1:9630246-9731582 GCF_054177405.1 Leptonychotes weddellii | reverse complement strand
GACGCTTAACGACTGAGCCACCCAGGCGCCCTCCCCAGCACTTTCTGCACTGTCCCCAGGATGCCCTAGAATGTCCATCCTTCAGGCTTGTCTCACCTCCTTCCCACCCCTCACCCCCAGCTATAAAGAACAGAAAAGTAGGGGCGCCTGGGTGGCTCAGTCGTTAAGCGTCTGCCTTCGGCTCAGGTCAT
The DNA here is from genome assembly GCF_054177405.1 of Leptonychotes weddellii. Lineage (NCBI taxonomy): Eukaryota > Metazoa > Chordata > Mammalia > Carnivora > Phocidae > Leptonychotes > Leptonychotes weddellii. Next base: position 9,731,391 of record NC_138373.1, on the reverse strand, counting down.
GGTCCCAGGGTCCTTGGATCGAGCCCCACATTGGGCTCCCCGCTCCGCAGGAAGCCTGCTTCTCCCTCTCCCGCTCCCCCTGCTTGTGTTCCCTCTCTCACTCTGTCTCTCTCTGTCAAATAAATAAAATCTTTAAAAAAAAAAAAAAAAAGAACAGAAAAGTAATAGATTGGCTTTTTTCTCCATTTTCTTTTCTTTCTTTTTTTTTTTTTTAAGTAACTGGGTGACAGGTTTTTTTCTTTTAAAAGCACTGCTCCATTAAAATGAAAGATGCCACAGGGCGCCTGGGTGATTCAGTCCGTTAAGCATCTGCCTTCAGCTCAGGTCATGATCCCAGGGTCCTGGGATGGAGCCCCGCATCAGGCTCCCTGCTTCTCCCTCTCCCACTCCTCCTGCTTGTGTTCCCTCTCTCGCTGTCTCTCTCTCTGTGTCAAATAAATAAATAAAATCTTAAAAATCAATACATAAAATAAAATGAAAGATGTCAGATAAAACAGCACATACTGGAGAGTTCCATGTGGATAAGGAATAAAACAGACAACAGTAATCAAAGTCAGGGTCGTCTCCCTCCAAGGTAATGACTAGCAGGAGGTCTAAGGAACTTCTGGGGGCCTGGCATATTCTATTTCTTCATTTGGGTGCTGGTCACATGGAAGTGTTCAGTTTATAAAATCCAATATGCTGCACACAGATGATTTATATACTTTTCCTGGATGTAATACCTCAATTTAAAAAAAAAAAAAAATTTTTTTTTTTTTAAACAAAAAAGGAAGCATTCTGCAACAGGCAGGGCCTGAACCAGATCTGGCCTGCCCCTTCATTATCTCCATCAGACACTCCATCCGGGGTCACAACGCTTGGAAACGCTCCAGCCTTTTACAGACTTTTAGGTAACAACTCATTTCAGCAAATCACCCCACTGAGTTCCCGAGGTCTGGTTTAGAGCCAGTTTATCCCCGAGGGTTTGCCAGCGAGCCACATGGCTTACACCCACACATCTAGGGTGCCTTACTGTGAGTTCTTCTTTGTTCCCCTTTCATTTTTTTTAACAGCTTTCTTGAGATAGAATTCGCATGCCATACAACTCACCCACTTAAAGTGCGCAATTCGATGGTGTTTCGTATATTCACGGAGTTGGGCAACCGTCATCTCTAGGTTTTAGAACATTTTCATTACACCCCAAAAGAAACCCCCGTGCCCCTTAGCTGGTACCCCCAGTCCCTCCACTGCTTCCACGAACAATTGTGTTTACCTGGTAACGAAGTGCCTTTTCTTTTTTATCCTTTAGATAAAAATGGATTGTGTCTCCCTGTGTATTGGTTGCCAAAAATTTCGAAGGGAAATGTGTGGCCCCTGCCTCTGACAAACTCATGAGCCCTCACCTCTGGCCAGCATCTTATTTTCCTGGGCTATTTCCCCTAACTTCCTAGCTTGTTTTTGTTTTATTTTATCTTTGCATATATAACTTGAAGAACCCACATCAGGATTTGAGTAGGATGGCATTGAATTTATAAATTAGTTCTGGAAGGAATTATCTCTTCTTCTTCTTCTTCTTTTTTTTTTTTTTTAAGTAGGCTCCACACCCAGCACAGAACCCAACACAGGGCTCGATCTCACGACCCTGAGATCAAGACCTGAGCTGAGATCAAGAGTCAGATGCTTAACCAACCGAGCCACCCAGGCACCCCAGGAATTATCTTTCCATCCGTGAGCATGGTATGACTTTCCATTTATCTGTTTTTAAAATTTACATTACTTTTACAATGTTATCTATAAAGTCTGGAGCAACTTGTACTAGATTTCTTCCAAAACACCTTATATTTTGTTTTGGACTATTTAATAAACGATGCTAGGACAATTAGCTGTCCATATGGAAAAAGAATAAAATTAGATTTCCACCTCCCACATAAGCAAAACCCGGCTCCCCATGAATTCAAGAACTATGTGGGAAAAGTAAAGTCGTAAACTTTTAAAAGAAAATGTAGGTTAGGGAAGTGTATGCAATTAGAAAAACCCAGAGCCATAGTAAACTCTCATATTTATGATCATCTCTTTCTCAGGTATAATCACGCTAGGGGTAGGCAATAAAACAAAACAAAATAAAACCAGAAATGTGACTGATTCATAGTAATATCAAGAAGGAGGCTTCTGGGGTGCCTGGGTGGTTCAGTCAGTTAAGCTTCTGACTTGATTTTGGCTCAGGTCATGATCTCAGGGTCGTGGGATTGAGCCCCATGTGGGCTTGATTCTCTCTCTCCCTCTCCCTTTATCCTTTTCCTATGCACTCACTCTCTCTCTCTCTAAAAAAAAAAAAAAAAAGAATGAAGCTTTTAACCCTACGTCTTGCCATCCTCAGCATATTGCTTCAATATTGAGATTACCTCAACATTCAAAATGACTGCTGGAGCTCCAACCATTACGTTTGCCTTTTAAATTTTTTCCATTTATTTATTTATTATTATGTAGGCTCCACGCCCAACATGGGGCTTGAACTCACCACCCTGAGATCAAGAGTCACCTGCTCTACCGACTAAGCCAGCCAGGAGCCCACATCTGCCTTCTGGATGGCAGAATGAGGAAGGTAAGGAAGGGACATGTTCTACAAGTCCCACAAAACATTTTCAGTCACATTTCATTGGCCAGATGTCAGTATAATGGTCACATCCAGCTGGAAAGGAGACTAGGAAATGTAATCTTTTAGCTGGATTGGCAATACATTTAGCTAAAACCTGAAATTCTGTTACAAAGGAAGAAGAGTAGAATGGGTATTGGAGGCCACCAACAGAAATTGGCCATAGGAAGTTTTTCTAAAACAAGATGCAGAACGCATTAAAGAGAAATACTGACAAGTGTGACTAAATTAAAAATCTAAAACTTCTAATAAATAACACATTTAAACAAAATGAAAGATAAATCTTAGTTTGGGAAAAGATTTGCAGAGCGCATAACTGACAAAGAGTTGTGGTCTGTCATATATAAAGAATTCCTACACATCAATAAGAAAAAGATAAAAACCCAGTACATGCAACTTACTCTCCTGCACCCAACAGAGACCAGAGGATGGCTTTTGTCCGGGCAGAGGGAGGCTGAAGCTGTGACTTTAAGGACCAAGCTCCTGCAATGGGATGTCACTTCATAAGGCACAGGGTGACCCCCAACTACCATGAGTGTTATGTATGTGTGGGTAAAAGTGGGCTCCAATCCTCTTTGGAATGAAGTGCAGTCCAGACAACTGAATAAATGGAAGGATTTTCTATAGATCCTTACTTCTGGGGTGTCTCAACCTTTACAGCTGTGGACCCCCCTCCTCGTCCCCGTGGCTTCTGCTGATCCACCTTAGTCTACTTCTCCCACCTCGTCCAAAATGCCTCTTCTCCTTCCCGGCAGAGTCGATCTCAGAGAAAGAGGAATTCTGGCTGTCTTCACTTGGATTTCCCAAGGATATGGGGGCGAGTAGTTGGGAGGTGACTGTGGGATGTCTGTGAGGACGGGGAGGAAAGCCGGTAAAGAATGCATTAGTGAGCAGGTGAGTTCAGAGGTTCAGTCTTGCTAAGGGCCCTCTGAAAGCTGGGGACCATATGCCTCAGGATCGTCCCACTGAGGGGGACAGTGGGGGGCTGGGTCACCACCTCCAGCCCCTCAGGGGTCAAGGGTCTCCCGTTCCTCTCCCACCATTTATGTCCAGTTCAGCCGTTAGTGTCTCTTTTTGCTGTCTCTCTCTCTGTCCTCCTCTCTCTTTCTCTCTCTAATTACCTGGTATTTACTCCCAGACAGGGGTGCGCAGATCTGCTTCCTCTGTGGGGCCCAGGGTCTGCCGCTGCACCATATACCTAGCAGGTGCTCCATAAAATGCCCAAGGATTCTCAGTTTGCAGATGAGAAGTAAATTGACCTAAATCCTCAAACGCCTTATCGAGCACCAACCGGATGCTCAGCCCCGCACAAGGAAATCCTGGAGTAGGAGGTGTTGGCCAAAAAAGAGGAGACAGCATGGTCCCAGCCATCCGGGAGCGTAGCTCATTCACATGTCCATTGCGCGTGGAGTGTCCTGCCATGTGCTGGAAATGCAAGCATTCAGGATCGGCCGGTCCTGATTGTCCAGGCCAGGCCAGGAAAGAAGGGGACTCCATCCCTGTCCTCTGTGAAGCCATGGTCTGGTGAGGAGACCAGCTCATCCTGAGAGAAGAGGACCACCTGAAAGCTTCAGGTGACGGTGGGCGATGTGGACAGCAGGGGATAAAGTAGCTCAGAGGAGCCAGAGATCTGGGAAGACTTCTTGGAGGAGGCAAGTTGGAGCTGAGACCCAGAGAACGAAAGGAAAGGTTTCCTGGCTGCCTCAGCCCTCAGAGACCATGGCCCTGGCTCACCTGCCTCGCTTTTGCTTACATGTTTTCCCGTGAGGGTGTGATCTCCCCAAATACCTGGGGCACCCATAGTGCGCAGGAGACCCTACTCGGTAAGGTGAAAGCACCGGGCGTAATTCCACCACTGAAGCCCTGAGTGGCCACAGGCAAATCCCTCCTTTTCTCTCGTCTCCTTTTCCTCATCTGTTAAATGGGTTCATCATCCTCATTACCCTCACACGTTTGCCAGGAGGAAAGGAGACTATATGTGTGGTTTCGGAGCCAGGAGGGATCACACCACCTGGCCCCTCATTTCACAGATGGGGAAACTGAGACCCAGACAAGGCAAGAGCCCCTACAGGCGCACTTGCATTTCAGTCTCTGTCTGAGGCTCAGCTTTTAGAACAACGGGAGTTTGCTTCTCTCCCGGGAAGCCGGGTCCCTCCAGAGTGACGGGGTCCCCACTTGGGGCTGTGTGTGTGCTATCTTCTTTGGCACCTTGGAAATGTTAATTGAGAGGAATTATGCAAAGGAGCCCAGATTGGAGATGCTCATTTGAATCTCAAGGAGGTGGCTACATTAAAAATAGCAGGAGTGAGGAGGTAAGTTTGGGGTTGGAGCGAGGCTGCCAGGCACCGTGGCTGAGAAGGTCCAGACTGCTGGGCCCCTGGTGTGGTGGCCAGGCCTTAGAGCCTCAGCCTGGACCTGGTGTCAACATCTCGGGACCTCCCCAGTCCCTTTCACACAGTGGACACCCAGGCGATGGTTCTACACATCAGATCTGACCCTGTCACTCCTCTGTATATAACCTGCTGTGGCTGCCCTTTACCCCCAGGGTAAAGTCTCAGTCCTGCGCTCAAGGCCTGCTGTGCCTGGTCCCTCGCCGCCCCCCACCCCCCCTCCCCCGTCCCTAGTGCTCCCCAGGGATCCCACCTCACCCTGATCTGAGCATTTGCCCAGACCGCTCCTGCTGCCTGGGACAGCGGTGTCCCCCCTTCTCCACCCAGGAGAACTACGTCATCTTTGCAGCTCCCGCTCAAAACCACCCTCCCGGTGCCTCTGGGCGGAGCTGGTTGTTTCTGGCTCTGCTCCTCAGACACTTCTCCAGCACCTGCTCTTGGCGTTGATGTGCCTGTGGGTCTGGCCACCCTGGGCTACAAGCTCCCCAAGATCGGAGGCCACGTCGGGGGCATCCCCTGGGCCCGGCCCTGCCTGCAGCCGGCTCTTCCGTCCGTCACAGAGAATGTTCGGGGTGTATGCAGGGGAACGGCCACAGGGCTACCTCCCTGTGCTCCGCCATTCACCCCTCCCTCTGAAGCTGGCTGAACTGGCCTGGGTGACTCCCGGCCCCTCACCCCAGCCTGTCCTCAAGGACGGCAGGAGGAGGGGAGGAGAGTGGGGAGAGAGACTGGTTATTAATTAAAAAGCAAGTCGTGTGCAGGCCCTGCTTCATTCCAATAAAAACCGTCAAGGGTATTAATTACCAGATCCAGCGATAGATAGACGCGGGTTAGGTTTGCTCAGGCCGGGTGAGGATCCCGGTGGTTGGAATGTCAATGAGCCCCGGGTCTCCGTGGCTCGGGCCGGGGCCGAGGAGGGGTGGGAGGTGAGGGCCACCTTGGCTGGACGACCAGTCGGGAAGCAACGCGGCCACCATCACCAGTTACCTCCTGCCGAGCGGTTACCGCGTGCCAGGCGGGGGCCACCTGCCCCTTCTCACGTACCATCTGTCACCTCACTCCCAACAGCCTCATGAGATTGCTCCTATTTTTATCCCCATTTTGCAGCGGGGACAGTCAGGCACAGAGAGGTTTTGTAACTTGACAAGAGTCACACAGGTAATGGGTGGCTATATCAAGATACCAGTCAGGGGTCCTCTTTTTTTTTTTTTTTAAGGTTTTATTTATTTATTTGAGAGAGAGAGAGAGAGCACAAGCAGGGGGAGCGGCAGGCAGAGGGAGAAGCAGGCTCCCTGCTGAGCACGATCCTGATGCGGGACTCGATCCCAGGACCCTGAGATCATGACCCGAGTGGAGGTCAGACACGTAACTGACTGAGCCACCCAGGCGCCCCAAGTCAGGGCCCCTCTTAACTGTAGGGATACAAGAACCTGGACATGTTGGTTAGCATCACCAAAGCAGCCTGTCATCACACGGTGGGGAAATCGAGGCAGTCCACACCAGCACATTGGTGGACGTAAACCATGTCCCCTGAGGCTCCATCCAGGGCTCCCTCCCCTCCTCACCAGCTAAGTGTGTGTCAGGGGTCTCCCAGGAAGGGAGAGGGTGAAGGGGCCCCAGACGGGCCGGGGTTTGGGGGTCAAGGCTCTCTGCCCCTTGCTGCCCCCCTTCACACCTCCCTCCTCCTCCCTCTGCTGCCCCCTCACCCCCCGGGCCCTCAGCAACCCAGCTGGGCTGAACCCACCAGTACTTCTCCGTGTCAGCCCCGGAAGGCCATCTCAGCTCAGCTCTGGTCCCAGCGGAGTTAAAATAGGTCTGACCCAAATACGAGCACAATGCCGGTGCTGAAAATACGGCTGTGTCAGCAGAAACTCCAACTGGGTAGGAAACCCATGCACTTTGGCGTGAACATCCCCCACCCCAAGAAGGGGGCCAGGCTGGGTGGCCGTGAACACTGAGAGTTCCCTCAAATGTCTCCAGTGTGACCGAGGTGGACCAGATAGAACGACCACGGCTCCCCTGACCTGGCTGACGGCAAGCTGACCGCCGCCATCACCCCAGGGAAAGTGAGGCTCAGAGAGGGGAGGTGCCTACTCAAGGTTGCACAGCTCAGGCAGGAGCAGCAGGTGTGGGAGGGCAGGTCTCTGGTTTCTGGGGGGGATGAAGAGCTGGCGGGGGGCAGCTGCAGCAGAAGTTTGGGCCCATTACTCAGCAAGAGCAGCTGGAGGTGATGACTTTCTCCACTGTTGGAGAAAGAACGTGATACCTCATTTTGTTGCACTTCGCAGATACTGTGTTTTTTACAAATTGGAGGTTTGTGGCAGGCCCAGCATCGAGCATGCCTATTGGCGCCGTTTTTTTCCAACCACATTTGCTCACCTCATGTCTCTGCGTCACATTTTGGTCATTCTCACAATATTTCAAACGTTTTCATTGTATTATATTTGTCACAACGATCTGCGGTCGGTGATTATGAGTCACTGATGGCTCAGACGATGCTTAGCATTTTTTAGCAATAAAGTATTCTAAAATTAAGGCATGCCCAGTTTGTTGAGACATAACGTGATTGCACTTAATAGACTACAGTATAGCATAAAGGTAACTTTTCTATGCACCGGGAAACCAAAAAAGATCATTTGACTTGCTTTATTGAGATACTCACTCCATTGCAATGCTCGCTTTATTGTGGTGGTCTGGGACTAACCCCGCGGTGTTTCTGAGGTATACTTGTGCATGCTAACGTACACGGCATGATATAAACTGTGTAAATTCGGTGATTCCATGTAGAGGTCAAATGCTCTCATAGCTTTGCTTAAAACTGGCATTCGGGGGCACCCGGCCGGCTCAGTTGGAAGAGCATACGACTCTTGATCTCAGTGTCATGAGTTCGAGCCTGACGTTGGGTGCAGAGATGACTTGGCCTTGGCCTTGAGCAATATAAAGAAGAATGGTAAAGGTAAGAGAGCAAGATGCCACTTTAAATTTTAATTTAAAGAGAGAACGACATTAAGTAGCAAATTGTTAAGAAACCACCATCTGGGGCGCCTGGGTGGCTCAGATGGTTAAGCGTCTGCCTTCGGCTCAGGTCATGATCTCAGGGTCCTGGGATCGAGTCCCGCATCGGGTTCCCTGCTCAGTGCAGAGCCTGCTTCTCCCTCTTCCTCTGCCACTCCCTCTGCTTGTGCTCTTCTGTCTATCTCTCTGTCAAATAAATAAATAAAATCTTTAAAAAAAAAAAAAAGAAATCATCATCTGTTGGAAGACAGTGGAAGAAAGAAAAAAGTTTATTTCAATACCTTTAAAGACACATTTTTTCCTGCTTTTTTGAACAATGTGCACCCCGTTTTCATTCTGCAATTACAGAGCTGGTCCGGGCCCTGGGTGTGAACTATTCAGGGGCCAGGCAGGAAGAGAAGTGTGTCTTGTGCGGTTCTCTTTATTCCTTTATTTTTTTTTATAAAGATTTTATTTATTTACTTGAATGAGAGAGAGAGAGAGAGAGAACAAGCCAGGGGGGGAGGGTCAGAGGGAGAGGGAGAAATAGATTCCCCGCTGAGCGGGGAGCCCCGTATGGGGTTCGATCCCAGGACCCTGGGGACAATGACCTGGGCTGAAGGCAGACACTCAACCGACTGAGCCGCCCACCCACGCCTCTGGATCTTGCACTCTTTTTTTAAGATTTTTTTTTTAAAGATTTTATTTATTTATTTGACAGAGACAGCAAGAGCAGGAACACAATCAGGGGGAGTGGGAGAGGGAGAAGCAGGCTTACCGCTGAGCAGAGAGCCCGATGTGGGACTTGATCCCAGGACTCTGGGATCATGACCTGAGCCGAAGGCAGTCGCTTAACCAACTGAGCCACCCAGGCACCCTGGAACTTGCACTCTTAACCACTAGGCTGAACGGCCGCTTTCTCTTGATTGCTTGGTTCTCTTTGGTTCTGGCTCAGATGGCCACCATTTAGGACGAAGCTGAGGGGAATTCATTAGGATGTTAGAGAACTCCTCTCATTTAAAAATGAAAAAGCGGAAGCCCAGAGAGGGGAAGAGACTTGCCTGTGGTCACGCAGCAGCTCCTGACTCCCTGCGCTGGAGTGAAGAGTCTCCTAGGGGAGCAAACAGTCCCCACCCTGTCACCTGAAGGACACTTCCCTTCTGAGATCTCAAGGGGGTCCCGGGCGGCAGCCTCGGGGGACCCTGCAGGCGAGGCCTCGGTGGTGAATTGGCAGTTGGTCCCAAGGGGACAGATGGGGGCTGCAGTCTGGCCCGCACTCGGCTGGCCCACCTCGTGGGTCTCGGGCCTGCCATTCAGGGGCCCTGGTTGAGGGGACAGAAATAGGCCATCTATGAGTGTTCCCAGGGCTCCGCTGAGCCCGGCCCACCGCCTCCAAGTGCGCGGGCATCCTCTGCTGATTTATTTTCCAGAGCAGGAAAGTGGATTTGAAATGCTCCTCCTGAATGTTTACCCCTGGGGGAATGTCGGGCTTATGAATAATGCAGCAAGTCAGGGGCTGGGGGGCCCGTAGGCTCTGTCCTGTCCCAGAAGTCGCCACCCGTGGGCCTGGGGCAGATGTCGCCCTGCCGCTTGCGACTCTGTGAGCTTGGGGGGGGACTCCCTGTGCCTCAGAGCCCCCAGCTACCAATGGGGTTGCTGAGCCTCTCCTCGCAACGGGCGGCCCATGGATGCTGTCCTGTCCTTGCCACCTCGGCCTTCCCCTTGGGCATTGCTGTTCTTGCTCACAGCCTTTGACCAGCTCTCAGCGCCACCAGCCCTTCCTGGACGTGCACTTGAGCACGTTGACACGGACCAGAGCAGGGACTGAGGCTGGAGGGCACAGGCCGAGGGAGGGCCTGGTTCCACGGGGACGTAGCCAGGCCACCTCTCACCCCTGTCCCTGGGTTATCTTGGTGGGCTCTCTCCAAGGGGCCATTTTTTACGTCTGAGGCAGGCTGTCATCCCTGTTCCTACCCCGGGCTCTAGACTCACTTCTCCTGAGCAGAAAGGAAGGCCTCTGGGTGCTGGAAATGTCCCCTGTCCCCCAGGAACTCTGTGCCCTGCCCCTTAGCCCCCCGCCAAGACCCCCAGGCCACCCCTGAGTTCCTGTGGGACTGAGTCACCAGTCACACCAGCTTGGGTGTGGAAGAACCATCCTCGGGCCACCTCACCTCCCAGGTGGAAGTCATGCCACAACCTTGGAGTGCCCTCTGTTGGTGGGGCGACAGATGGTATCCCCCACACCCCCCAGGCTTCTAAGTGCTTGCGGCTGAGCCTAAAGCAGGAGTGATTTCAGCTAGATTTCAGCAGGGAGGGTTGTTGGGTGAATGGGTGAGCGAGTTCTCTGGAGAGGGTGGGTGGGCTTGGCCGGGGCGGGGGAGGGACCACGCCACCCCTCCTGGCACTCCCATCCCCCACCCCATCCCTCAAGCTCTGGGAGGCAGTGACCCCACGCTACTCTCTATCATAATATTTACCAACAGCGCTGCAATTGAGCCCAGCAGCTCAGCAATTATAATCAAGTTATCATTATTGCTGATAATTCCAATCATAAGCATAAATTATAAACAGGAGCGGGCCACAGAGGGTAGGAGCAGGGGGCAGGGCCACCTCTGGGAGGCGTGTGTGCGTGTGTGTGGGGGGGTGAGACCCGCTCCCCCCGCCCTCGCCCCCTTCCCCCCCCCCCCCCGGCTTCCACTCCCCTTCTGTTTCTGGCCAAGGCCAAGTCCCCTCCAGAGCCTGGCCCAGGGCTCCTGAGGGCCTCTGGGTGGCCTTTTCCTGCCAGAGTCCTGGGGTTGTCCTGACCACCGTGCACCAAGCCCCACTCTGCCTCACAGAAACTATTAAGGCGCAATTATTACCGAGCTAGGCTTTCCAAATTGATCTTTCAGTTACTCCACGGCTGCAGCCATGGAGACGGCCCCGACTCAATTACATGCCTCTCTCTGTTCTTGACAGATTCCAGCGGAGGAGAGTCAGAGGAGGAGGCACCGGAGAGGAGGCTCGAGACAGGGAGGCGCACAGAGCAAGGGGTCCTGCTCAAGAGAGCTCCCTGCAAAGGCGGCGACCGACAGACGGAGGGAAACAGAGGGAGAGAAAACGGAGCTCAGCAACGCAGCTGGCAGCAGACAGAGGAGCCCCGTGTCCGTTCATTCATTCCTTCATTCCGCAAACGTTTGTTCTGTGTGCTAGCCTGGGTGCCAGGGACGTGGAGGAGGGTGAGGATAATGGGTGAGTCAAACGGGGATCAAATCATCACCCACCCAATGTAAAATCAACCGGCCAGTACTCACGAGTGCCTAAGGGCTCTGGGAGCCTTGCTCAGGCCAGTGAGGTGGGGAGGGCTGAGACCAAGAGGATGAGGGGCTGGCCTGGCGGGGGGCAGGCAGCGCACTGGGTTCAGGACACCGTGCAAAGGCCTGCTTTCCTTCCATGATGCAAAAGCAAAGCTCTGACTCCAAGACCTGGGCAGATCCCTCCTTGCGGGGGCGGGGGGAGGGGTACGGCAGGCTGGTAGGGGTAAAGGGGGACTCTTCCGCTGCAGGTGAGGGGCTGCAACAGGGCCCTGGGATCCCAGAAAATCCCAGGGCAAGAGAGAGATATTTTAGGAAGCGCTGAGGCCCTGGCCCAGTGGGCCTGTGGCATGGAGGCCGGAGGGGGCTGTCCAGTGGGTTCGCCATTCCCCATGGGGCCAGGGGCATGGCCTCAGCTCAGGTGGATACCCCTCTGGCTCACTCCTGATACGCCACCGCGGCTGGCCCAGAGCCCCAGGTTCCGGCGCTGGGTCTGCATGATTCCCAGGACAGACATGGTACTTTGGTGTGGACCCTGGGCCCTCCCATCTCAGGGACAGGGCAACCAGCATTGTGGCACAAGGGGCGAGGCAGTGGGCCAATCCTGCGTGGCTGGGTTTGGTCGAATCACAGATAGCAGAGCTTGAACGGCACTCCCTCAACTTGAGTGTGTATCAGAAGAGCTAGGGACTGTGTTCTGTAGGGCCAAGTCCCAGGCCTCCCTCCCAGCCCTCCAGGGTCTAAGCCAACACATCTCCGGGAAGGGCCTGGGCCTGGGCCTTTAACAAGCACACAAGATGAGGAAACTGAGCCCCGGGCTCCCCAAAGTCAGCAGTGAGCTGACCTCTCACATGACCCTTAGCCACTAGCCATGTATGAAAGTCTGTCTCGGCCGAACTGAGAGGTGTTCTAAGGGTAATACAGACACTGGATAGCAAAGACTTCGTCTAAGGCAAAGACCTATAAAACATCTCCATTTTTCAAGATATTATTACGTGTTGAAATGCATACCATTTGGACTGCATACATCGACTACAAGGCTGCATTGAGTAACATTTATTGTTGAAATTAATTTCACCTGTTTCTTCTTCACTTTAAAAAAATTTTTTTTTTTTAAAGATTTTATTGGGGCGCCTGGGTGGCTCAGTCGTTAGGCGTCTGCCTTCGGCTCAGGTCATGATCCCGGGGTCCTGGGATCAAGTCCCACATCGGGCTCCCTGCTCCACGGGAAGCTTGCTTCTCCCTCTTCCACTCCTCCTGCTTGTGTTCCCTCTCTCGCTGTGTCTCTCTCTGTCAGATAAATAAATAAAATCTTTTTTAAAGATTTTTTTTTTTAATTTATGGAGGCTGGAGGGGGCTGTCCAGTGGGTTCGCCATTCCCCATGGGGCCAGGGGCATGGCCTCAGCTCAGGTGGATACCCCGGGATCATGACCTGAGCCGAAGGCAGACGCCTAACGACTGAGCCACCCAGGCACCCCCACTTTTTTTTTTTTTTCAATGCAGCTACTAGGAAATTTAAAATTTCCTCTGTGGCACGCATTTGTGGCCCACATCCTATCTCTGTTGGCCAGACTACTCGACAGGGCCAAACCCTGGGGCCTGGGGGGCTGAGGCCGAAGGTCTGCCCATGCCCCGGTGGCAGACCTCCTAGCTTCCGGCCTTGGCTCGCCTGAAATCCCAAAGCGAGGGCTTTATTTTGTTGGGTCCAGAAGGCTAGGAGGACTCTAAGAGGTTCCTCTGCTGATCAGACACCCCAGTGAAAGAAATGAGTTTTGTCCTTAGCAGCCATGGACAGATTTGGGAATGAAAGGAGTTGCTGGTGGCCTGGGGGATGGCCCGTCTGTGGGTGGGTCGGGGGGAGGGGGGAGCTGGGTCACAGACTCAGGAGCCACCCCCACCCCCGAGCAAGCCCATCACCTACCCTCAGGTGCTATGTGGCCCCCATATCGCCTGAGCGCCCCAGCTAGGCTCCTGAGTCTACACCCGTCTTGTCCGCCCTTGTTGTATGGACCCTGCCCACTGCCTTCAAAGCCCATTTCCATACACTGAATCTTATTTTCCCTTTGATTTCCATGATGGAGCAGGAGATACCCTCTGAAGAGAAAAGGGAGTAGCTGGTTCCAGAAGCTGTTCAAGTCTTATTTTTAAAGGATGAATACTAATTATTAGAGAAAATCATTTCCTGAAAAGCCAAGGAAACCCATGGAGATGGTACAAAGGAGTGGCAGGTTGGGGATCGGGAGTCCTGAGGTCCGCCCCCCGACACCCACCGCGGGGCTGCTGTGAGCCGGTCCTTCCCTCTCTGTAATGCGGGCTGCTTACCTGTAAGATGAAAGTGCTTGGGTTCACTGTCCTCACCTTTGGCCCCCGTGGTCATGTCTAGGGTAGCATAGTCCCAGGCTCCCCAGAGGCTTGCCCCATGTTAAGGGTTACCTTTTTGGGGGCAGCGGGGCTGTCCCTCTATCTGTTCCCTGATCCCCTGGAGCCTTAATCTCCAAGGAGCCAGGAGAAGTGGTCCAGAATCTTGGGAAAGGAAATGATGCACGCAGGAGGTCAGGGACCCAGGACTGGGGCATGGGGGCTGAGTCCCTGTGGGCAGCTCTCCCTGCTGTCCGTCTGCTGGTCGGAGACCCTGGAGCACATGAACTGGGTCAGGAGGGATAGACCAGCTCCTGATAGGGAGTCCCTGGATGGACGGGGATACAGGACACCCCGGGGACATGCTCACTTCCACAAATGCCCTGGCAGGTTGCATCCCCATCTGTGAAATGGGGATTGAGAGGCCCACCTGCTGGGAGGGTCCTCGGGAAGATGACAAGCATGGAAGAGGCTTTGTGATGGAGGGAGTCCTACGGCTTCGAGGTTGATAGGGGAAGGCAGTGAGTGGAGCCTGTTTCCAGGTCTGTGCAGTATGGGGGATGCGGCCAGGCCAGAGGAAAGACGAGGTATGGCCAGTGCAAATGTGCACGCACCAGTCTCTACCCCAAGCATTCTTCCCGTGTCGTATGTCCTTCAGTCCTCATAGCCATCGTACAGAGAAAGGACTATCTTGTCTCCATATTATGGATGAGGAAGCTCAGGCCCAGAGAGGTCAATCAACTCGGCCCAGAAGACACAGTCAGCGAACGTGAAGCCTGGATGTCACACATAGTGGAGCGAGAGACCTAGACATGCAGGGCCTTAGCCAAGGCCTTCTGCTGTACCACACTGCCCCCAGTCTGCCTGAGCAAGGTGCGGCTCAGGCTGGCTGTTCTGGACTAGAAGAGCAGCCCCGAGCCTGGAAGAGAGCGCGGAGCCCCAGCACCCCACTCGCATTATTGCTGCTCTGGATTCTGCCTGCAGAGGGCAGTACTGAGCACACACTGGTGCTCCCTCCCCAGCCAGGGCTCAGCTCCCTGGGGAAGGAGGGGGTGGTGGCCCTGGGCTGCAGAGGCTTCTGGTTCTCTGCTCCAGGACTTGGGGTCTGGAAAGCATTCTCCCTAGAAACCGACAGCCCAACCAGCCGGCCCTTCAGGGGACCGGCGTGCCCCAGCTGGGCCCACGGAGGCCACGCCTTACCTCCAACACCTCATGGGCTGCTGCAGGTGGGATGGAGGGACCGTAGGCTAGTGGGATGAACCAGGGCTACCGAGACAGAGCCAGCCACGCCATGCACATGCTGTATGTCCCTAAGCAAGTCACTTCCCTTCATCGTAAAAGGAGGCCAACACAAGACACCCCCAAGCCTTAGTGATGCTTAAAAAAGAGTGCCCATCATCACTGTCATCCGCCATGGGGCCACACTTCAGTTTACTGAGAGGCTGCAAAAAAGGGGGGGATGGAGGTGCAGGGAGGTGCAGTGTCTTGCCCAAGGTCACCTGGTGCTAAGAGGAAGAGCCAGGATTTGTACCCACACAGTCTCTAGGTCCTAGCTCTTCCCCTTGGTGATGTTGCCACACCTGGGCCAGCAGAGGGCAGGTGGGGATGTGGGTCTAAGGCGGGGCCACACAACAGGGTGTCAAGGTGTCTCCAGGCCTCCTGGTGATGGCGGGGATAGGGAGATACCCCCAAGAAGGTAAAGGGCAGTGCGGGATGGAGGCATCGTGGCCTCATTCTCAGTCCCCACTCCTCTGGCCAACGCTGTGGGCAAGGTATTCAGTGGGCACCCGGGGCCCCTCTGGGCTTGGCTTTCGGCTGTGCACTGTGGACCTGCCCTGCCCAGGAGGAGTTCTGTCTGATGGACTTGTGGGCTAGAACTGGTCGGCCAAGTTGATCCTTTGCCAAGTGCCTGCTCTGTGCCCAGCAGGGTCGCAGGAGGCTGGGCAAAGACCTCGTGGGCTTTGCTGGGATCTGGAAGATTCTCAATCTCTATTTGGCTCTCTCCATCTAGGCCAGGAGCTTCGTGGGGTTGGGGCCTGCCTGGCTTCTGTCCCTCCCAGGGGTGCCCAGCATAGCAAGGGCCTAGCACAGGACTCGGGGCAGCACTCCTTGGGCTGAATTAAGATGCATGGCTCTGGACAGGATGGGAAGTGTGCTCCCTGGTTCCATAGGAAGGCTGGTATGGTAGGGGAAGCGGGCGGCAAAAGCCCGAGTCCGGGGACCAGAAGGAGGGCTGCCCAGACAAGACGGGCCTTGGAGCCTCCGGTTGGATCTGCTGCGACCTTGGGCATACCACTGCCTTCCTTCACACCCCCGGGGACAAAGGCTGAAAGAGGTACCTGGACCAGCCACCGGAAGCTAACCTGGGCAAGGTGGGAGTGACCCGCCAGCCGACTTCAGTTCTCCAGCCGCCGCCGCGCCCGCACCCAGGCGCTGGCCTCTGCTCCCGGGTGCCTCCCCGCGCCCTCCGAGTGACCTTGACCCCGCGCCCGGCACCCCCCTTCCCCCCACTCCGCGCCCCGGCTTCCTAATCCGCCCCCGACAGGGCGCTGGGGAGGCGGAGGGGCGTCGCCGGGCAGCCAGGGGGCGCCGAGGCCGCGGGCGCCCCTCCCGCAGGCCCCCCTGGCGGCGGGCGCTGGGGCGGCGCGCGCTCGGGGCGCCGGGGGCGGGGCGGGGGGCGCGGCGCTCCCCCCGCGGTGCCCAGGCCGGGGCGCGGGGCGGGTCGGGCGGGCTAATCCCGTATGTAAATGGCAGCCAATGGAGGGTGGTGTTGCGCGGGGCTGGGATTAGGGCCGGGGCGAATGGCTGGCAATCTTACTGGGATTACAGAACAAAGAGCCTCCCTGCGCTCCCGCTCTCGGCTCCGCTCCCCGCGCCGCGCCCCGCCCTCCGCCGCAGCCCGCGCCGGGGGTGGGGGCCGCCGAGCGCCAGCCCCCCGGCCGGCCCGAGAGCCCCCGCCGCGGCCCCTCCCCGGCCGGCGCCCCGCGCCCCCCGCCCCCCCGTCGCGCCGCGCCGCGCCGCGCCTCCCTCCGCCGCGCCTTCCCCCATTCTCCCGGATTAATTAAGGAGGCAGCGGCAGGAGGCTGAGTCCTGGCCGCGGGCCGGGGCCGGGGCGACGCTGGCAGGAGCGCTTGGGGATCCTCCAAGGTAGGAGAAACTTTTGCGGGGGGCGGGCGCCGAGGCCCTTCTCCCCTTCTCCCCTTCT
This sequence comes from Leptonychotes weddellii, assembly GCF_054177405.1. Taxonomy (NCBI): domain Eukaryota; kingdom Metazoa; phylum Chordata; class Mammalia; order Carnivora; family Phocidae; genus Leptonychotes; species Leptonychotes weddellii. The sequence continues at coordinate 9,714,518 of NC_138373.1, read as the reverse complement.
CCTCCCACCCCCGTGGCCCCCGCCCCTCCCCCTCAAGGTGTTCCAGAATCTGGGTCCGGCTTTTGGGTGCCTGGGGAGGCACGTGACTGGGATTATAATTCGGGCCGGGGGGGGGCGGCGGAGGGGAGGGCCGGCCGCCCCCACCTGCCGGGAGGGGGGTGGGAGCCGGGAGCTGTCACCCCCGGCCCTCGCGGAGGTGGGGGGCGCCCCGGGGCGGGCGACGGGCGCCCGCAGGCTGCTGCAGTTGGCGAATGAGGTCAGTCGTGCTGCCCGCGGCGGCGGGCGCCAGTGTGGGAGCAGAGGGGGCTGGGAAGGCCGCGGGTCCCCGCCCCCCCCACCTCTGCCTTCTTCGGGCTGGGCCATCTCCTGGCCCGTGCCCCTCACTCGCAGGCTGAGTCCAACACAGCCAGGACTGCCCCGGCACAGTGGTTCCTGTCGGGGTACCCCGGGAGGGGGCCGGCCTGAGTGGTGGCAGCTGAACCTCTGGAGGAGGGCGGGGAAGAGTCTCAGAGGTTGGCAGTGGGGGCCACCAAGCTTCCGGGAGAGCAAGTTGGGGGTGCCGCGCATGTGGGTGGTCTCTGAGTTCCTGCACATGGGCAGGGAGGCCTGTGGAGCGCCACAGGGTGCTTGATGCCCACCCTCCCATCCTGAGTCCCTGGAAATGATGGGCTTGATACCTCTCCTGGGCTCCAGCCCCGGCCTGTGACCAGGGAGAGGGACGATGCCCTGGCCTGGGCCCAGGGCAGAGGGGGGAACCTTGCAGCTGAGAGTTCTGCCCTCCTGGCGGTGCTGGAGCCCTGGACGTCTGGCCATGTGACCCAGCCCCCCAGGACCAGAGCTGGGGTGGGAGGCTCCTGTGTCCCCGTCGCAGCCCAAGTGAGGGGCTCTCCATGCCAGGCCCGCAGGGGGAAGCGCCGGCCTTGGATGGAGTGTGGTACTGGTGATATGGGGCGTGGGCCTGCCCTGGGCCCAGGAGCTGGAGTGAGGGGCAGGCGAGGACAGTTAGAGGAGTGGGCGTTTGCGCCCAGTGGGAGGAAGGGGCGGCCAGAAGCCGCTCTGACCTCCTCTGGCGGGATTTGGTTGCCGCGTGCCTGGGACTGTTTGCTCCTCGGCACTGCCCGGGTCTTCGGGGCTTGGGAGGTGCCTTTCCAAGCAGCCATTTATTTCAGCAGCGTCATTCCCAAAGGGAAAGGGCACGGGCATTGATGGTTTATTCGGGGCAAGAGGTCGCAGTGACTGGGAAGCTGGTGGCTGTTGGTGGGGAAGGTCTGGGCGCAGGGGTGGCAGCGATTGGGGTGGTCCGGTGCCCATCACGAGCCACCCACGGCGGGAAGGAGCCCAGGAGGCTGCGAGATAGACTCTCACCTCTTCTGAACAGGGAGCGCTGGACCAAGGGACAGACCTGGCTCCAAGGTGACAGGATGTCGGAATCCCCGACCTGCTTTGGGGATGCGAGAGGCTTAAGACCACACCCCATTCCGTAGCCTGCTCCATGAGTGACCTAGAAAGTTGAGGCTCTGACTCAGAGGGTCCCAGAGCACCCCAGCAGAGGAACCAAGCAAAGGTGGGAACTCTGCGGCCACTCGCTGCCCACACATTTAAAATGTGGGAGACCTGGGGCCGAAGGCTGCAAAACTGGGTCTCGAAGACAGCGTTGGAGGGGCATGCTTGACCTACTTGAGGGCACTGTTCTCTAGGTGCTGGAGGAAGGGTCATTTACGTGCAGCGTGTTAATCACAAATACTTTTTATCTCTTCTTTGGAGGCAGTCTCCCAGAGCCAGACTAGCCTTCCAACGCAGCGGTCGGTGCTTGGAACTAGTCGGCAAGGCAGACATAATGATAGGGGTCTCGGAGGCAGTTGTTCCAGAAGCCTGTCTCCAGCAGCCAGGGCCTGCACAGTTGGGTGGCAGCCGGCTTGTCAGAAACCCCAGATGAGGATCTCAGGGTGATGTGGTGGGTGACGCCTCGGGGCATTCGCATCCTCAGTGGGACCTTGGAGGCACAGGCCACGTCTCCTGGGCCCTCCCTGTTCTGGGTTTGGGTTCGGGTTCATCTGCGCCGGCTGTCCTCTGTCCACCCACGGCCTCCTCAACTGGCTCTGGCTCGTTGAATGCCGCAGTTTTCCTGAATGGCCTTTGCATGGGCTGTTCCTTTTCCCTGGAAGGTTCTTCCCATCTTTCCCCCGAGGGGGTGGGAGACTTCCTCCGATGGCCCGACCTGGCTAGCATGAGGGGTAAGGGTGGCAGGACTTGCCCCTCTCGTCTCCTCTCTTTGAAGACTCCACCGGCTGTCGTGTCCTCGGGCTGGAATCCCAGGGCCGGCCAAGGTGTACCCCCATGATGTCCTGTCCTTCCTCTGTCCCAGTGTTGATCTCACTCAAAAGTTCCACATCTGTCTCCCCAAGTGCACTAGGGACAGGGCAGGGACCGAGGCTTGCTTTGGATTCCCTGGTGCCCCGGGGCTGGTACCCGAATGCTCGTCGAATGGCTACTTGAGGGAACGAATGAAGTGGTCCACATTGCTAAGCAGCTCCTCCCCTTATTCCTGAATCCCCATCTCTGGGGAAGGGCCCCCACACAATGGGGAGAATCCCAGGGTCTTCCCCTGAGCTTCCTGCTCCCCATCCTCCCATTACTGCAGCTGTCTTCCCCTCACACCCGAGCCTGGGGCTCTGCTCCCTGGATGTCCTCTGTCCTGCTTCTCTTAGTCCTCCGACTCTTGGCCGTTTGGGGGTTTCTCTGTGATGGCTCACAGCCGGGTTCTGTGGGACAAGCAGGAAAGTGTGCCCAGCTCTGTGGGCCTGCGGAGGGACTGCAGGGTTAATTCACAAACACTGGGGAGCGGAGCGGGACTCGGGGCCGGGGGCTCGGAACCTTCTGGGAGGGTGTGGGGCCCAGGAGACGTGGACCCTTGGGGCGACTGCAAGGGAAATCCCAGCAGGAACTCCTAAGCGGGGGCGGAGCGGTGGAAGGATTGTTTTCTGTGGGAGAACTGGAGGAGATGAAAATGGTTATAATGCAATGAGATGCTCCCCATCCTGCTGCAGGGTGACAATGGAGACTTCTGTGTGTAGGTGGTGGGGTGTCCAGGCGGGGCCCGAGGGGAGCCGGCTCCCTCACTTGGCTTCCGGGTCCCTCGTTGGCAGGCGTGTCTGGCTGGGATTCTGTGATCCTCATGCGCACCAGGGTAGATGTTCTGTCATTTCAGGCTCAGGGCTATGGGGTTATGGCTGATGACAACCAAGGGGCACAGAGCCCCGGGGGAGGGGGTGCGAGGGGGCTGAGCCCTCGTTCACTTTGTGGGGAGTTACATTTGCTGAATGAGCTGAGTGAGGCTGTACTTTGTCCCTTCCTGGGCTTGGGATGACTGGTGGGGGTGTCTCAGGCAGAACTCTTGCTCCTGAACCCCTTCCTCTTGGTCCGGAGCTGGGCCTGGCCAACCCAGAGCTATCTGTGCGTCCCCCTGTCTCCCTCCTTCAGGACCACCTGCTTCTGGTTGCCAGATCTGGCTAATAAAAATAGGGATTCCCCAGTTAAATTTGGATTTCAGATAAGCTACGGATAATGCAGGATTGAGGACGTAACTTATACTAAAGACTTACTTGTTTGTTTCTCTGAAGCTGAACTGGGGTCTTGTATTTTTTTTTTTTTTTTTAAGATTTTATTTATTTATTTGACAGAGAGAGACACAGCAAGAGAGGGAACATAAGCAGGGGGAGCAGGAGAGGGAGAAGCAGGCTTCCCGTCGAGCAGGGAGCCCGATGCGGGGCTCGATCCCAGGACCCTGGGATCATGACCTGAGCCGAAGGCAGACGCTTATCGGCTGAGCCACCCAGGCGCCCGGTGCAAGTTCTTTTTTTACTTAATGATAGATCTTGGCCACTGTTCCATTAGCTCCTGTGAATCTTCCTCATTCTTCCTACTAGTGTTCCGAGGTCATTTAACCAGCTCCTTTCTGCTGGGCAGATGCTTCCGATTCTTTGCCACATACATTGGTTTATTTATTATTATTTTTTTAAGATTTTATTTATTTGAGAGAGAGAGAGACAGCGAGAGAGGGAACACAAGCAGGGGGAATGGGAGAGGGAGAAGCAGGCTCCCCGCCGAGCAGGGAGCCCGATGCGGGACTCGATCCCAGGACCCTGGGATCATGACCTGAGCCGAAGGCAGACGCTTAACGACTGAGCCACCCAGGCGCCCCTAGGGTCTTGTATTTTATCTGACAACCCTACAGCTATGACTTCTGGGTGACGGAACTGTTGGGGACTGGGGAGAGGCTCAACCTAAAGCTCCAGGGATGGTCTGGGTGAGTTCGAATCAGGTAGCGCTGAATCCAGTTTCCTTGGTCCGGCTTTCTCTAGTCCGGATCCCCTGTTAGGCTTGGGTGGTGTGGGGGACTCAGGGATCCCCAGTCTGGGAAGCCCTGGTTTTCAGAGATTTCCGTGCCACTGTGGCAGGAGGGGGAGGGGAACGGGAGTTGTGGGGTACACCGGAGCAGACGCCCAAGTTAGGATTTGCAGTCAAGGTGTGCAGAGCCAGGCCTGAGCACTGGGAGGCCGTCGGTCTGATGTCCTCCCCTGCAAGGCTTGGAGATCCCGCCTCGGGGGCTGGAGGGGGGGCTGGTAGGGGAGGATGTTCGCTGGGTTGGGTCAAGGCGTGAGGGGCAGTCCCCGTGGAGGGATGCTTGGTGTGTGTAGCTCCACTGCATACAGCCATCCGAGGTAGCCCCCAGCCCCTGTGCTGAGCTGAGACCCCGGGAATGTGGACTGGCTACAGCCGGGATAGCCCCCAAGTCCAGGCTGTGTGCTCACCTGTGGAATGCAGAGGATACCCCCCATCCTGCCTGAGCCTCAGGTGCTGTGATTGGGGTGGGGGGACGCTTCTAGAGCGTGGATATGTGGGTCACCCCAGTGCAGGCCTAGAGTGGAGACAGTGTGGGAAGCCAGAGGTGAGTGGTCCTGGCTCAGGGGCTTGGGGTCCTGGGCAGCCTGCAGGTGCCCAGCAAGGCTGTGTAGTTGGGGATGGAGAGCCTGAGCCTGTAGCTGGAGGCGGGTAGCTGGAGGTATAGCCCTCAGGTGGCTTCTCTCCTGGAGGCTTGGACGGGGCCAGACCTGTTTGCCGATTGGGGTGGGGGGGGGTGGGTTTCAAGGTACGTTTTCTGGCTTCTGGCAGAACCACCATAGAGGGGAGTCTATATCTGTCCATCAGTCTGTCAGTCCACCAGCCAGTAAGAAACTTACAGATATCACCCCCTTCCCCCTGCCCTGGGTCTGCGGGGTCTCAGGCCCTGGCGTCCGGCCCCAGGCCTGCACGTAGGAGGGGCTCACCCCACACGTTGTTCTATGTTTTGTCAAGGGATGAGGGATATCCAGTGAAAAGCTCAAGTTTTAATAAGTGTGCTTTCCAAAGGGTTTGACCATTGTACACATTCACGCAGCCCAGCCCCTGTCAAGACATGGAACATTCCATCACCTCTGAAAGCTCCCTCAAGCTCATTTGCCGCCAGCCTCTTACCCTCCCTCAGCCCCTGGCAACCACTGTGTGTTTTCTTTTTCTTTTCTTTCTCTCTCTCTCTCTCTTTTTTTTTTTTTTTGTTATTTATTTATTTGAGAGAGAGCATGAGCACAAGTGGCAGGAGAGAAGCAGAGGGAGAGGGAGAAGCAGGCTCCCCGCTGAGCAGGGAGCCCGATGCGGGGCTCGATCCCAGGACCCTGGGATCATGACCTGAGCTGAAGGCAGACGCTTAACGACTGAGCCACCCAGGCGCCCCTCTTTCTCTCTTTTTTTTAACCACTCTGTGTTTTCCGTGTCTGTAGTTTCGCATTTTCCAGAATGTCACATAAATGCAGTCACACAGAATGCAGCCTGAGTGTGGCTTCTTCGACCTTGGGGTAGCTGAGGAGTGTTCCATCGTCCGGCATGCCACATAGCTCCACCCGCTCTGTGGTCAGGGACACCGGGTTTGCAGAGCCCCGCTTGGGACCAGCCCAGAGGAAGGGGTGCCTTTTGCTCGTGTTCACAGAGGCACTGCCCGCGCCCCGTCCCCACCCCCGCTGAGAGCTCACCGTGAGCCGAGAGAGGTGCACACCTCTGTCCACAGAGCTAGAATTTCATCCTCTGGTTCTGGTGACTCACCCGGCCGGCGAGCCCCCGATGAAATTACACCTGCCTGCAGCCGCCCTCACACCCACACAGCCCTCCGCTGTGCAGGTGGGCTCCTGGCACAATGATGCTCTGAGGCCAGGACAGCTGGGGCGGGCGAGGGCAGCCGCATGTGCCCGGTGGTGCTCACCCATCTCTGGGCGCCCCGCTGCCCTGGAGTCTGCGGGTGCCTGGCTGTGTCCCCGGTCTCCACTCCTGCAGCCTTTTAGCTTAGGGCAGAACTTCTCTGTTTTCCTTGTTCGGGGAGGGGAGGTGGGTAGGAAAGGACATTGAGGCCAGCGTAACAGTCAGGAGCGTGATTTAGGGTCCCATGGAAGGGGGCTGTGTGACCTCAGGCAAGTGACTTCTGATCTCTGTGCTCGGGTTTGGTCATCTGTAAATGGGAGAACAGGGCCAGTGAGGGACTCAGCTGTGGTCACACAAGCGGGTGGGCCTCCACAGAGCCCTACGGGGCAGGGGGGTGCTGCCGACGGGGAGGAGCGGGAGACATGCAGACCTCCGGTTCCCTGTGTCCCCCTTGGAGCCAGAGCAGGGCCGCTTTTATCCACGTTACCTGTTAGGGTCCTAAATAAAAACGTTTGCCATCTACCTCTGCTCGTGGTCTGCACTGCACGGACAGTGGCTGTTCTGGACATTTCTGTGGGCATCACTGAGATTTCGGCTGGTCACGGAAGCTTCTAGTCAGACCGATTCCAGCTCTGCTGCGGGCCCGCTGCGTGAGTTGGACAGCTCCCAAGTCGGCTGAGCCTCAGTTTGCCCATCTGAGAAGGGAGACAGCAGTACCTTGCAAGGTTGTGGGTGGGCGGCGTGAACGGTGGCGTCTGAGTGAAGGCAGGCCCAACAGGAGGACCTTGGCGGCCCCCCAGGGCATGTGCGCCCCGTAGGAGAGGGAGCTCCTGGGGTGCTAACGTGACCTGCATTGGGTGTCTTGAGAGATTGGAGGGGTTTTAACTTTGTTTTTGGTAAACAAGTCATTTATTCTTCTTGGTGAGCCCGGCAGCCCCCAGCACCCCTCCCCCTCCCCCGGCCCCCCTGACTCCCCTGGCCCGGTCTCAAAGCCTGCACCCCTCAGTCCGACCCTTGGGCAGTACCTGGTGGGAAGTCTGGGAGGACTGGAGCAGGCGAGGCCCATACTCGGGTGCTCCTGGGTGGCTCCCTGGAGCAGACAGGACCACTGCCTGCCCGCCCACCCAGCTCCAAGGTGGTCCTGGCGGGCTCCAGGGGGGTCTTATGACTGGGCCAGCCTGGTGTCTCTCGTGTTTATCCAGGAGCTGGTTTTTCAGGTGTGCCGGCTTTCAGCAGGGAGGCCCAGGTTGGGAGAGCTAGGGAAGGGGGGTGATTGCCCTGTTCCCCATGTGCGCCCTGGCTTCCAGCTGGGGGTGCAGCCCTCTGGGCGGGTAAGCTGACCACATCCTCCCTCCGGTCCTGGCCCATCGCCCTGCATATCCAAGGGAGAGATGCTCTTCCTCGCCCTGGGTCAGAGGCCAGTGCCCCTCCTTGGGGCTCCTTTACCTGCCTCAGGCCTTCTCTACTTGCCAGCAGGGGTGCCGTGGAACCAGCAGGGCCTTTGAAGCCAGACAGACATGGGTTCAAGTCCCAGTGCTAACTGCCGACGTGCTGTGTGGTCTCAGGCAAGTGACTTTACCTCTCCGAGCCTCATCTGAACAAATGAGGGTGCTTCTCCCTACACTGCAGTGTTCTTGGGACGATCAGCACGTTCGGTTGGGGAAAGCTGGTTGCTCTTCCAGTTGAGTGTTTTCTCACCTTGTCACATGATGACCCCAGAGTCTCGCTCTCTGGGGGCCCCAGTCCTGCCCAGAGAAGAACTGGATGCCATCCTTCCCTGCTGCGCTCTTACCTCCTCTGCCCGTGGAGCCTGGAGCCTGCCGTGCCTCAGTCTCTGTTTCTGTGAGCTGGGAAAACCCCAGGGGTGGACCTGGTTAGTCCCCTGGGGCTGGGGCTACCAGGGGCAGTGGCCCTGTGGTGGAGTTTTGGAGAGCCCCCTTTTCCCATAGGGATATGCCTGAGGGCAGCCTGTAGGAGGTGACTTTTCATTGGCCCCTGGAGGATGGGTGGGGTTTGGACCAGGAGTAGTCTCGGGTGGGCATTGCAAGTGCAGGGGTGGGGGGAGGGAGCGGGGAGTTTGGGGGAGGGCGCGACAGTCTAAGGGTCCAGAGACAGTGATCAGTGACTGTGCATGTGGCCAGGTGAGCATTTCCCCGGCGGGGCCCAGCTCGGGGCATTGTGTTGGGTCCAGGTGAAAGCCTTCCTCTAGTTGCCTCACTCCCAGACTGGGCATGGCCAGGCCCTGCCTGTTTCCGTGCCAGCCCAGTGAGCTTCCCTGGGTTTCTAGAACATACTGTGCTTCTGTCTGGCTTCCCCGTGTGGTGTTGCTTCTCCCTGGAACGTACTTAATGCGCCCTGTCCATTTCATCGGGCTGATTTCTACTCGCAGGTCGCAGCTCAGATGGCCCTTCTCTCTGGAAGCCTTCCCTGTGCCCCCTTCCAAGGCTGTGTTAGATGCCCCTCCTCTGTGTTCCTACAACCCCTGAATGTCCCCCAGCACAGCCCTTATCACGTCCTGTGTTCTGACCGCCCTTGGACTTGTCTGTCACCCTCCGTTGGGTCTGGGCCTTGGTGCCTTGTCCCTCCACCCCCCTGCCCCCAGCACCCTGCCTGGCAAAGAGTGAGCATCCAGTACAAACTTGCTAAGTGAATTAGAAGCCGGCTAGGTGTCAGGGCACTCGGGGTGGGGCCTTGGAAGGTCAGGGGCCTTCTCCACCCTTCGGTACTGATTCTCATTGGCTCACCCCCATCCTCCCCTGGTTGCTGGTCCGACTGTGGCTCTCAGGGGCGTCTGGCGGGTGGTGGCTGGGGGGGGGTGGCTGGGGGGGGGGGACGACGACACTGTGTCTCCTGGGGCTGGGTGCAGCCCAGTTTGGGGGGATTTCCCCTCCGTGAAGGGCAGCTGGTGTGTGTGGAGAGAGCACAAGTGTGGAGCATCAGGACAGTTAATCCCCTGGGGTATTTAGACACACACGCTTGTGTGTGTGTGTGTGGCATTCCGGGGGCCACCGGTGGTCACTGGGATAACCTGACATTTCTCTGAATCCCGACCACCAGCCTACCGCAGGTGCTGCCCTGTGTACAGAGCCCCCTCGAGTCCTGGCAGGGGGCCCAGGGGGACCAGGCTGTTGGTCAGGACTGTTCGGCTCCAGGTAATCGAAAGCCTCAACTTGAACAGCTTGGACAAGGAGAAGTCCTTGGCGAGGCAGCCGGAGGCTGGGATGGGGGCTCAGCGATGCCGTCGGGGGCTCGGTTCCTTTCCTCCCTTAGCTTGTTAGATTGTTTAAAGTTCCTTTAAAAATTACTTCCTTGGAAGCATATGCTAAAGTGTGCTTTCATACATTCACGGAGTTGTGCGGTGTTCACCACTCATTTCAGAGCATTTCATCACCCGGAAAAGAAATCCTGACCCAGGAAGTAGTCAGCCCTCTGCTCCCCTCAACCCTGGCAACCACTGACTCACGTTCTGTCCCTACAGATTGGCCTATTCTGGACGTTTCATGTCAGTGGAATACTATAATACGTGGCCTCGGCGTCCAGCTTCTTTTGCTCTACATCATGTTTTCGAGGTTCATCCATGTTGCGGCAGGTGTCAGAGGTCTGTTCCTTTTTACGGCTGAATAATATTCCCTTGTGTGGATGGACCACCTCTTGCTTATCCGTCCATTCATCGGTTGAGGGACATTTGGGTCATTTCCCTTTCTGGCTGTTGCGAATAGCAGTGCTGTGAACGGTTGTATATGAACTTTTGTGTGAACTGTCCTGTCTGTTCTCTTGGCTAAACACCTGTGAGTGGAGGTCATAGTGGGTCATAATGGCAGTTTTGCGGTTAACGTACTGAAGAACTGCCTGACTGCTTTCCAAAGTGGCTGTGCCATTTTACCCTCCTACCGGTAGTGTATGCGGGTTCCAGTTTCTCCACATCCTTGCCAACACTTGGTATTGTCTTTTTGAGTATAGCCATCCTAGAAAGGGTGAAGTGCTACCTCATGTGATGTTGATTTAGCTTGTTGGATTTTGTCTTCACGCTTATGCCTCATGGTCACAAAATAGCTGCAGCCCCTCCAGTCCTCACAGCCATGGTCCAGATGGAGAGAAGGAGTGAGGGCAGAATGCTTCTACCCTCAAAGCTTTGCCTTCACGCATGCTCTCCTTGGGCGCTTCTCCAGTTTCACACAGGTCAGACTTTGGTCCTATGGTGCCCCCTAACTACAAGGGAACTGGGAAGATAGAGGCATGCCTATTGGGGAAGAAGGGGATTGGGAATGCTAATGGGCAGACTTTGCCCTTCTTTGCCCCTCGTGGCCCAGACCAGTGTGGACATCTTCATTTTTCCAGGAGCAAGAAGAGGGATATGGAACACCCCCCAGCAGGTAGGGTGGGGACTTAGATCATGGGTGCCTGGCTCTTATGCGGCCCAGAGTTACCACTGCCCATCTGGGGCCTTAGGGGATCCCACTTTGTGAAGGGCAGTGCCAGTCACCTGTCATGCCTCCCTTATCCCCCTCCCCATCCAGAGACCTCCTTTCTGCTCAGCCTCGGAGACCTGTAGCCCAGGGCTCACTCAATCCTGCCTCAGGGCCTTTGCTTCTCCCTTCCCGGCAACCAGCTGTGGAACGTCTTGCCTTTAAAACTGGCCTGGGCTAGGGGCGCCTGGGTGGCTCAGTCGTTAAGCGTCTGCCTTCGGCTCAGGTCATGGTCCCAGGGTCCTGGGATCGAGCCCCGCATCGGGCTCCCTGCTCCCCGGGAAGTCTGCTTCTTCCTCCCCTGCTCCCCCTGCTTGTGTTTCCTCTCTCGCTGTGTCTCTGTCAAATAAATACGTAAAAGCTTTAAAAAAAACAACAACAACAAAAAAAACTGGCCTGGGCTAGACCTCAGACACGGCTGGTGGGAGCGTAAAGTGGTATGGCCATTTTTGGAAAACAGTTTATTTATTATTTTCGTGGACATATAATCACATCATAAAATTCACCATTTTAAAGTATTCTACTCGGTGGTTTTTAGTATAGTCACAAAGTTGTACAGCTGTCACCACTGTCTCATTCCAGAAGAATTTTTATCACCCCCGAAAGAAACTCCATACCCATTAGCAGCCCCTCCCCATTCCCCCCCACTCCCAGCCCCCTAGCAACCAGTAATGGTGTCTCTGAGGATTTGGGGGCAGCTTTTTGCAAAGTTAAAACATATGCTCGCCGTATGACCCGGCAGTTCTGTTCCTCAGTATTTACCCAAGGGAAGCGAAAACTTAGGTTTACATAAGAACCTGAAGAAGAGAAATATCTGGAGTGGCTTTCTTCATCATTGCCCCACACTGGAAACAATCTGAGTGTCCGGCCGGTGGTGCACGGAGAAGCAAACCCCCGTATGTACATTCAGACCGTGGGGTATGAGTCTGTGTTAAAAACCAACAAGGTCTAGGGCGCCTGGGTGGCTCAGTCGGTTGAGCGACTGCCTTCGGCTCAGGTCATGATCCTGGAGTCCCGGGATCGAGTCCCGCATCGGGCTCCCTGCTCAGCGGGGGGTCTGCTTCTGCCTCTGACCCTCTCCCCTCTGGTGCTCTCTGTCTCTCATTCTCTCTCTCAAATAAATAAAATCTTTAAAAAAAAAAAAAAAACCAACAAGGTCTAGATCCACACGGCACGGGTGACTCCCCCGAGCGTTAGGCTGGCTGAAAGGTGGCAGACCCAGAAAGCCAGGCCCTGTTGTGTTCGCACGACATCTGGGAAAATGCAAAACTATAGGGACGGAGCAGATCCGGAGTTGCGTGGGGGCGGGTTGACGGGCATGGTGGAATTTGGGGTGCTGATGGGACTGCCTTGTGTCTTGATTGCGGTAGCAGTTACAGAAGGTTGCATTTGTAAAAACTCATAGGACTGCCAAAGAGCGTGGATTTCACTGTGTGTATGTTACCCCTCAGTTTCAAGAAGCCAGTCTGAGCCTGAACTGGCCTTTCAGGATTAACTCCCATGCAGGGTTAGCCTTTCCATCTGCTTTACCTCCGTAGACCCATAACTGTTGGGTTTGGGGCTTTCAGACTGGCTCACGGGACTTAGGCCCAGGGTTGGGGCCGGGGATCTTCGCTGGTGCCCCCTCCCGCCACCTTCCTCTGCTGTTCCCGAGCTTCCTGGATGGCGTCTGCCATGCCCTGTGCTTTGGATCCATGAACCATTAGAACTGGAAGGGACCTCAGAATAGGTGGACGACCTTTCCTTTTCAGATGTGGAGGCTGAGACCAGGGCTGGGAAGGCACTTGGCTGATTCCAGAGTTACAAGAATCAGGATCCAAAACTGCATCTCACCACTCCTGGGCTGGGACTCCTTGCCCTCCCGGGGGCACCTGGAGCCTCATCTGCCTGTTCCAGGGGACTGGGCGGGCACATTGAGGCCAAACAGCTGACGGGAGGCTTTGGGGCAGCGTATGGCCAAAGGCAGGGGTGGGGGGTGGGTCAGGGCCTCTAAAACACCCCAGACGAGGAAGAAGGGAGTGTAGCACAGGCTGGAGGTGGAACGTGGTTGGTTTCGGTGATGCATAGGAATGGCTGGTGGCCCCCGGGGACAGGCAAGAGAGAGGGGCGCTGGCTTCTGCCCTGGAAACCCACGGCATCGGGATAACCCCAAAGCCCCATTATGTGTCCGGGTAAATCCCAGCAGCCCTGGTCCTCGGGGTCGGCAGGGTGGGGTTGACAATCTGGAAGAACCTCCTTAAGGAGAGAGCCCAGGAGACCCAGGAGACAGGGGGCAGGTGGGATGTCTTGGGTGCTGACCCTCCTCGGACGGGTGGACCGGGTCTTGCAGATGCAGGCCCTGGGTTTATCCTGGCGTTGATGTTGAGTCACTGCCTTGTGGGCTGTGTCCCCGCCTCGAGGTGCAGCTGAGAGGTCTGGAGACTTATTGGGAGGGTGGGCCTGGGGGAGGGGACGGGCAGGTCAGCCTGCAGCAGGGAGCTGGAGCTGGCTCCCGGCCAGGTTTGTGTCACCCGCCTCAGAGAGCCAGCTCAGAGCTCTGTCAGCCCCACGAGGAGGGTTCTCACGCTGCAGGCCTTGGAAAGCCAACGGGTGCCCTGGACGGGGGCATGAGGATGTCAGGAGTCAGGGTGGGACCCCTCCCCACCAACCTGCACCTCTGTGGGGGCCACAGCTTTGGAAGAGGAGTGGCTTTCTCATCCCAGGCTTCAGATGGGGTTCCTTTTGGGGCAGGAAACCAGGGATTCCCTGCTCCCATGCATTGGGCTCTGTGCTCCTGCAGATGGGTGGTAGGGGCTGGGGGCAGACTGGGTGACCCTGAGAGTCTGGAGTCTGTGTGGAGGGCAGTTCCTGGAATCCGTGCCGTGCCTTCTCTGTAACACCTCCCCGCCGGGCGCCCCGCCCCCCCCCCCCCCCCCCCCCCGGCCTGGAAGGCCCATGATCTTGGCAGCACAGGACCCTTTCCTGGGCCCTCAGCCCTGTTTTTGTCTCACAAAATGATGTCTCCATACTTTGGGGTCCCTTCTGGTTTTCAGAACTCACGGGGCCTCCAGGAAGCTCTCCTTGGGCCTCACTGTGACCCCAGACAGGAAGCCTGGCCCCTTTCCTGAAGCTTCTCACCCTGTGGGGGAGGCAGAAAAGGAGTTTGTGTTAGAGAGCCCTTCTGCGAATATCTGCACGCCAGTCACTGGACAGTGAGCTGGGCCTGGGGGTGGGGGCTGTCTGGGGGGGCTGCTTCGGGGACCTTGTCACGGGTTGGGTGCACATTCTCTCCTTCCGGCAGACTTTGCTTTGAAGCCAGCCCCTGACTCTTCTGGCTGTGTGACCTTGGGCAAGTCAGTCAGCCTTTCTGAGCATCCCTGTCTTCATCTGTCAAATGGGAAGAGAACCACGGTGCTCTAGGGCTGCTGCAGGGGGTTGAAAGCATGCTCACAGCACGGCACGGGGCAGTCGTGTGGCTGCTGATGGTAATGGTGAACTTAATGTGACGTGGCGTCTCAGCTGGGCCCAAGGCCAAGGTAGGGTTTGGATAGAAAGGCTCTGTTGGGCCTTGTTTTCACCTCCCACCACTGCTCTGTGAGGGAGGAATGGGCAGGGTGCCGTGGATGTCTGTCCTTATTGGAGGCAGAGACTGAGGCTCAGAGAGGGGAAGCAAGTTGCCCAGTATCACACAGCCCCTGGGTTGGCAGAGCCTTGACTAGACCCAGATCTCACAAGGACTGGCCTTTGGTGAGGGGCTGCTGTGTCATGGGTCGTTGGGCTCTAGGGAGGGGACGGTGTGGCCTGGGCTGGGCTCCTCCAGGTTCTTCCCATCCCCGGGGAGGAGAACTCTGCGGAATCCTACCACCTGGCCAGGGCTTCGGGTGGGCTTGACTCGTCCCTGGTGGATCGAGGTGGTCAAGCTCTCCTCGCCCAAGTGAGGGAGTGGTGAGCACAGAGCAGGGCAGTAGTGGGTGTTTAAACACGAGCCCTTATAGGCTTTGGGATGGGAGGCCGGGGAAACAGCGTGAACGGAGTCCCGCTCCCCCGCTGGGGTTCTTGTGCAATCATAGGAAGGTCACCTACACACTGCGCCTCCGTTGTCCAGTGAGCGACGGGTGACGATCCCTGCCCTGTCCTGCCTCTCTCCTGGGGACCCTGGGGCGTCCGATGTGATGGGAGTGGGAAAGCTGTGACGGGGTTGGGGGGGTGTTGGTGCACCTGCGTCTCCGTGTCTGAGACCCTCCAGCCACAAAATAAAGTGTGTCATCCCCCAGGGACCAGGTCATTAATGTGAACCAGCCCCTGACCCAGCAGGTGGCGGGGACTTCAGTACCATGGCCCCCCCCACTCCCCACCACCCGCAGACCAGGTGGGCCTGAGTGGATGCTGAAGTGTTTGTGGAAGGAAGGGGCGGGGTGGGGCGGGGCGCTGGCGGGCGTTAGCTGTGACGCATGCGCACAGCCAGCGAGCAGGCCTGGAGCGGCTCCAGGCGGCAGGTGTATCAGACAAATACCTGATGAACCGACCTCTGAACGGAGACGGACTCCTCTCTAGAGTGCCGTCACCATTTATAACTTTTAGCTTCTCTTTCCCCACCCGGGAGCTCCAGGGCAGGGATCGGGCCTGGGGCATACGGGTGTCCTGATAGTACCGTGTAATGAGTTGGTGCCCCCGCATCCAACAGATGGGTATGCCGCCCACGCCCACAGGGGCGCTTGGGCGCAGGACTGGGACTAGGGGAAGTCCTGAATGGGGAGTGCGGGAGGAAAGGGTCCTGCAGGCTGTGGCGTTGGGATTTAAAGGAGCAGGAACCAAAGGTGTGGGGTTGGGGGCGTTGGGCTGTGATTACTTCCCTGGCATGGATCAGGGCAGGCGTGACAGCCAGATGTCAGGGGAGGGGGCGTGGTGGTCCTTTCACCTGGGGTGGAGGGTCAGAAGGTCCTCGGAGAAATTTCCAAAGGGGCAGTTGAGCCCCATTTTGGGGTGGTGTCTGGAGTTAGAAGCCAGGTCTCCCCACCCAACCTGCAGCAGGGCATGGCCTTCCCTGGGACCGCTGCCCCCTACCCCTGGCAGACTGGGCTGGGTGGGATAGCCAGCAGTAGGAGGAGGGAGGGAGCGCGCCGGCTCAGGAGGGCTGGCTGGGGTGGGAGCCTGTGAGCCAGAGCTCTGGGATTAGATCACCCACCGTGATTAGCTTTTTTTTCCGCCCAGCCTTTTCCCGACAAGAAAGGGCCTGATGCTCCTTATCCACATTGCTCATCCTTCTGAGAAGGCCTGTTTACGTCTGGCAAGGGGGCTGTCAGGAGACGCGATCGCCCCAGGGGCTGGCACCACCCCAGTGCTGGCTTCTTCCCACCCCCTCCTGATACCCAGCCCCCAGGCGCTCTGGATGCTTAAGAACCAACACATGCTTTTGCCCCTTGTGGCTGAGCTGCCGAGGGTCAGCCCGAACCCCGGGGGGACAGGTGCCGGGGTCCCCTGACGCCCAGCCCAGTGCCGGGCCTGCGTTTCCCACCCAGGGCCGCCTCACGCAGGGGAGCAGAAGCGTCTGTGTGCTGCCCATCAGAATTACCGCATGAGCTAACCCAGAGTTGATGGGACGCAGTGATGTCAGGGCAGGACACAGTGCTGCCGTGCCTTTAATGAGCGCCCGTGGCCTCCAGGCCCCGTGCCAGATGCTCTTCACACGGTAGCTTGCTGTCCTCGAAATGCTGAGGACAGCAGAGTGGGTGGCACCAGTTTCCTCCGAAGGAAACTGAGGCATGGCGCGTCAGCCTCCCTTGACGTTACAGTCCTGTGGTTGCTGGGTGGGGACTCCAGCCCAGCCCAGGTTGACCCCCAAGCCCGGCCACTTCCCTGCACCTCACGCTGAGGGATGAGCCTGGGGTAGACAGGGCGGCAGGGGGAGCCCACGTAGTGGGGCTGGAGGTGCCCAGGGAGGGCCGTGGAGGCCAAGGACGGTCTGGTTTGGCTAAGCTGCATTTGGCAGTCCCCGCTCTGATTTCCTTTGAGCTCCTCGTTCACCCACCAAGCAAGTATGTATGGAGTGCCTGTATGGTTCGGGGGCATAGCCATGAACAAAACAAAATTCCTGTCCCTGCGTGTGCACGTCCTGTTGCGGGGGGGGGTGGCTGGTGAGACCACCACCTCCCTGGGCTGGCTTGTGGTTTGCCTCTCCTGTCCTGCGCGCTCCTCCCCATCCAGTGGAATGAAGCCACAGTGGGGTGGGGACCCTCCATCGTCCTAGACCAGGAGAGGGCCTGGGTGGAGAGGCTCCTGGCTCAGGCTCTTAGTTAGATCCATCTGGAAGGACCAGGGAGGCCTGCGTGTGTGTGTCTGTCCAACCCCATTTGTTCTGGTTTTCTCCTTCTGGAGAATGAAGCCCTTCAGAGCCCTCTGCACCCACTCCCTGCCCCCCCACCCCCCCGATGTGTCGCCCTAGCCCTTGCGCTGCTCTAGGTCCCTTGACTGGCCTCCTGACCTCTTAATTTCCCACCCTTCTTCCTCCCCTGATTCTCTGACTTTACCTCGTCCTCAGTTTCCCTCTGGCTTCTCCCACTACATTGTCCCCGGGGGGCCTTTGCTCCTCCTGTATCTGTCGGATCTTGAGCCTTTAGCCCAGAGCCCCCCACCTAGCCCTCAGCCCCGATCAGATTACAGGTGGCCCTCATGAGCCAAGGCTCTGCCTCTTGGTACCCCCTTTTTATTCCCTGCTGAGCTGGGGGCGCCATCACCCACTCCATCATCAGAATCACAAACCCGGGCATCCCTCCAGGTGGCCCCTCCTCGGGACTCCCCCTGTCCACGGTATCACAAATCTCTGCCCTTTCCTTGGTCACAGCCACCCTCTCCTCCATCCTGCTGCTACCCTCGGCCGCAGACCTGGCCATCTCTGGCCTGGACCATTGCAGAAGCTTGGTTACTACCCGCTCCCCGGCTCTGGATCCACGTCTGCCAAATCCTGCCAGGGTCCCCAAAACTGACCACATCTTGCCCCTGCTCCATACTCTTCAGTGATTCCTGCCCCCTCGGTGATGACCTTCTAAGGCCCTTGACCTGGCCCCCATGGCCGAGCCTGTCTCTCTGCCCACCACTTCCTGCCCCCACCTGGCCCTTCCCAGCAGAGCAGGGCGGGCCCCACCCCACCCACCACCCTGCTCAGGCCCAGCCGAGACACGTGGGCGGCTGGGCTGGTGGTTGGGTTTCTCGGGCGGCCAGCAATTTGGCACTCCTTCAAACGGGTCTTGCCGTATTTGCTCAGCATTTATTTCCAGGGAGGGGGGCGCTGTGGGGGGCAGGGTGGTCATCCCCTTTGCAGATGAGCAGAGCCTGGGCCCAGTTCCCCTGGCTCTGCTCCTGCCCTGCAGACTCTTGCTGCCCCTGTGGCATGACATTCCGCTCGACTCAGGTGTCACCTCTTCCAGGGAGCCTCCCCGGACTTCCCCACCCACTAGCCTGTGCTGCTTGCAAGTCGTTTATTTTTACCTTTAACTGACTTATAACTTACTGTAAAACGCATAAATCTCAGCCATCTAACATGATGAGTTTTTACCTGTGTAGACACCCACGTAACCACCATTTAAATCAAGATGTATCACAGTGTTTTAATCTTTTTTTCTTAATAGCCTATTTTATTGTCGTTGTCCTGTCCGCCCCCTCCTCCCCCCGGCCTGGGACTCTCTCATGGGCAGGAGCACCTGCCGTGGGTTCCATGCTGTGTCCAACGAAGTGTGATGGTGGTGTGTGTGCGTGATGGCCACATCCCACATGTGTGACCACGACTGGGGGGTGTGGCCGGGGCCATGGCCCTGGGAATTTGTGACCCTGCAAGGTCAGATGCCCCGTCCTCGGCTGGGAGAGGGCTTGGTCCCCTCCCCGGCCAAGGGCCTCCGCAGGGAGCTGGGGCCCCGCCCGGAGAGGCCCCTGCGGACTGGCAGCCTGGGGATTAGTCTCCAAGGCCACAGCGCCAGTTGCCATGGGCACCCCAGTCGGGATTGCGATTTCTCATCCTAGTCACGCAGGCAGCGGCTGCCCCTGCCCGCCTGCCAGGAGCCGGGAGCCGGGAGCCGGGCTTTAAATAACGGGGCAGAAACCTGACCCCGGAGAGCCATCTGCCCACCGGAGCCCGGCCACCCCATCCCACCCGCAGCACCCCATCTCCTGCGGGGCGCAGAGACACAACAGAACTGAGCTGGAAGGCCTCCCTTCATTGTCTTGGTGCCAAGAACACAGGCCTGGCCTGAGCCTGGCCCTGGGGAGCCCCATCTGGGGGGCATCCGCCCCGCTTCATGAACCCCTCTCTACCCGAGAGGGATAAAGCCGTACCTTCTGGAACCCTTGGGCTAAGAGGAGGCAGGCTTCCCATGGCCGGGCCACAGACCTGCCCCTTCCCTCAGCTCCCTGCTCCTGCCTTTTGCCCGGCCCCCGGGCCTGCTTTCCTGTCCTGGGGGTGGGGTGGCTCTAAGGACTGAGTTTTCCGTTGTTTCTTTCCAAATTGCAGAAGTGATAACATCCTTAGCTCAGAGAGTTTACAGAAGACCGAAAAGCAGAGGGAAGGTAGGTCACTCAGGGATCCGGCTCATCGAGGTGAAGGGTCTGTGCGGTGCCCGTTTCTGGCTTTTTCCATGTGTCCCGGGGCCGGTCGCCACTCTGATGACATTGCTTCCAGCCCCCAGGGGGCTTTTGGATGGTCTGCTGTTACCCTTTGGTGTGTGTGTGCTGTGTGTATTTACGGATGTGTGACATGCTTTGGCGAGACGCCTTTCACATAAATCTTCATGTTTCGGAGAATTTTCTCGGGATAAAGTGATAGGACTGAAAGTGCTGGTCTCAGGGTGGGAGCTCGGTTCACCCTCTGGAGGTCTGTCAAGACCGCTGTCCTGGTGTCTGCTGCCTAACTGGGGATTCCAGTATCTGACATCTTTTTAAAACTTTTTTTTTTTTAAGATTTTATTTATTTGTCAGAGAGAGAGGGAACACAAGCAGGGGGGAGTGGGAGAGGGAGAAGCAGGCTTCCCTCTGAGCAGGGAGCCCGATGCGGGGCTCGATCCCAGGACCCTGGGATCATGACCTGAGCCAAAGGCAGACGCTTAACTGACTGAGCCACCCAGGCATCCCCCTAAAACTTTTTTATTGAGGAAAAAAAAAAAGCTAATCGTTATAAGTTAGCAGCTCGATAGGTTTTTAGAAACGGAATCACCCAGGTCACAACCCAGATGGAGAACAGAACATTCCCAGCCCCCAGAAGCCCCTTTCATGCCTCCTTCCAGCCAGATGACCAGCATCCTGACTTCGAACGTCGGAGTTCGGATGTGTTTGAGCTGCACATAAATGGAATCCTACGGTGTGACCTTTGGTTCCTGGTGCTTTCATCATATTTGAGAGACTCGGCCATGTCGCTGCGTGTCGTTGTGGTTTGTTCGTGTCTGATGTCTTTTTCGACGGACCAGGCACCAGGGAGAATGCCCTGGAAGCAAGCATGCGTGGGCGCTACGATAAAACCAGGATGCCTACTGTTGCAATTGTTGCCCAGGTACAAAGAAATCAAGTTTATTTCCCGAAGGACCCGCACCAGTGGATTGGGGAGAATTTGCAACTAGCATAGCAGTTACGCACGGGGGAGAGGGTGTCGCGTCATGGTGCAAATGTGCGCTGGGTGTGCAGAGATCTGGGGCGTGGGCCAGATCTCTGATGCACATGGAGGTGTTTGGACGAGGGGCCCATCCAGTTCTGCATGCTTGACATCATGTACTTAGAAGTGCTTAGAGCTTATTATCCGAAGCGGTTGGAATTTGCTCTTGCTGTCCTTCTCTATGGCCTCACTTTCTACCCAAAGCAAATGTGAGCTGTCCTTGACCTCTGCCCTCGTGACCCCCGCCCTCATGACCCCCTGCTAGGTGACTTGTGGAAGTCTCTCCTTCAAGAAACATGCACAGACCTTCTTCAAAAGGTCTTGATAAATGGGCGATTTCCCCAGACTTCCAGGGACGGGGAGCTCAGTGCCTACACGGCCACCTGTTCTGCCCTTTCGGACAGTCCTCCCAGCTTGGAAGTGTTTCCTTGGGTCGAACTAAAGCCTGTATCCCTGTGACATCTATACTTTGATGCCAGTGAGCCTGGGGCTAGTGTGGGACCTCAGAGTCAGTCATGGGCTTAAGGGTTGGGGAGGCCATGCGCATCCCCAGACCCTAGTCCCTTGATAACACTCAGGAAATGGCTGTTATTATTTAATTGGGGTAAAATACCCATCACACAGGATTGACCATCACAGCCATCTTTAGGTGTCCGGTTCAGTAGCGTTAGGTACATTGACGTTCTGATGCAGCCCCTCTCCAGAACTTTCTCACCTGCCCGTACTGAAACTCTGTCCCCAGTAAACAGGAAGTCCCCCGCGCCCACCCCCGAGCCCCTGGCACCCACCATCCTCCTTCCTGTCTCTGTGAGTGCCACTGCTCTAGGGATCTCATATAAGTGGAATTGCATACATCTGCCGTGTTGTGACTGGCTTATTTTAGTCAGCATGGCGTCCTTAAGGTCCATTCATGTTGTCGCATATGCCAGAATTTCCTTCCTGTTTGAAAATCAGAATATTCTGGGGGCGCCTGGGTGGCTCAGTCGGTGGAGCGTCTGACTCTTGATTTCGGCTCGGGTCCTGATCTCAGGGTTGTGGGATCGAGCCCCGTCGGGCTCTGTACTCAGCATGGTGTCTACTTGTCCCTCTCCTTGTGCTCTTCACACCCCCCCCCAAACAAATAAATAAAATCTTTGAAAAAAAAATATTCTGAAAAATATTCTGTTGTATGTATAGACCACATCTTCTTTATCCATTCATCCATCAGGGAACCCTTGGGTTGCTCCCACCTTTTGGCTATTGCAAATAATGTTGCACTGAACATGGGTGTATAAGTATCTCTTTTGAGACTCTTATTTTATTACTACCGACATTGCTATAAGATCTCCAACTTGGAATGCATCTGTTAAGTCACCTCTTCTAGTCCTTACCTAGTGCTTGAGTTCATTTATCCAGCATCCACCTGAGACTTCTTCCGGCCTTGGGTGCACACCAGGGATGGGATGGAGCCCCACTACCTTCTAACACCTCTGGCCGTCCAAGGGTCAGGAGAGCTCCACCGTGAGTGGGATCACGGCAGAGGGAAGGGCAGGCAGGCATCCTCTGTGTCTCCAGATGTCCCGCTAGAAGGAAGCAGGTGCAGAGGCTGCAGCAGGACAAACTCCATTTTCGTGCTTGCACAGACTCCTCAGTGACAAGGATTGAGGGAAGGTGGCATTTATCAGGAGAGTTGTAGAGACTCAGGTCTCTAAGGATAGAATCCATTTCAACTAAAGTTATTTACCTCCCCCCACCAACAGTGCAGTGAGGTAGGTCTGCACTGTTGCCCCATTTTACAGATGAGGAGAGCAAGGTTCGGGGGGAATTAAATAACTTGCTCATTAGACTAGACTGGAAGGCGGGCCTTTCTCTCCTTGAATGGTGCACAGCACTAGGGCTTTTTTTTTTTTTTTTTAAGATTTTTTTATTTATTTATTTGAGACAGAGAGAATGAGAGAGAGAGAGCACATGAGAGGGGGGAGGGTCAGAGGCAGAAGCAGGCTCCCCGCCGAGCAGGGAGCCCGATGCGGGACTCGATCCAGGGACTCCAGGATCATGACCTGATCCGAAGGCAGTCGCTTAACCAACTGAGCCACCCAGGCGCCCAGCACTAGGGCTTTTAAAAGGTGATCGGATTGATTTGTTTTCATTTATTTAGAGCCTGCCTTGTTTCAGAAGGAACTTGAAAGACTCGTAAAGAAACATAAACTCTAGTAAGATGGAATAAAAAAGGCAGTAAAATAAGAGTTACAGCTTCAGACGGAGCCAGAAGTGAATATAATTTGAAAACGCATACCGTGGAATCTGTTTCCATTAGGAATGTGTTCAGTTGCAAGTAACCCGATAAACGGGGACTTGAGAAGGGAGGAGTCTGTTTCTCCTGTAACATGACATCTGGAGGTGGGCAGCCCAGCCCTGGGCACCTGCTCAGGGTCTTCAGAGGGGCCAGCACCTCTGTTTTCTGGCGCTCCATCCTGTGCGGTGACTCTGGTCCCTTTGGCCTATAGGGGCAGCGGGGATTGGGCAGTGGGCACCTGCTACAGATTACCTGTCTATACAGCCACAGGGAAAAGAGAGCTCCATTAAAGGTGGCTTAAGTGGGGCGCCTGGCTGGCTCAGTCGGTGGAGCGTACAGCTCTTGATCTCGGGGGTTGTAAGTTCAAGCCCCACGTTGGGTGCAGAGATTACTTAAAAATAAAATCTTTAAAAAAGAAAAAAAAAGGTGGCTTAAGCAATGTGGACATTTATTATCCATGCCGAAACCCAGAGGTGGTAGATTCCAAGTCACGAAGGGCCAGGTTCTTCCACGGGTCTGTGCTGTTGTCCTCCACGTGATGGCTTCACCTCCTGGGCGGGCTCCTCTCGTGGTCCCCACGTGGCTGTCAATGGTTGGGGGACTCACATGCAGAAGAGGGAGGACATCCCTGGTTCCAGTCACATTCTAAGAGCAAGGAGAGCTTTCCTAGGAGCCCCTCGAGTTGTAGTGGCCAGAATTGGGTTACATGCTTCTCCTAAAACCAATCCCAGGTAAGGGAACGGGATTGCCTGGATCTAAGCAATAGAGAATCCCCAGGATTCACTGCCGCCAAGCACCTGCTGTGAGATGCCAGGACACAAGGAAGGCTCTGTTAGCGGGGAGAAGGGACCACAGCCAGGGTTGGGACTCCATGTCTTGACCGAGTCCGGACTGCCTTCCAGTGCACTGTGGCTGGTGTAAGACCCCTCCAGCCGCCCCTGCCTGGGTCCTTCCCAGGCAGAGAGAACTGGAAGTCAGGGCTTTGGCCCTGTGTATTCTCTGCCAGATGCAGTGATGGTGGACAGTGGGAGGGGGCAGGAATTCAAGGCCCCGGGCTCATCCATCTCCACTGGGGAGCTCCCTGGAGAGGAGAGGAAGTATCCAGTTTGAGGGGGCGGGCGGGGCTGCTGGGAAGGAGAAAATTCTCTCACAGGGGGAGAATTTTGTTTGTTCTCTCAAGCTTCTTTTTCAAGAAACACAAGCATATGGTGGCGGATGGTGCGGGGGCCGTGTTTGGGTGGTGTGTGCTCTTGCCTTTGCCTTTTGCGTGGTTGAATGCATTTTTTTTTTTTTTAACTGGCTCTTGGGCCCAGCTGGATCTTAGGGCTCTGAGACTGGAATCCGAGGCGTTCCCCTGGCATCCGGAGAAATCCAGCCCTTTCCAGTGGTGGTTCTGGGGTTTCCAACTTTCCGGCAAAGCCAGGCCTGAGCTCTGTTGAGGTCTGAGCTGAGGAATATGCGTCCAGGGGATTGAGGACGTGGACCAGGACTCAGGGGTGGGCTGTGAGGAGCAAAGGTGTACTGGATTCATTTCCTCTAACAAATTGCCATAAACCTGGTGCCTTAAAGCAACCAAAACTTATTCGCTCCCAGTTCTGGAGGCCAGAACCCAGATCAGGACTGCTGGCTCAAAATCAAGGTGTCAGCAGAGCTGTGTGCCCTCCAGAGACTGTCGGGGAGAATCCGCCTCTTGCCTCTTCCAGCTTCTGGTGGCTGCTGGGGCATGCCAAATACCTATCCAGGCTCTAGCCACCCTTCCAAACAGCTGTCCATTGGAGGTGCAGCTGCACTGCCTAATCTGCCTGTGGGGTGTATCGGTTACCTGTCACCGTGTAACAAGTAGCCCCAAACTCAGCACTGTCAAACAGTAGTCATTTCATACTTTAATCATCTCTCAGTTCGGGGCTTGGCGGGACTCGGCCTGATGGTTCTTGCTCAGGATCTCTTGCACTTGCAGTCAGAAGATGGCTGGGGTTGGGGGTGTCTCAGAGACTTCTTTGTTGCTGGCGGCTGGCCTGGGAAAGAGCTGGGTCTCCCCAGGAATCACTAGATTCCATCCCCCCCCCCCCGGTCTATCACGGTGGCTTCGGGATAGCTGGACCGCTGACGTGTCGGCTCGGAGCTCCCATGAGAGCCCGGGAGAAGCCTAGTGCCTTCTGGGGACTGGGCTTGGAGGTCACGTGGTGGCGATACCAGCTGGCTGTGGGCTAGAAGTGAGTTATGAAGGCCCGTATTCAAGAAGGAGGGGAA
This sequence comes from Leptonychotes weddellii, assembly GCF_054177405.1. Taxonomy (NCBI): domain Eukaryota; kingdom Metazoa; phylum Chordata; class Mammalia; order Carnivora; family Phocidae; genus Leptonychotes; species Leptonychotes weddellii. The sequence continues at coordinate 9,689,689 of NC_138373.1, read as the reverse complement.
CTGGATATCTCCACTTGTTGGGAGATGCGTCCAATAATTTGTTGTCATGCTGAGAGCCACAGGGGGAGGACACACCAGAGAAGCGGTCCCCGGGCGCCCAGAATTGGGATTTCTTTGCCCAGTGGACCCCAGCGGCCTGAGCACCCAGAAGATATTCTGGGGCAGATTCATGCTCCGGGTGGAGTGTGTCCTCTTAGGCCTGCACACTGTTGTCCCTTGGAGGGGGCCCGGAGCGGGGCCCTCTGAGGTGCAGGCCCAGGGTCTGGGGCTGAGGGTGGGACGGAGCATGGGTGTTTCCTGCCAGACGGTTTCAGAGTCTGACCTCGGTCTATGTTGGAAGGGCTCAGGGATCTGCCCCAGCTCCCCTCCCAGCCTCCAGGAGGGCCCCATACCACACCCTGCAGGCTCATGCCTCAGTGCTTTTGCTGGTGAGGCACCCTGTCCAGAGGACCCCCCTCCTCCTCCGCCTACTCTTTTCTTGCGTCTGATTCTTCCGAACCTGCGCAAATGGCCTCTCCCCACCGAACACCTTTCTTGGCCCCGTTCTTTGTACAGGCCGGTTCTCGGCAGGTTGGGGACGGGGGCACATGGGAGCCGGTAGGTTCATGGGGGCCCAGATACCTCTGCGTCCTGGCATCCACTCTAATCTTAGGATTGACACTCCAGAGTGAACAGTGGGTGAGTGCAGCCAAACATTTCCCTTTGCTTACGGAGCGAAGGTTGTGTATCTGCAAGCCAAGCTTCTCCCCTGTGCCACAGAAATCACCTTTCCACGTGTGCTCCCAGAGAACTCCTATTCACCCTTCAAAACCCATCTCAGTATTCATCAACTCCGGGAAACCTTGTTTGGAGACCCCTACTCCCCCAAAGCTAAGTAAACAGAAGATGTGAGGAACCCCTTTCCGTGGCGTCAAGCTCTGTAACTTGGGCATGCTTCCCTGCTTGTCCTCATTTCATGGTCTGATAATTCTCTGTGGACAGGCCGGCCCTGTGAGCACTAGGAGGGCAGGTGGGGCCATCTGAGTCATTTCCAAGTCTGTCTAACCCGGGGTAGGCTCCCAGGAGGATTGAATAAACAGGTTGGGGTGAAGGGAGGCCAGGGAAGCGTCCTGCCTGGGGCCTCCTGAGAGGTAGGCCGGCCTCAGCTTCTGCAGGCTGCCCCCACCCCGCTTGGCAGACCGCACTGCCTGGGGACCGGGACCCGGCTGACAGCCAGGTGGAGGTGTGCTCTCTGCTCTCTCCCAGGACAGCCCAGCTAGGTGGCCGATGAGCACCCATTGTAGCCCTCGGGGATCAACAAGTGTGTGGAAGGGAAGGAGGAAGGGAGGGGCGCCCACGCCCCTGATATGGAAGGGGCTGGAGCAGACCCAGCTCATGGGTGGCCCCTAGCTCACCACTCCCTAGCATGCTGCTTGTAGGAGAGCTTTCAGCATTGGTTTCTTGGTTCAATCCCAAACCCATGGGGACAAGGGACCTTCCCCAGCCTGGTGGGCCAGGCCACATGCTGTCACTATGGCCGGGGTGGGGTGGGGGGGCTGCTCTCGTTCCGTGCGGGTTGTGCGCACACGGTCTCCTTTCTTACCCATCCCCATGCATTCCACCGCTGTGCTTTCTCTCTCAGACACATGTATCATCACATCTGCACACCTCACGCAGACACGCACACAGATGCCCACTCACACTCCCGATTCCTTAAGCATGTACTTGTCAGGCTCCAGCAGACTTGAGGGGAAACTCACGTGAGCAGGCTCGATTCCCCGTTAGGCCGCTGGCCAGGGAAGGCACCCGCCACTGGTGGCCCCGGGCTCGGGGGACAGGCCCACTTCCCCCAGGCCCTCCTGGGGTCTCCCTGCCTGGGCCCCATGGGCAAGGAAGCCTAGTGCTGAGTGGGCCCCCCTTTCCCTGCCAGCCAGGCCTCACCCGCTGGTCTGTTGGCATCCCAGAGGGAAATAGTCGAAGGCTGCATCGGAGGGACCCCGATTTCTTCAGGGGGATGTGGGCTGAGATCCCGCCTTTTCCACATGCTGGCTCTGGGGTTTAGGGTCAGGGTGCTCGAGGCTCGAAGTCCTACTCTGGAAATTGAGGGTGGTTGGGAGAATTAGCCAGACATCAGGGTCTCACCGGGCCTGGGTGTTTGGGAAACAGCCATGTCGCTCTCTCCTTCACTCCCCTCTGCTGAGCCCCTGGCAGGGAGAGGGGCAGCCGGGTCCCTGGATGGCCGGCTGACCCCACTTCCTTGGCACTTGCTGTTTGAGGCCTGGGCCCCTTTGGGTGTCCCCTGTGTGTCGCTCTGAGCCCTGGGCCCACGGTGTGGAGGACGGGCACCTGGACTCCTGTCATCGAACACACAGGCTCTTCCTCAGCCTCTCTCTGCTGGCCTCCTTGGGTCTCATCAGCCACCCTGATGGCTGGTCACCGCGCCTGGGGTTCCGCCATGAGCCCCATGCCTCAGAACGGGGACTCTTGCCCCAAGTAGGAACAAAAAGGGACTGGTTGTATCAGATGTCCCACGTGTCATCCTGGCTTTGTCACTCCCTTTGAACAGGAAGGTCCTGTAGGTCTTGGGTTCTTCCCCCTTAAAATGGGGCGAGTCCCCTCCATCCTGCCTGCTCCCTGGACAGCGGTCACAGATGTCAGAGTGCTCATGAATGGGACAGCAGTGTCCAAGGGGGCCCTGGTGGACGGCCATGGTTGGTGGCCATGAGGCTGGATCTTCAGCCCGGGAGGGGAGGGAGGAGCTGGTAGTGGAAGCAGAGCAAGGAGGGGAGGAGGAGTTGGGGGGTTGAACCCTTGGATGAGGGAGCATCCGGATGCTGGTGGGGAAGGGGAGTTTTAGATGGGCTGGGCCGAGAGGTTCCTCTGCAGCCCTGACTTTTTTGCTTTGCACACCCCTCTCCCACCTCCTACCCCATCAGCCCCGTTCGCTTCTCCCGCTGGGCCGCGCGTCACTGCGAGAGATCAGGTACCCGCCAGAGCGAGTACCTGTCTCCCCAGGCAAGCAGGCCACGGGCAGCGGAAAGGACAGGCACAGGGACACCTCCCACCGAGCCTCCTAGCTGGCCTGGAGCGCCCAGTGTGAGGTGTTTGGGATTAGAGACCCCAGCCGAGGTGCCCGTGGGCTTTCTGGGCCTGGCCCCCACGAGTGCCTCCCGACTGGAGACAGGTCTGCCCTGGGTCGGGGCCGTAGTGACTCAGACGGGCACACAAGCGCTTGGCTACTCTTCGGCTCAGAGACCGGGCTGGCCTCCAGCTCTCGGCCGTCAGCAAAGCTGCCACTGTGTGGGCAAGGAGTCCCCAGCTGGGGGGGTGGGGGGAGGAGGGCATCAGGCAGGAAGAGCAGAGCTGCTCGGAAACTGGAATCGGGATGTTGGAGCTGGAACCATGCCCAGAGATCATCCCGGCTGTACCTGCCTGCGTGTCAGGCTCCCCCGGGACCCAGGGTCTTCACTTAGCCCCAGCTCTGCCTTTCAGGGCTTCATAAAACAAGACCCTGGCCCGCATCTGGTCTCCAGATAGGTCAAGAGAGTGGCTTTCCCCCACCTCCTTGAGATCTCCCTGGAGAAGGAGGGCCTGTCCCCTCCCCCAGGAGCCGCCCAGCCCATCTCTCACCTGATTAGGTAATACTGATTTTTTTTAAAGATTTTATTTATTTATTTGACAGAGAGATCACAAGTAGGCAGAGAGGCAGGCAGAGGGAGAGGGAGAAGCAGACCCCCCGCTGAGCAGGGAACCAGACGCGGGGCTCGATCCCAGGACCCCGAGATCATGACCTGAGCTGAAGGCAGATGCTTAACCGACTGAGCCACCCAGGAGTCCCAAAATTGATATTTTGGACCTGAGGACAGGCCCTAGTGTCCATCACTTCGCCTTCCCGTCTGTCCGTCTTGTTCTCAGCATGTGGGAGGGGCATATGGGCCTCTTGGTCCCTGTGTCGTGGGGTGACCAGCGGTCTCCGTTTGCCTGGGATTGAGGGGTCTCCCAGGACAGGGGACTTCCTGTGCTAAACTCAGAGAGGTTCGGAGTGAACCAGGGCAAGCTGATCAGCCTAGCTGTGCATCAGCCATGGCTTCAATCAGCTGATCTTTCTGTCCTCCCCCCGCCCCCATCCTGGTGAGTGTGAGGATTACAGTTCTCCCGCCACTTCTTGAAGGACAGGAGCAGGCCTGAGAACAGACAGACAGACATACCGACCTTATCCTCAGTACCCACCGGCTGGGGGTCCTTGCCTCTGTGATGGAGGATCACGGAAGCAGAGAGGGTGACACACGCTGGTGCCCCACCCCAGACCAGTGTCCACGGGCGCTGGTGCTGGGGTCCTGGGCCGCGAGAGGAGCACCTGTCCAGGACGCCTGGCTGACCCAGCAGCCTCCGTCACTTTCAGTTCCTGGACCGTTCCTCTGCGATCCGAATGCATCCAGACTTGCTGTGTCGCACATTGCCTTTATTTTTTAATTTTTTTTATTTTTTGAGAGCCTTCCAAGCCCAAACTTGTCACTCTGTGTATAGCTTGTGACCGTCCCAGTTCCTGCCGCCCGTCACACTGGCTAGTTCCATGAATATTTGTTGCATGCCCGTGAAAACCCAAGCAGGCGTTCGAGGCAGCGGGCATCCCGTGAACCTGGCAAGCGCGGCCCCGGCCCCCCAGGGCTCCCATTCCTGCTGGGGAAGTCGGGCGAGAAGCACATGAGCAAGTCCCTTCAGATGGCAGCAGATTCTGTGTGGAAAAGAAGAGACGGGGAGCTGGTGTGAGGGGTCTGCTGTGCCGTCAGGGACGGGGTGCCGAGGAGCTGGGGGTCGGGGTTGATGGAGCGAGGGGCAGGCCTGGAAGAGCCCGCTGCACGGGGGGAACCGCAGGCATAAGGCCCGGAGAGGGGAGTGCAGGTGGCATGTGAGGGACAAGAGGAGGATGGAGCCAGAGCCCAGCGCGGAGCGGAGAGGGCCAATGGGCCAGAGAAGGCAGGTGGGCCCGGCTCACACAGCACCTATGCTCAGAGCTGTTACTTCGACTCTTCCAAGCAGGACAGTGGCGTGAGACTGACGTGACTGCTCTTGGCAGGAGGGACTGTGGCGACGAGAGAAGGGCAGGGAGGCCAGCGAGGAGGCCTGGCCATGGCGTGGGCGAGCAAGGATGGTGGCCTGGGTGGGGAGGGGGCCCTGGTGGTGATGAGAGGCGGACAAATCTGGGTGCTTTCCGGAGCCACATGGGCGGCGTTCTCCCTGCATCGTTTTAGAAGCGAGGGACAAGGGAGCCGGGGACGAGGCCTCAGTGTGAGCCCGAGCACCCGAGTGGCTCGCTGGGGAGGAGCAGGTCTGAGTGGGAAACGTGGGGCCTGCTCCCGGTGAGTTGCTTCTTAGACATTGAAAAGGAGGAGGCGGCAGAGGAGGTGGCGTTCAAGGAGAGGGGAGGGAGAGAAAGCGATAGTCACCAGCCTCTAGGTGACATTAAGCCAAAAGATTGCCTGGCAGAGAGGGACAGAACTGGACGGGGAAGAGGAGGGGCCAGGACCGAGCCGCAGCCTGCCAGCGGTTGGGTTAGCAGTCAGGGTTAGCGGTCAGTGTCGGCAGTCAGGGTTAGCGGTCGGTGCCCGAGTTCGGGTTAGCGGTCGGTGCAGGAGGTCAGGGTTAGCGGTCGGTGCCGGAGGTCAGGGTTAGCGGTCGGTGCCGGAGGTCGGGTTAGCGATCAGTATCAGTGGTCAGTGTCAGCGGTTAGGTTAGCAGTCAGTGCCGTAGGTCGGGTTAGTGGTCGGTGCCCAAGGTCGGGTTAGCGGTTGGTGCCCGAGGTCAGGGTTAGTGGTTGGTGCCCAAGGTCGGGTTAGCGGTCGGTGCAGGAGGTCAGGGTTAGCGGTCGGTGCCGGAGGTCAGCGTTAGCGGTCGGTGCCGGAGGTCGGGTTAGCGATCAGTATCAGTGGTCAGTGTCAGCGGTTAGGTTAGCAGTCAGTGCCGTAGGTCGGGTTAGCGGTCGGTGCCCAAGGTCGGGTTAGCGGTTGGTGCCCGAGGTCAGGGTTAGCGGTCGGTGCCGGAGATCGGGTTAGCGATCAGTATCAGTGGTCAGTGTCAGCGTTTAGGTTAGCGGTCAGTGCCGGAGGTCAGGTTAGCGGTCAGTGCCCGAGGTCGGGTTAGCGGTCGGTGCCGGCGGTTGGGTTTTGGTCATAGCCAGCAGGGCAAATGTCCGGGAGGTGGGAGGTAAACCAGATGGGTGGCCCCCTGGCAGCCTCGGGAGAAGTGTCTGTCGGGGGAGAGAGGATGCTTGCTCACAGCATCCCTGCTCGCCTCCTGGCCCTTGCAGGCCTTGTCCACCGAGGAACCCGAGGGTCGCTGACAGTTGCTCCCCACCTATGCCCTGCTTCAGGAGCCAGCTGCCTGTTCCCCGACGTGATGCTTCTCGTGTCCTCCCCTGGGTGCCCCAGAGCAGCACTTGGGTGCCTCCAGCCTTGCCCAGCCCTAGCCTCTGTGCTGTGTGCGCGAGGGCTCCGCAATGGCTCCTGTCCTCACCGCCCTTCCGACCCCCTGACCCCCGGGACGCTCTCCTGTTTATGCTGGCCACTCAGTGCCTCCTGGTTTACTGCTCTCATCTTCCTGTTCTCTATTCTGCATAGTTTGTTGGTTTTATGGGGTGGTTTTCTTCCCGGCCCCAGGGCTCTTGCGCCTCTGGCCCATGCCCAGCTGCTCCAGCCGCATGGAGCCCACCCCCTCCCAGAGGCCCCGGGCCTTTGCAGGAGGGTCTTCTGCCGCCTCCCGAAGTGCATCCACCTTCCCCCGGACAAGGAGCTGGGGGCTAGCCCAAGCCGAGCCCCCGTTTCCTCCCTCCCTCCCTCTCTCCCTCCCTCCCTCCATCCTTCCCTCCCTGCATCCCTGGTTCCTTCCTAAATGGATTAGGACTTTGCAGGAAGGAGCCACCAGCTGTCTGGGGCGGCCCGGAGGCCAGGGCTGTCTGGTGCCTCCTGCTTTGCCCTGATTCAATTTGGGCCGGGAGGCTGGCAGGCTGAGGTCTTTCTGGGAATGGCTCGAGGGGGTGGCCGAAGGGAGGGGAGAAGCCTTCAAGCGCCCCAGGCAGGCAAACCTCTCAGCTGGTCACACGGTGGACCCTCCAGTGGGCTTTGTGCCGCACAAGGCCCCAGGCTCTGGCCACCGGCTGCCTGTGGCCCCCATGAGGATGTCCCCTACATGGCCTGTCACACCCTCCATGTCCCTTAATGCTGTGGACTTCAAACATTTATAAAATTGCAACCTGGTTGAAGAAATACATCTTGTAAACATTTCGAAGTGAACCCAATTCACATGTTGGCCAACTGCTGACTGGCCAGTTGTTAAAATCAATATTTATTCACAGCCAAATAGCAGACTCGGGCCAGACCTGAGGCAGGAGCCAAGCTTGAGTGCTTTCCTAATTCCTTTGTATGTTTCCACAACTGCAGTTGGGACACTTCGCACCTTGTTATGTGTGATGCACTCTGACACTCGTTCAGTATCACCGGTTCCATGACTCACGAAAGGCCTCCAGTCTGTGGTGTGGACCGCGCCCCGCCTTGGCCCGTTGCGCACGGCGGGCCCCGAGCTGGGCCCTGGGGGTGCAGCAGTGGCTGGCAAGCCGGTCTCTGCCCTCACAGAGCTTATGGTCCAGGGGGCAGCTGCGGTGGCAGAAGACACTCTGGGCTTGGCACCCTTTAAGACATCGGGCCTAGCTGTCAGCCTGCCCGGTGCCCCCACCCCCCATCAGCAGGAAGGAGGGAGGCCAGGATCCATAGACTCTGAGGCCTGCAGCCCTGCTCCCTGCTCGCACCCCTGACCTGGCTGTCAGCACCTGGCCTGGGGCCCGTGCACAGAGCATTAGGGGAGCTGAGCCCAGAGAGGGAAACCGAGGGTCCCTGCCTTCGAGGAAGGGCACTGGGGCAGCCTGTGGGTGGCCCCCCGGACCTGCCTCCTCCGGTTCTGGTAGGGGAGGGGCAGGATGGAACCGGATGCAGGGGAGGCTGACCTTTGTGTCTAGTGGGTGCCCAGGCTGGACCAGGTGGTGCAAGGGCAGCAGGCCTGTCCCCTGCCTCGGGGAGCCCTGGCATTGGGCCCTGGTCTGAGGGCGCCCCAGCAAGGGGAGGGTGCACCTCTGTCCTCCAGGAGCCTCATGACAATGGGGCAAAGTCCTGTCTTGGGGGAACCCTGTCCTGAGATGAAGTGGCCTCCACTATCTTTCTGAACCTCTGAGACTGGGGCTCGCGGGCCTCGGGACAGTGGCCTTGCCCATTGCAGCTTGGTAGAAAGCTGTGACAGAGGAGCCTGGGGACATGTGGGAGGCCAGCCAGGACACCTGGCCCAGCCAGGGCGGGAAGGGGCAGGAGGTGGGGCCGTTGAGGGCACCCTCTCAGCAGAGGTGACAATTAAAAGCTGAGTGGGCTGTCGGCAGATGACAGAGGAACCAAAAGGCCACTCGGGTCAGGGAGAGGGAAACCTGTGACAGTTGGGGCCCCATGAAGGACGTGGGTATGTTTGGGGGATGGTGATTCTTAGAGCACCCGGAGTGTGGGGTGTGGAGGGGGAGTTGGACGAGGGGCAGGAGTGCAGAGCTAATGTGGGCAGTAGGGAGCCATGGAGGGTGTGTGAGCAAGGGAGAGCCATGGCCAGAGCTACGTGCAGGGGAAAGTTGGCAGTTGAGGTGCCAGGCGGACTGGTCATGGTACTGGGCTCAGCCCTGGAGTTGCAGATTGGGGGACATGCCATGGAGCGAGCGCACTCCTCAGTTAACCCTCCCGCGTGTGCCCGTGCCTGCCCAGAGCTGTGTGCGGCCTCCTCCCCAACTAGGCCCTGCGGGGGGGCTCTAATGCTTTCATGCATCTAACCCTTTGGGGAAAGGGGAGGCCAGCCCTTGGTTCGTCCCACCCTGGAAGTAGAGGCGGCCCTGGGGTTCTGAGGGCCTGGCGGGGTTGGGGTGGGCATTCGCGTGGGGGCCACGCCCTGGGGCACACGCCCACCTCCGCGGCCTCCCTCCATCCAGGTGACCATGGCCTTGTTGGGGAAGCGCTGCGACATTCCCGCCAACAGCTGCGGGCCTGACCGCTGGAGCTCTGCCTTCACCCGCAAAGACGAGATCATCACCAGCCTCGTGTCTGCGTTAGATTCCATGGTGAGTGCCCCGGTCTGCCCCGGAGGGGCCGAAGTCCCGGCCTTTGTCAGCAGACTTCGAGCTCGAGTCCCACCTCTGCCACCTCGGGCGGAGGGAGGGAGGGAGGGGTCTTCGACCCCCTGGGACTCACTGTCCCCATCTGCCTACATGGGGGAGGGGGGCAGGGGGAGGCTTGAGTGAGGCCAAGGATGTGAAAATCCAGCCCTGGAATTCAGCACTGGCCCTGGGCCCCTGGTCCCCTCACCCCTCATCCTCATTTCATCACCTTTTGCCATTCAGGTCCCATCCCTGGGAAGGTCACAGGTCTCCGAGGAAAGGACCTGACTCATGAGAAAGCTGTAATCCCCGATGTTAAAGCACGAGCTATAACTGCATCTCGGGCCCAGGAGAGAGAAACGCCTCGTAAATCACTCCTTTGGCACGATTGCTTACGTACCTAAGCCTGCAGTGGTTTATCCCAAATGAGGAAATTATAATGTCATTTTCCTGGGGGGGGGGACGTTCTGGGACAGAGTAAGGGGGTGTTAGAAGCTGTCTGGCGTCCGTTAGCTGCACCCCTGCATGTTAGGATGGTGAAATTGAAGTTCAGAGAGGGCAGCACCTTGCCTGGAGTCACACAGCATGGCCAGTTTTGTGTTTTGTGTTTTTTAAGATTACATTTATTTGAGAGAGAGAAAGTGAGAGAGAGAGAGAGAGAGCACAAGCAGGGTGGGAAGGGGCAGAAGGAGAGGGAGAAGCAGGCTCCCCGCTGAGCAGGGAGCCCGACACGGGGCCCGATCCCAGGACCCCAAGATCATGATCTGAGCTGAAGGCAGACTGAGCCACCCAGGCGCCCCGACAGAACTTTTCCATCCTCATAGAAAGTTCTGTTGGGCAGCACTGCTCTAGAGGGTGTTACAGAGGCTCCTCGGAGGAGCAGGGCCCCCGTAGCTCGCCTGGTGGCGGGGACGAGACCTGCTCCCCTGTCCTTAGGTCCCTTCCTGGGTTTCCTGACGGACCCCAAGGGTGATGATGACCCTTGCTCGGCAGTGACTGGATGCTGGCATCCTCCGGGGCTGGGGCCTGGATCCTCGGGTGGTCTCCAGGGGCTGTGGGGCAGACCCTCTTCCAGGCCTTTCCTCCAAGCCCCGTTCTTTGTGCCTCTGGGGAAGCCGATTCCCTGGAGAGTGACCACACAGAGAAGTAAGTATCTCTCCAGCTCGGATGGCCACTCGTGTGTTGGGAACAACTGACTCTATTTGTCTCCTTTGCTTGTTAACGTTTTGCAGCATTGCCACAGGGAGAGCGAGCGGCAGGTTTTTATTTTAATCTTAGCAGGAAATCAACACACACCCTTCACCGTAGGATGTCTCCGGGGACAGGCCTTTGGGCTCTACAATGTCCCCGGCTTCCTCAGCAGAGTGACTCTGGGCTGAAGCTGAGAGGCATGATTATGGCCCAGAGAGGTTGAGGAACCTGTCCTAGGTCACACGGCAGCAGAACTGGGATGAGAAGCCAGACTCCCTGACTGCCCAACAGAGCGCTACCAAACTCTCATAAAAACCAGTGTTTACAGGGCGCCAAATGCATGCTGAGAGCTTTGCAGGCAGAGATCTTCTGCTGATCTAGGTCGGAGGTCTGAGATGCTGGTGGTCTTGGTTGCAGGGCCCCTGTGTTAGGGCTTCCCGTGCAGGGGGCCTGCCAACCCCTCAAGTCTGGGGCTGCCAAAATGACCTCTGTTTGTGAACCCACAGGAGATACCCCTGTTTAGAGATTCCTTCCTGCCTGCCAGGCCTCGCTGAATCCCTACAGCCAAGCCCATTGAAAGCCTGGGAGCTGGGCTGCCTGTCCCCATTCTGCAGATCAGGCCCAGAGAGGGGAGTGACGTGCATCAGTCCCACAGCAGGAAGTGGCTGATGTGGGATTGAAACCTGGATCTGCTCAAGCCTTGATTCTCCTGGCCGCCCCCCCCGCCCCCCCCGCGCCTCACCTCCTCTCATTTAGGACTTTAAGAAAACCAGACAGGATTGTTCTAGGGCTGGGGCCAAGCCTCAGGCAGGAACCCCTCTAGAGCCAGGAGGACCTGGGAGGAGGGAAGGGCAGGGGCCCTGTATCTTTGTTCTTCTGGGGGCTCCATGACCTGTCTTCTCCCTTGACCTTGGCCAAGCTTTGGGTGGGGGGTGTCATTCACTCCTTCCTCCTGCAGACTCCAACTGAGAACCGTGGAGGGGTGACCTCTCCCTGGAGCTGCTGGTGGGATCTTAGGCAGCTGGGAACTTCATCCCACCCCCAGAGCTGTCACTGGAGGTGTCCCCGAGCTGGGGGACCTCCTCCTGGCTCACATACCCCACTCCCCCTGCAGTGCTCGGCGCTCTCCAAGCTGAATGCAGAGGTGGCCTGTGTTGCTGTCCATGATGAGAGCGCCTTCGTGGTGGGCACCGAGAAGGGGAGAATGTTCCTGAACGCACGGAACGAGCTGCAGTCAGATTTCCTCAGGTTCTGCCGTGAGTACCCCAGGGCTCCAGTGGGTGGGGCCTGCGGTCCCTGAGGGTCCCCAGAGCAATTCCAGGGGGCCTTGTGTTGGGGGCTGTGCGGGCTTCCCAGTGTGGCGTCACCGGGGTGTGACTTCTCCAGCAGCCCCTCAGTCCGTAGAGCCCAGCTGACTCCACCCTGGGGCGGGCCAGACCCAGACACGTCCGCGTGCTCGTTGGCAGAAGGGGACCCTGAGGCCTGGTGTTGCCTCTGACACACGGGGACCCAGTGCCCTTGTTCAGCTAACACTTATTGAGCACTTGCTGTGTGCAGCACCCCTTTTCGCCATGCTAACTCAGTTATCCCGACGTCAACCCTGTGAGGTAGGCACTGTCGTTGCTATAGTAACGATCTGGAGCCACCTCGTGGTGGCTCTTGGGGGCGAAGTGACTGAGGACACGGCAGCACGAGGGAAATGCTTGATATCTCGAGCGGTTAGTGGTGTTGCGATCAGTACTGCTTTGAGCCAGGCCACGTGCTCTGTTCACTTTCCCCAGCAGGCTCAGGAAGCCGCACCCAGTTTACAAGGGAGAAACTGAGGCACGGTGAGCATAAGCCACTTGCCCAGGGAGACATAGCCGCCACATGACGGAGGCCAGGTTTCTGTTCTGAAACCCGTGCTCTTTGTGCTGCACCCCTTCAGAATGGGGGAGGTGTAGCAGGACGCTCCCCCCCCATTCCCCCCGGGAGCCCTGCCAGGGGTTCCTGGTCACTTCCAAAAGAGAACAGCACTCAGAGCTGGGAGCCGGGAGCCCTGAAGCAGGGGGGTCATTCTGAAGCCCCCAACTCCTCAACACTACCGTTGGGGCCTTTAGACCCTCGTAACCCAGCCCCTGCCTCTGTGTCACCCCTCCCGGCATCCCTCACTGCAGGCGGTCCTGGGCTGAGTGCTAGCTCACCAGCTCTGTGTGCATGCTCCCCTCTGCCTTTGTCCCTGCTGTCCCCCCACCTGGGAGGCCCTCCCTCCTCTCCTCTGCCGGCAGACGCCTCCCCAGCCTCCGCGTCCACGTTCCTCCCGCCTGCCCGGGCCCCTGTCTGTGCCCCCAACCGCTAGTCGCCAATCCTCCCCCGCCCCACCGCCCCAACCCCTGTGGTTACTCCCCACACTGTGCCGGCTTCTCATGTCCTAAATTTCCATCCGTGCTCCTGGTAAGCTCGTCATCTTCACCTTTTTGGTGGATTAGGCCCTACAAGGTTAGGGCCTGGCTGCAGCGCCGAAGGCCAGTCCCTGAGCAGCTGCTCAAGCCCACGAGTTGGGACTCTGAGCTCTTAGGGTTAAGAGCAGGCCCTGAAGGCAGGCGTCTGGGGCTCCGTCCCGGCTCTGCCACCTGCCGGCTGCTGGGCCTCAACCTTCTTGTCTATGAAAGGGGAGGACAGTGCTGCCCTCCTCGAGGGTCGATCTGAGGATTAAGTCGATCTCATACAGGCGAGAACAGTGCCTGAGACTGGGTTCACACACAGTAAATGCTAGCCATTGTCCTTGCCATTATTAACGTCTGCGTTACACCCGGGGTCTCCAGCCTCCATCAGCCGTTTCGGGGAAGGCTTGCCCCCAGCACTGGGCATGTCATCACTGGGGTCCGGCTGCTTCCCCGGCCGCTCCCGCCCCCACCCAGCTCTCCGAGCCTGTCCCCTCTCCGAGGTTGGGTGGGGGCTGGCCCAGGGTAGAATAGACAGTGGCCGGGTCCTGTGGCCCCAGGCTGGCGAGGCTGGGGCCTGCGGAAGGTGCACCTGGCTTCCCGAGCCCAGCAGAGCGACTATTTATAGCTGGTTTATTTCAAGCTCCGCAGATCCCCGGAGAGGAGCAGGCTCCCAGCTGCGAGGGGGCCTCCGGGCCCTCCCCTCGTCCCCTTTCCGGTGCAGTGTCTAGCATCTCCCTATCCAGGGGTCCACTGACACTCCCAGGGCCCCACCCTTGCCCAGCCTGGCATGAACTTGCCTCTTTGCAGCCCCTTGGCCTCCTGCTGGGGTCCCCATTGTCTCCTCATGGGGCAGAGCGGAAAACTGGGGCCTTGACTGTTTAAGACAGCATTAGGGTTGGAGCACAGAAAGGGGTGCACGGAACAGACATTGGTTGAACCCCAGTTCTGAGCCACGCCAGCTGGTCTTCTATGAGAACTCGCAGACTGAGGCCCAGAGGGAAGGGACTTGCCCAAGGTCACACAGCGAGTTAGAGGTGACCAGGATGAGACCCAAGCCCTGTGCAAGGCACTGGGAACTCAGAGATGACCAGCCTTGGCCCTGGGCAGGGGGTTGGGGCAGGGCTTGCTCACTCATCATTCATTCCTCCATTCCTTCGTTCCTTCCTTCCTTCCTTCATTTTCTATTCCATGTTGAGTGCCCCGCTGCAGGGTTCAGCACGGGGCAGGGACATCTCAGCTCACTGGGCAGGGGTGAGACAGGTGCTCATCCTGGCCCGGCATGCTCTGTGTCCCACAGGAGGGGCCCCCTGGAAGGAGCCAGAGACAGAGCATCCCAAGAAGGTGTCGCGGGGCGAGGGTGGCGGCCGGAACATCCCTCGGTCTTCCCTGGAGCATGGCTCGGACGTGTACCTTCTACGGAAGATGGTAGAGGAGGTGTTTGATGTTCTTTATAGTAAGATCCTTGCTCATTCCATTTGGGGCCCCCAGGCGGGTGGGAGCCCCCGTCCCCGCCCTGCTGAGGCGGCCCCTCCCTCATCTTGCATCCCCAGGCATGGCTCTTCTGCCCCAGCCCCATTTCCTGAACCGCCGTCCACACCGCCCCGGGCCGGCCCTGGCCCCTGGTCGCTGCCACCCTTCGCCTGGAAATGGCCCTGGGCTCGCCCTGGTCTCCTTGCCTCCAGGCCAGCTCCCTGTTGTCCCCACCTGTCCTGTGACCAAGGCCATCTTCCTAAAGCACAAGTCTGACCAGAAAGCTCTTCTTTCCACGGCCTCGGGGGCTCCCCGTCGCCCTCCCCACAGTGGCCGGTCCCTGCTCCCCTCCAGCCATGCTGCCTTGCCTCACGAAACCGCTTCCTGTTCTCCAGCCCACTCTGGCTCCATTTCACACCTCGCCTCTGCACCACTGTGCCTTTCGCGACTGCCTTCCCCTCTGTCTGGCGGACACCGCATTATTTTCTAAGACTCAGCTCTGGGAAACCCCCGCTACTGGCTCAATGCCCCCTAGGGGCACCCACTGTGCTCTGACCACTCACTAGCCCAGTGCCCTCTGGGACCAGGGTCTGTGCCTGCCCCTTCTACCATCCCTAGCGACAGCGGCCGACATCGGCAGGGTGTTTGTTGAATGACTGAGTGAGAGCTAACTTCGCTAGTTAGCCAAGTCTTCCTCTGAGGGCTGGGGGAGGTGGGCAGGCCTGGCCTCCCTCACAAGTGGCCAGTTGCAGACTCTCTGGCCCAGTGGCAGCCGTCGCGGTCTCCAGGTGACCTTGGGCAGGTCCCTTTGGTCCCTAAGGGTCCCAGCTCTGACTTTCTTCCTTTCTGTACTGCAGCCTTTGGTTCTGTGGAGCAAAGGTCTGAGGAACCTCCTGCTGTCAGGAGGAGGGGGAGGCCTAGGTGGGATGGGAGGCCCAGAGGCCCGGGGTGGGCACACTGGTCACCTGGGATGGGAGGACTTGTCACATGTGGTTGGCTTTGCCAGCTACAGGGTTCGTGCCCTCAACCCCCCCCCCGCACCCCTGCCCACTCTGCCCTGCCCCCCACCCCCCCAGTTGCACACCTCGGGCGGCATCTGAGGTGAGCGGCCTCTTTCTGGCTCCGGGAGGGGCTGCAGTGTGGGAGTGACAACAGGCGTTCCTGAGCCCAGGCCCCTCGGCCATCCCACCCCGTCAGTCCCCAGTCAGTCTCCCCTCCACTCACCCCTTCCTCATCCCCACCACCTTTTGTCTGTCTGCTTCCTCTCTTTCTGAATCTGCTCTTCCCATTTCCTCTCACCTCCCTCTCCTCCTCCCTTCCGCCCTGTGGCTCTTTTCCCTGCGGTCTCTGCCACCCTCCTTTCTCTCTCCCCCGTGGCTCCTCCTGAGCTCCTGCCCACAGCCCGCGCCCTGCTCTACCCTCCACCCAGGTGCCCAGAGAGGGGAGAATGGCGAGAGAAGCTGGGAACCCCGGCCATGGGGGAACCCTGGCCCTCAGGTGCACACAGAGGGGCCTGCCTCCAGCGCTCACCTGCCCCGCTCAGCCTGCAGGGCCTTGTTCTGTGGGACGTTCGCAGGGAAGGGGCCCATGGGATCCAGTTTCCCGGGAACCCGGCACCACAGGGAGTGACTCAACGTGGCCCCAGCTCTGGGGCAAGGCTGGCCCCCGGCCCAGCCTGGCTGCCCTCTCATACTAGACCCTCTCCTCGACCCCCTCCCCCACAGGCGAGGCCCTGGGAAGGGCCAGCGTGGTGCCCCTGCCCTACGAGAGGCTGCTCAGGGAGCCGGGGCTGCTGGCCGTGCAGGGGCTCCCCGAGGGCCTGGCCTTCCGGAGGCCGGCCGACTATGACCTCAAGGCCCTCATGGCCATCCTGGAGCATAGCCACCGAATCCGCTTCAAGCTCAAGAGGTGAGTGAGGTAGTCAGCCTGGGAGTGGGCCCAGGGAGGGTGGCTGGACCATGAGGGTCAGGCCAGGACAGGCCAGGGAGGGTGATCTGCTCCCATGCTGGCTCAGCCTGGGGCCACTCACCCAGTCATGGGGAGGGGACTTCAGACACCCGCGGGGGACCCCGGTTGTAAAAGCTCCCAGTCCGGCAATGGAAGTGAGGCAGATGCCCAGGCATAGAGCATGATCTGAGCACGGGATGGGGGCGTGGGGCGCACGGGGGCCGAGGGGCAGGGCCCAGCTCCTCTAGTGGCCCAGCCGTGTGGCCCTGGGCACATCACAACCCCGCCCCGGGCCTGCACCCCCAGCTGTAAAATGGGGACCAGCTCCTGGCCCGTGTACCTCACAGGCCATCATGTTGTGCAGAGGGCGGGCTGGGGCCTGGCTGGCCAGGTGTATAAAGCTGTCACGTGTCCTTCTCTCGTTCACCCAGGCCGCTTGAGGATGGCGGGCGGGACTCGAAGGCCCTAGTGGAGCTGAACGGTGTCTCCCTGATAGCCAAGGGGTCTCGGGACTGCGGCCTGCACGGCCAGGCCCCCAAGGGGCCACCCCAGGACCTACCCCCCACCGGCACCTCGTCCGCTGTGGCTAGCTTTCTGTACAGCACCTCACTCCCTAACCACACCACGAGAGAGCTCAAGCAGGAGGCCCCCGCCTGCCCACTTGCCCCCAGCGACCTGGGCCTTGGCCGGCCCGGGCCTGAGCCCAAGGCCTCTGGGGCCCAAGACTTCCCCGAGTGCTGTGGTAAGGTGCTGCTGGGACCCCTGATGCCAGGGGTGGGACAGAGATCACTCCGGGGGGGCACCCTCCCTGGGCAGATGGGGGTGCTCAGGCCCACCCCAGGCTGAAGGAGGCATGTCGGGACAAGGGGCTGGGACAGGACCTCTGTGAACAGTATCATTGGCCTGGGACCGAGAGATGTTTGAGGGCATCCCACAGAGGAGTCTGTGGAGGGAGTATACAGGCTAATCAGTCACAAGCATTTAATGAGCACTGACGACATACCCAGCCTGGATTAGGGGTACCGAAAGCATAGGGGAAGGAACAACTGGGTGTGAGAAAGACTTACGTTCCTGTCCTGGCTCTTCCACCAGGCTGTGTGTCCCACAGCAAATCTCTACCTCCCTGAGCCTCAGTTTCCTCAGCTTTAAAGTCGAGATGCCGGTAGGACCTCTCACGAGGTTATTACCATGGTCAAATGACAGGGCAAATTAGAAATGCACATTCTCAGGCCCTGCTGCCATCCTGCTGAATCTGAAGCTTAGGGGGTGGCTGGGGGCCCAGCCATCTGTGTATTTAAATCGGCCAGGTGGCTCCACTGGGTGTTCAGGCTTGAGAGCTGCTGTATTAACGCAGAGTCCAGTGCTTGGTGCGTAGTAGGTGCTTATAAGTTGTACTTACCGTTAGGAGAAGGAGCAAAAGGGACTTCCCTCCCCCACCTTTTCCATCAGATGTTGGGCTGAGCAGCAGAGTGGGACTTAGACACCTAAATAGGGGTCCCCACCTGTCCTCGGACATCGTCATCCTGGCCTCCCTGATCTGCCGTTTGGAGAGCAGACTCTGCCAGAGAATGTCTCAGGCCTCTGGGCAGGGAACTTGTCTTGAGTTTATGACCCTAGGGCTGAGTTCGGGGGTCTCCTTGGTGGATGAGACTGTTACCCCAGAGCCAGCGTGTCTGCACCCAGGCCAGATCTGGGGGCCCACCTTGAACCTGTACCTTTCCTCTCCCTTGTCCAGGACAGAAGCCCCCCGGGCCCGGTCCTCTCATCCAGAACGTCCACGCCTCAAAGCGCATCCTCTTCTCCATTGTCCATGACAAGTCAGGTAGGACGGTGCCCACAGCAGCACCCCAACCAGAGTGGGGGGTCCGGGGCTGGGGGTGGTGTGTCCTGAAATGGAAATGCGTCCACTGGGTCCTCGTGAGAGAAAGGAGGGACGGCTCCGCACAAGGGACGTGTGAGTAAAACCAGAGTGTAACAGTTGGGTATTGCTGTGTAGCAAGCTGCCCCAGGACTTAGCTCAAAACAGTGAGCGTTTACGCATTATAGTTTGTGTGGGTCCGGAATTCAGGAGCAGCTTAGCTGGGTGCTTCTGGCTCAGGATCTCTCTCTCATGAGGTTGGACTCAGGATGCCGGCAGCGGCTGCTGAAGGCCATTTGAAGACGAGAGGATCAAAAAATTATGTGGATGGGTTTTAAAAGTACCACACCGTATTTGGGATTCCTGTATACCAAAAGGGAGGAAGGGAGACTCTCCGGCAATTATGCCTGGTGGGAGTCTTGGCCTCGCCTTCAGTGAGAGGCTTTTTAAGAAGACCTAGTCCCCTGGGATCAGAGTGGAGACCCCCCCACTGTCCCAAACAGGGTCCATCCGTGGCAGGGAGGGGACCTGGAGATTCAGGTGCAGTGGCATCTTAGGAGGCCATGGTGGGCAAGGGGTACCAGCTGCGGTAGAATCTCACTGGGTGCTCGCTGGGTGATCTCAGGAGAGATACTCAGCCTCTCTGAGCCTAGTTTTCCTACCTGAAAAATGGGGATACTGTCTATGCTTAAAGATATCATGAGGGATTAAATAGGATATTCTGTATAAAGTACTCAGGACAAATAAGCTCTTTTTTTTTTTTTTTTAAAGATTTTATTTATTTATTCATGAGAGACAGAGAGAGAGAGAGAGGCAGAGGGAGAAGCAGGCTCCCAAGGAGCAGGGAGCCCGATGCGGGACTCGATCCCAGGACCCTGAGATCATGACCTGAGCCGAAGGCAGACGCCCAACCATCTGAGCCACCCAGGCGCCCGACAAATAAGCTCTTAATAATTAATTAAAGATGGGGGACCCCTGGGTGGCTCAATTGGTGAAACATCTGCCTTCGGCTCAGGTCATGATCCCAGGGTCCTGAGATTGAGCCCCACTTTGGGCTCCTTGCTCAGTGGGGAGCCTGCTTCTCTCTCTGGCTGCCCCTTCCCCTGCTGTGCTCGCTCTTGCTCTCCCTCTCTCTCTCTCTCTGACAAATAAAATCTTTTAAACAACAAAAATAATAAAGTAAATAAATTAAAGATGGCATTTATAATGGTATCATAATGAACCAAATGGTGACTCTAGTTATTAATAGTAAATTGAGGCAGAGGCTGTGGTTT
Source organism: Leptonychotes weddellii (assembly GCF_054177405.1). Lineage (NCBI taxonomy): Eukaryota > Metazoa > Chordata > Mammalia > Carnivora > Phocidae > Leptonychotes > Leptonychotes weddellii. Next base: position 9,670,372 of record NC_138373.1, on the reverse strand, counting down.
CGTGGAAGAGGCCAGCAGGGCTGGGAGTTTGAGGGAGGCCACAGGGCCAAGGCCGGGTGTACAAGGCATGAGGGTTAGTGCCTTTGAGACCAGGACTCTGTGTCTCCTTACTCACACCCCCTGCCTATGGGGGCAGGAGACACCCAGGAGGGCCAGGCTGAGCTTGCGTAATCCGCACTGCTCCTGGGGGCCGACAGAGGCGAGAGAAGAGAGCAGGGTGCGGCGGTGGGGGGACCACCCGAGCACCCTGGATTTGGGCAGGGCTGCCTCCTGGAGGAGGCTGGGGTGTCAAGGGCCGAGGCGGGAGTGAGCGGAAGAGCTGAGCCCCTCTGTGGGACTCTGGAGGAGAGAGCCTGGTGGCCTCCAGTGTGGGCCGTCTCCGGGGCCCCCGGGCCCAGCTAGGAGGGTCCAGTGGAGGGGGAGGCGGCCGGGCCGTGGGTTCCCTGCCGCGACCCGCCCTCACTCGTACCTCTTGTGTTTTGATAGAGAAGTGGGACGCCTTCATAAAGGAAACCGAGGACATCAACACGCTCCGGGAGTGCGTGCAGATCCTGTTTAACAGCAGATATGGTGAGTGGGCGGTGCGGCCCGCTGCGTGGCCTCGGCAGTGTGTTGAGCATCTCATTACGTGGCAATCACTCGTGTTCCCTAACATGACAGCAGGAGCCATATGCTGGCACCCATTCACCGGCCGCGCTCATGTCATCTCCTGTCTGGGTAGGGGGTGGTTCTGTCAATATTGCCCTTCCAGACTTTTCCAGGGGGCGGAACTGATGGCAGAGCCCCAACTCGACTCACCTGTGGGAGGCGGCGGGGTGGGCAGGGGGGACCCTGCAGGGAAGACCCGGGAGAGTGGCCGGCGGCCCCACGCGCTGCATGTTCCCCACAGACTGCGCCCAGAGCCCTGGCCTTGGTGCTGGGCCCTCTGCCCGATGTGCCCTTTGCGTGTTTGTGGAGTAGACTCCCACTTGTTCCTCGAGACTCAGGCTGGGCCAGGAGGGGTCCCCAGAGCCCTGATGGGCTCCTCTTTGCTGCACATCCTGCATTTGATGCGCCTTGTCTGTGTCTGTTCCCCGGGGTGGGGGGGCAGGACTGCGCCGGCCCCTCTGTGTGTCCCCGGCACCCAGGATCGCGCAGGGCCCAGAACGCATGTCAGCCCTCTCTGCACATGGGGGGTGGGGGGAGCGCTGGGGCAGGTGTGTCCTCCACGTGGTCCCGCTTCGTGCCGCGCTGCGTGGAAAGTGAAGCCACCGTTGGCTAGAAGGCAGGGGTGGGACCAGGTGGCCTGTAAGACCGTCCTGCTCTGGGTGCTCGGACACCGCTCGCCCGCACCCCGGCCGTGCGCTCCCACACCTGTCCCTCTCGTCTCCCTGGCAGGCCTTGCTCACTCGGCCTTTATGGGGCTCTCCCTGTAAGCTCCCAGCAGGCGATGGCCATGGTGTAGGCCTTGTCTGGGTGGGTGGCTCTCAGTACGGGGACATGACACACGTCCCCATGGATCCCCTGGTGTCACCCACCACCCCCCGAATGGTGCCACCCCGCTGTGGGGAAGTCCCTGTGCCCATGGGGCCAAGGGAGGGCAGGGACGGTCGCCACCCAGGCCCGCAGACAGAGAGGAGGGCAGGGACCCTAGGAGCTTCCTAAACACACAAGGTCCAGGAGGAGCACTGCACTGGGAGTCCACAGCCACTTGCCCCAGGCGACCAGGAGGAGTTGGCCGCCTCCCTCTCTAACCTTGGCCTTCTCACCTGAAGCAAAAGGGGCAGGGTGGGGCTTTACCCTCTTCTCTCTCCTCCTGTCTTTCTCTCCTCTCTCTCCGTCTTCCTCCCTCCCCTCCTGCCTCGCTAAAGGAAAACCCTCTCTCTAATACTTCTGACACCCGAAGAGGGGGTTTTCCACAGCAAGCAGTGCTCCCTCTGGGTGTCCTACAGTTCAATCCTGACACTGACCACTGGCAGCGACGCAGAGCCCGCAGGTTAAGGGCTCAGTCCCACAAGACGGCCCCGCAATTAGGGGTGGGGTCCCCAGGGCACCCGCACTTCTGTCCAACGTGGCTCCACATCCACCGTTCCCATGACCTCCCCTCAGGTTCGGACAGTCCGCTGTAAGGGCAGCTGGAACTCGGAAATGCTTTATCTGTCTTTACCTGTTTATTATAAAGGGTACAGATGAGCAGCAAGGTGACGAGGCACATAGAGTGAGGTCCAGAAGGGTCTCGAGAGCAGCAGCTTCTGTCCTGGTGGAGTTTGGGTGCACCCTCCTGGCACATGGATCCACCAACCCGGAAGCTCTCTGAAGCCCACATTTTGAGTTTTTACAGAGGTCCCATTAAGTAGGCAGGATTGATTAAAACATCGCCCGCTGGTGATTAGCTCAATCTCGGCCCCTCTCCCCTCCTGGGGGTGGGGTGGGGGGAGGATCGAAAGTGCCAACCCTCTGATCACGTAGTTGGTTGCCCTGGCAACCGGTCCCCATCCTGAGGGTGCTGGGGGCCTGCCCCTCGTTATCATAAACTCGGGTGGGTTGAAGGGTTTATTAGGAAAAATAGGACTCTGTCGTCAGCGCTGTCACTCAAGGAAATTACCAGGGGTTTGGGAACTCTCGAGCCAGGAACCAGAGCTGAGGACCACATGACTTCTTGGGTCACCTGTCACACTTGCCCCCTCCCTTCTTTTCTCTTCTCATGCATTTACTGGTTCGCTCACTTATCAGTCACGCATTTTCAGCTTCCCCCACCCAACCTTGTGCCAGGCGCTGAGGCCCACGCTGGTCTCAAGGTGCTTCGGCAGGTGCCTGAAGATGTGTCTCCAGGTGTTTTCAGCAGCGTGCAGCGGGACGAGACAGTGTACAGTAATACGCGGGGGTGGGGGCTCTCGGAAAGACAGGACAGCTCAGAAAAGGGTGAGGTCTCCACAGGCTTGAGGAATCAGGGGTGGCTTCATGGAGGAGGTGCCCTTTGATCCACACTGGGGCTTTGGCAGCCTGCGCCTTCTGGGGTGGGGTGGGGCTGAGCAGGGCTCTAGAGGCCTGGTGAGGAGTCTGGGATAGCCTGAGCACCTTTGATAACCTTTGCTGTGGTCTCTCTGGCCGACCCACTCCTCCCCTTCTCCTCCCCTACAGGCAGGTGCGAGCTGGATGGGCAGTAGGGGGAGGGGATCTGGGGAGGGCTGGCTCCGACTGCCTTGGGAGCGTTCTGCCTCAGCCAAGTTGGCACGGCAGCCACCAGGCTTCCTGCCTATTGTGTACTCTGGATGTTTCCAGAAAGCTGAGCCTTTTGTGGATGCCAGCACTTGGCCTCGCCGCATCCAAACCCAAGGAGGAGCACTGGGCTTGGAGTGCCTGAGGCCTTGCCCCTTCTCAGGCCAGAGCTCCGTCTGAGCTTCCCCTGCAGCTGCCCTGGGGAGAAGGAAGTTCCCCAGGAGGACTGGGGACGTCCCTGGGGGTGAGGACCTTGTGTGGCAGCCTGAGGCATCCCGCAGACCCCGGACGAACGGATCCTGCTCCTGGGTCTGCCCTTCCAGCCACCAGCTCTGGGTGAAGTGGGCCAGCAATGGGGCTGCGGGTGCAGCGGGGGAAAAAATAAAACGGAGAAGAAATGGGGGGGATCCTGGGAGATGGTTGAGTCTCTATGAGGGACGGAGGCTCCTGCCTGGTGGCTGCAGTCTCCCCCTCTCAGGGGCCAGAGGCTGGAGGCCAGGTGGGGTCACCTTCTGTCTGCCGGGTGTCCTCGCGGCTGAAGAGACAGGCCCAGCCAATGACATGAACCTGAGTGGAGACAAATGCACAGAGACTTGCCGAAGCCATCCTCACTGGCTGGGGCTTGGGGTGGGGGGTTGGGGAAAGAAATGGTTTGACAGCTGTTGAGATTTCGAGGGTTTAATTTGACAACGAGCTAAGTGTGGCTTCACAGTAGGATCTGGCTGCCAAAGCCGCCGACGCAGACCTGGCTGCATCAACAGAAAAACAGTTCTTGACGGCGCGCCAGGGAGGGCCCCAGGCAGTCCTGCCGCGTCCCGGCCAGGGTGTGGCCGCAGGGGAGGCCAGCTAAGGGCTGGCACCTGTTGGGACACAGGCAAAGCCCCGGCAGAGGAACAGGGCCAGGATGGGGAGGGGCCTGAGGAAGGGCCTGGGGACGCGGGACCCTTGGGGAAGTTTGGAGGGACGAGGCAGGAGGGAAGTGGACCACCAGCCCTGCTCAGGTCTCCTGAGACCTCCCAGGCCCTGGGAGAACTGGGGACCCAAGAAAGTACCATCCAGCACATAGTAGGTGCTCAAGAAGTACTTGGTACCTGAATGAGTGGGAACTTGGAGGTGCGATGGAAGTGAATAGTTAAGGTGGCCCAAGACGGAACCCAAGGGTCTGGAAGGAAGAAAGGAACAAGTCACCATTTCCTAAGCCCGGATTCTGTCTACATTGCTGTTGGCAAAGTTGTCTGTGTCTCGTTTCTGTCCTTGATGAGTGAGAAGAATGTCAGCTGCCTCCCTGGAGGAAAGAGCACATCTGGGGGGCTGGAGGAGTCCTGCCGAGAAGCTTCCTTCAGCCATTCATTCGCTCATAGAGTGCAGGGAGCAGCTAGCCTATGTCCCATCCTGTCTAGATCCCAGCCGTGGAGCAGTGACCACCCCCTGCTCCCTTGGAGCTGATGTTCCAGACAGTGAACCAGCGTACAGACGAATATGTTTATAGTGTCAGGTCACAGTAAACGGGGGATGGAAAACAGAGCAGGGTGTGTCATGGGGAGATGGAGGGGGCTGTTGGCTGATGAGGTGACATTGGAGGGGACACTTGAATGGGGAAAGGGAGGAAGGGAAGTGAATGGTGATCTGGGAGAAGAGCCAGTAGGCAGAAGAGCATGTGCAAAGGCCCTGGGGCAGGTGTTGTGTCTGGCCTGTTAGGGAAGCAACAAGGAGGCTGGAAAGACAGCAGTGAAAGCAGGGACATCAGGTCAGAGGTGATGGGGTCCCGGTCACGTGGGGCCTCGTAAGCCCAGGTAGGACTTTGGCTGTCGCTGAGGGGGATGGGAACCCATAGGCAGTTTTCAAGAGGAAGCGCCATGTGCAGGGGAGGGGGGCGGGGGAAGGTCATGGTGACGGCGGCCCTGGGGCCCCCGCATGTCCCGCCGCTTCCGTCCCATGCTCAGCCTTGCCGTTGCCCTTCCAGCGGAAGCCCTGGGCCTGGACCACATGGTCCCCGTCCCCTACAGGAAGATTGCCTGCGACCCAGAGGCTGTGGAGATTGTGGGTATCCCAGACAAGATCCCCTTCAAGCGCCCCTGCACCTACGGGGTCCCCAAGCTGAAGCGGATCCTGGAGGAGCGACACAGCATCCACTTCATCATTAAGAGGTACAGGGTGGGGTGCGGGGCCCGGGCTCGGGGTGCCGGGGTGTCCGGGCTGGGCAGGGGACCACAGCAGGCATGAAGGGGGGTGATGATGGTGCAGGGCTGGAATGAATGGGTTCAGACTCGGCCAAGAGAACAGGCGGGCCTGGGAGAGGGGTCAGGCTCCTTAACCACGCAGCTGTGCAGGCCCCCCCTTCCTGGCCTCTTTTGAGGCCTGAACGGGAAATAGAGGCACCATGCCTGGCCCGTGCGGGCCCTCCGTCAGGTCTTAGTAAGAGGCGTTTTCCTCCCCCTAAAGAAGACCTGAGGCCTTTGAACTTACCTGCCATTAGAGGGGAGCTCAGGTGGGGCTGCCTGGCCTCTCCCCTTCACACCCCACATCTGGCTACCCTACCTGCTGGTGGCTGGACCGCCCTCCCTGTCCTCCCAGGCAGCCGGCTTCCCTGGCCCAGGTGTGGGTGGGTGGGAGAAGGCAGAACACGATGCACTCCATATCAGCAGCCCCCCAGGGTTGGTGGGGGGGAGGAGGGGGGCTGCTACTGCCCATCCCCTAGCCTCGGCTCCCGACTCCAGTGGGGACTTTGCCCTCACAGCTGGTTGGACTCACCACCCAGTAAGCATCAGGGTCTGCAGGCAATGCTCAGACTTCCCGGGATGCTTCCTCCTAAATGGTTAGAGATGGAGGGATGGCCAGAGGCTGTGGCGTCCAGCCCCCTGCCTCCAGGCAACACCGTGCTGGCCACTCCCCAGGCATCTGTCCGGGAGCTCTGTGAGGGTGCGCTCCCAGTGTGTGCGTCTGCTCACGTGCGAGCTTGTTAGACTAAAGGCAGGGACTGAGGGCAAGGACTGTGTTGGGCTCATCGCTGAACCCCCAGCGCCTAGAACGTAGTAGTAATAGACACCCAGTGTGTATGTGTGGAATGAATGACTGAATAGATACTTGCCCCGGGGTGCAAGGAGGCTGGGCGTGGGCAGGGGCCTGGGATCCACTCTGAGAGCACAGAGCTGTTCTTGAGTGGTGGGAAGGACCTCTGCAGGGTTGCTGGAGGCCAGAGCAGGGCTGCGGAGGTTGGGAGGTGGGCAGCAAGCCCTGGAGGTGGGGAGACTCGGGAGGAGGCCTGGCATGGGCCAGGCTGGCCTGCTGGGCGGAGGGAGAGAGGCGGCTGCATTTGGGGTGGATTCTGAGCTTGGCCGGGTTTGCCAGTGGCTGGGATGTGGGGGTGTGGAGGGGAGCACGGAGGCCAGGATCACCCCATGTGTCTGAGTGTATGATTGGGGGAAGCAGGGGTGGGGTGGGGAGTTCACGTGGGGTATGCTAACTTGGGGGTGCTCAGGAGATGGAATTTTTGGAGACCACATTGAAAAGTCAGAAGCTCCAGAGAGAGATCTGTGTCAGAGATTAAAAAAAAAAAAACCTGAGAGTTGTCAGCACGGGCCAGGGAGGGCTCTCCAGGGAGGATACAGAGGTGAGAAAGGGGGTCCCCACTGAGAGGAGGAGGAGACTCACCTGCTCCCTTGTGGCAGTGGGACCGCATCTGCCCTCACAACCCTGACTGGGGGCGTCCCACTTGACAAATCATTCTGGAGGTGAATTGAAATCAATCGTCAGGCAGTGCCTCCTGTTGTCTAGCTTAAATCTCTCTTGCTGCTGCCTAAGTCTGTTAGGCAGACGGGGGGCTAGGTAAGAAGAAAGCTGCAGGGACACCCCAGTGTCCCCGTGTGTGCCTGACCATGGGATTTGGGTCCTCACCGTGGCTGACCTTGATCTCCCTCAGTCTAAACCGTAGCTTATTTAAATCTTCCCTGGTATTTGCTGCGTGCCTCGCACAGGCCCAGCCCTTCACTGAGCTCTACTGGGAACTTCACAGACTGCAGGCAGGCGTCCCCACCTGTCCCCAGAGGCCACTACCAGTCATGGGGGGGGAGGGGCTCACTCCTGTGATGAGTCCAGGGTATCAGAGGACAACGGATTTCTAGATGTCGAGTCAGTGTCATCTGAGCGCCAAGCCTGCGGGGCTTCCTGGAGGAGGTGGCTTTGGCATCAGGCAGATTGGGCCTAAAGTCACTCGCAGCATAACCTTGAATAGCGCCTCTCTTCTGAGCCTATTCCCTCATTTGTAAAAATAAGGACACTGATGCATTCACACACCCCCAATTTTTCTCAGCATAAAATGAGGAGGCAGACATAACACACCTGACACATAGTAGATGCTCAATAAACACCGTCCTTTTCCTTGACCTCCCCTCTCCCTCGTGTATAAAGGAGTGGTGAAGTGCGTCAGTGCTGATAGCCTGAGTTTGAGCCCTGGCCCTGCCTTTCGCAGCTGTGTGTCCTTGGGCGAGTTACTTAACTGCTCTGTGCCTCACTTTCGCCCTCTGTAAAATGGGGCTAGTGGTTGTCCATGCCTCACACCGCGGATGGGAGACGAGAGGACTGGATGTGAGCAGCACGCACAGAACAGCGGCTACTCCGTTCAGAGTCCTCCGGACATTTGCCACTGGTGTCCAGCCCAGCCTGGTCAGCGGAGCATTCGAGATTGTCCTGGCAGAAATGAGTCGGGAGAAAGGGCTTAGGAGCAGCCAGCGGGTGGAGTCTCTGCCGCGGCCCAAGTGTCTGCGGGGTGGGGGGAGGTTAAGGGGAGAAGCCACTTGGTGAGGCCTACGGGTCTTGTTATCGGTGGTAGGCGGGCTCCCCGGCCTCCAAAACCCCAGTTCCCACCAGGACACCAGCCCCCCAGCGAGAGGATCCAAGTTTCCACCTGTGGGGCAGACACGTAGGTTCCACCTGAGGCAGGACTTAGGGGGGAAAGAGTGTCTGGAGGGGATCCTAGAAGTCTGGGATGTGTTCAGAAGATGGACAGCAAGCCCGGTCAGCGCCCGTCAAGCGGGCCTCCCAGGCCAGGCAGCCCGTGAGGGCATCTGTCACAGGCCCGGAGCCACATCCGACCTCCCTGTCATCTGCCTGCCAGTCCCACCCAGGAAACCAGGCAGGCCCCATGCTGTCTCGAGCCCCTGCCCCTCGGGCTTGCTGATAAATAGGTAACATTGTTGGTGATAAAACCAGAGTCGAGGCTGGCAGCTTCCCCGTCCCCAGGTGGGGCTGAGGAAGCAGGTCTCAGAAAGTCGGTTTTCCCCAGAGTCGCTCCTGTGACTGCTTCTCAGCCTCGTGGGCCCCAGATAAACATGGGCCCCCAGATAAACATGGGCCCCCAGGAGCAGCGGGGGAGCCAAACTCTGCCTCCCACACTTGAGCCTCTGTTTGAATTTTCCGCTGGGCCCGCCTTGGGCATCATTTGGTCCTTGGGTCCAGGCTGGTCTGGGGGGGCCCACAGAGCCTGTATGCCAGCTACTGGCAGCTCCCCAACCCTCTGGGTACCACCAAGGTGGGGTGGGAGGGCTGGGGTGGAACAGAAAGAACACCAGGCCCCCCCCAGAGGTGGAGGGGTGGGTGACCCCAGCTTCCTCGCGGACCTTCCCTCTGCCCTCCTGTTCCTGGCCCAGACTTCCAGGCTGAGCAGGGTGATGCCGGGGTCCCAAATGGCCGCAGGCCCCCAGCCACTCCTCCTCCAGTCCGTGGTCTGCGTGGAGGCCTGTCCGTGAGCCTGGGGGGCCCCCGGGCCTGCATTGCCCTCACGCCGGTCTCTCCTCTCTCCCCAGGATGTTTGATGAGCGAATCTTCACAGGTATGTGTGGGGACCAGCTAGTCCATCCTGAAGCTGCCGAGTAAGTGCTGCTATCGCACGGGGCCCCGGGCCGGGGAGGGAGCCTGGGTGCGGCGTCCCCCTCCGGGGTAGACGCAGCCCCCAGCTCCCAGGTGCAGACAGCCCCTCGGGAATAGTAAAGCTAACGTGCGCTGAACGCCAGCGGGTGTCAGGTGCTCTTCTAAGCTGTTGGCATATTCAGTTTTACTTTAATTTCACATTGAACATTGGCATGAAGTGGGTTGTGCTCTTTTCCCTGAAGCCCAGCTGGTCGGCAGTGAGGTCTGGCCGCAAACCTAGGGCGCAGGGGTACCAACCAGTGGGCAGCACGCCTCCCAGGAGGGAGAGTCGGGCTCTGCCTGGTGCAGCAAAGGGAGCACAGATCTTGGGGTGCGACAGAGCTGGGTCCTGGTTCCGGCCCTCCTTCCCACCAGCTTTGTGACCTTGGCCAGGATCCTATGGGCCTCAGTTTCCACATCTGTGAAATGGGGGCGGGTAATAAGAAGGATCTTCCTCTGAGTTCTTGAGATAATTATACGAGAGAATGGTTTTGTAGTCCGGCCTTGGGGGCCACTTGGCCTCTTTCCCAAGGGCGCCCTCAGCGTTAATAGTGAACGCGAGGCCAGGACAGTTATTTCTGGCTGCTCCTTCCTCCTGCAATCCTCCCAGATCCCTGGCGTCCTCTGGCACCGGGGGGCCTACGTTCCTTCTCTACCCAAGACCCGTTCTGGCTTGGCAGAGCCCAGACCATATGCAAGGGGTGCCGCCAAGAACCTCGCACAGGTCACTGCCCAGGTGCCCCACAGTCAGGCGGGAGGCTAGAGGGCCTTGGCCCTGACCTGCCCCCACCTCTCCGCCCAGGGAACAAGTTTACCAAAGACCCCACGAAGCTGGAGCCAGCCAGCCCGCCAGAGGATACTTCTACAGAGATCTCCCGTGCGTCTGTCCTCGACCTGCCCGGGACTGCTCGGTAAGGCCCCACGGCCAGCTCCTGGCCCACTGCCTCCCCGACTCTGGTCTGGCGGTATTACCTGCGGGTGGGGGGAGGGGAGCAAGGCCTGGGGCTGGCCAGAGGATGCCGTGCCCAGTGGCTCCTGACACCCACACACACACACACCCTTGTGTCCTCACCCCGCTGTGGGCCAGGGAGAATCCGAAGGGACAGAGGAGAACAGAGACTCTGCCGATTTTTTTCCACCTGGAGAGCTCTTGTGCCTGCTCAGGATCCAGCCAGAGGTTGCCTGGTCTCTCGGAAGCCTTCCCTGGCACCCAGACTAGGTCAGGCATTTGTCCTGCGTGTATACAAGGCCCTGCCCTCAGCTCATGGCCTGGTCACCACCGTCCACCAGTGCCCCCCACCTAGGCTCTGGGCCCCTGGCGGCCAGGGATGGCTCGTTCATTCCAGAACCACCATGTCCAGTCCAGGCCTCCCCCACAGTGCTCTGTGAATTCACTGAATCATCCATCCAGGGGCCCTGCCCACTTTTGCTTCCCAGACCTCTATACCCTCTCCAGGCTGGTAGTCCCTCAGCTCTCAATCCCCCCAGCAAGCCCTGATGGAACCTCACTGTACTAAGTTGTGGGGCTCCCATACTGGCCCGAGCCAGGCCTCGGGAGCTCCCAACTGGTGGGGAAGGTGGACGCTCAGACCGTTCACCTCAGGGTAGGGAGCAGCATCTTGGCTAGGGTGGCCGGTGATTGCTGTCTTGGGGGACCCTGCACTGGGCCTCTCTCCCGTAGGGAGGACTGCCCTGTGGGGATGGGAGTGAATGTGGTCGGGGGTGTGGAGTTGGCAGGCACCGTGGGCTTCTGCCTGAGGGGAGAGCTAGGGCTGATGCCGTGTCCTTTCTTGGCCTCCTTCCTTCCCACAGGTCAGACAAGAATGGTGTCTCTGAAGACTGTGGGCCAGGTGAGGAGGAGCAGGACCCCGCTGTGTGTGTCCTGGGGTGAGAGGGTGTCCACCAGCATCCCCCTGTCTCCCCTCCCAGCAGCCTTGGGGAGGAGGGAGGCAAGCTCAGCCCATGAGCCTGGAATACTAATGAGCTACCCTGCCCATCCCTGCCCCCCACCCCCCAGGCCTCAGAGCATGCTGGGAGCTCACTGGGAGGCTGGAGGGGCTGGTGGGATGTGGGTGGCATTATGGGGAGTCGGGAGACCTGGCTTCCGGCATCACCACTGTTTCCCAGTGTGTCCGTGGCAAGTGACTTCCCTCTGTGGGCCTCCGTAACCAGGCCTATAAATTGGAGATACCAGGACGGGACTCAGGGCCTGCATGGTGACCCTCCACTCTTGGGCTGGGCAGGAGCTTGAGGCCGGCATGACTGTTCCCAGGGCATTACTAACTAGGCACAGACGTAAGAATGTTCTAGAATGGTTTGCTTTGTCCAGCAAAGCTCAGGCCCACACCTAACTAGATCCCTCATTCCCTCCTCGCAGGAACTTCTGGGGAGCTGAGTGGGCTGAGGCCCATTAAAATTGAGCCAGAGGATCTAGATATTATTCAGGTCACCGTCCCAGGTAAGGGACAGGTGTCTGAAGGGCTGCCCTGCTGCCCCACATGAACCTCCAGGAATCAAGCAGCTCACACTCCTGGACTGGCCAGAAGCACCGTGTCCCCTCCTGGGCTATCCCCTCTGTCTCCTGAGGGCCAAGAAGGGGTCTCCAGGCCATTGTTTCTCTAGTTTTGGTTCCATATACCCCTCCAATGGGGTATATGGCATGCACTTTCTGCAGCCGGGTCTCCCCTCTACGCTGGCAAGCCCGTCTCTCGGCTCCGGTCTTCCTAAAGATGCCCCCCCCACCCAGGCCTTCCCGCTCAGGCCTGGCTCCCCTGGGATTTATAAGGCAGGAGGGAGGAGAAGAAAAGGTATGGGGATAGGAGGGTCTGAGTTTGACTCCAGACTTAGAAGCCCCTGAGCCTCTGTCTCCACATCTGTGAAAAAGAGGGTGTATGTGGTCTCTGGAGGCTCAATGTGGGGTTCCCCCGCCTCAGGCCCCCGCCTGGCCTCTAGCACAATTGGTCACTAAAGCTGTCCTCCCAGAGTTCCAGGGCATGGCTTCCTTTAAGGGTCCTGCTCTGCGGGCATGTGGGGCTGGGGGTCCTGGAGGGACCGTGACAGTGTGGGACAAGCAGAAGATGCTCTTGTCCTTTTGTCTCCAGACCCTTCACCCACCTCTGAGGAGATGACAGACTCAATGCCTGGGCATCTGCCCTCAGAAGATTCTGGTTACGGGATGGAGATGCTGACTGGTAAGAAATGGGCTGGGAACCCACCTCCCTGGGGCGTAACGGGGAGAAGGATGGGCCAGGAAGCCCCCCAGAGGAAACCCAGTGTGTGCCTGACTCCTTGTGCGGGGTAGGTTCCTCTCTGGACACCTGAAGTCGGCCTTGGTTTATATTAAGTCTGGCTTCTACATCTTTCCCACGAGTCCCCGTGTGAATTAACTTGTTCATTTGTTCAACAACTATTTACTGAGCACCTACTATGTACCAGGAGGTCCTGTGCGAGGTGCTGGGGACAGAGCAGTGTACCAAACACACCAAGGTGCCTGTGTTCCCAGTGCAGCGAGACAGAGAGTAAGCAAATCACTAGGTAAAATAGAAAGTTAGAGGGTGGTAAGTGCACTGGGGGGGGGCACAAAGCCAGAAGGGGGAGGTGTGAGGGGCAGGGGTGCAGTGGTTATTACAGGACTTGGGTGGTCAGGGAGGACCTCACTGAGAAAGTGACTTTGGAGCAAAGACCTTAAGGAGGGGGGAGCCATTGGGTGTCAGGAAAGAGCTTTCCAGGTGGCGGGAATAGCATGTGCCAAGGCCCTGAGATGGGTTATGCCTAGCATGTCCAAGGAGAAGCAAGGCGGCCTGGGTGTCTGGCGCAGAGTGAGGTGGGGAGGTAGGTGATGGTGTGGGTTGTGCAGGGCACATATGTCAAAGGAAAGAGTGGACGCTTTGACTCTGAGGAGACAGAAACCTCCTCATGGGGGGTGGTTGGAGCTAACGAGGGACATTCTAACAGTGTTTACTCTGACCATGGGGTTGAGGATAAACTGCAGGGGAATGAGGACAAAGACAGAAACAGACTATTGTAAATCCTAGCCAAGAGGACTGGTCCAGCAGGTAGATAGCAGCAAGGGGGTGGGGGGTGGAGGGATGGGGCTCCATAGGTTTTGTGTTTTTACCTTCATTTTGGAAATGTTCAAAAACACGCAAAATTGAAAACAGTAGTTTAATGAATCTCGTGCACCCACCTCCCATCTCCAACCATTATCAACAGATGTTCTGTATTTATTATAGATAATGAAAGCAAGAATTACTATAGGTAAAGTTTTTTATTTTTTTTTTAAAGATTATTTATTTGAGGGGTGCCTGGGTGGCTCAGTCATGAAGCGTCTGCCTTTGGCTCAGGTCATGATCTGAGGAACCTAGGATCGAGCCCCACGTTGGGAAGCCTGCTTCTCCCTCTCCCACTTCCCCCTGCTTGTGTTCCCTCTCTCTTTCTCTGTCAAATAAATAAATAAAATCTTTAAAAAAAAAAGATTATTTGAGGGCGCCTGGGCGGCTCAGTTGGTTAAGCGACTGCCTTCGACTCAGGTCATGATCCTGGAGTCCCTGGATCGAGTTCCGCATCGGGCTCCCTGCTCGGCAGGGAGCTTGCATCTGCCTCTGACCCTCCCCCCTCTCATGTGCTCTCTCTCTCTCATTCTCTCTGTCTCAAATAAATAAATTTAAAAAAAAAAAAATCTTTAAAAAAAAAAAGATTATTTGAGAGAGAGAGTGCAAACAAGAGTGTGGGCAGGAGCAGAGGGAGACGGAGGGAGAGGATCCCAAGCAGACTCCATGCTGAGCGAACAGCCCAGCACGGGGCTCGATCCCAGGACCCTGAGATCCTGATCTAAACCAAAAATCAAGAGTTGGACACTCAACTGACTGAGCCACCCAGGTGCCCCTAGGTGAAGTTTTTTAGAAGTTGGTTATCACAAAGACAAATAGCATATTAAGTATAGGACACAAGGTTCACAGGCTAGAAAATGATGTTAGTACTCAAATAATTAAACTTTGGAAAGCTTTGTAGTACAAGATGCAGGGCCAGGCCACGAAACGCGAAGAAGGGGACTGGACTGTCTTTTGTGTGTTTCCCGTGTGTGCGATATCTGGTGTGGGCTTGATTGGGAGTGGAAGGCAGGGGTGCCGGAAGGATACCATGCAAAAGCTTATAGCAGGTGGCACTTAAATGACCTGCACAGGGGCACCCGGCTGGCTCACTTAGTGGAGCGTGCGACTCTTGATCTCGGGATCATGAGTTCGAGCCCCACATGGGGCATAGAGATTACTTGAAAACAGTAAAATTAAAGAAACAGGGCAAAGAGGTCTCAGAAAGAGAACGTTCAGCGTGAAAAGCAACTGCAGAAAGATACGGATGACACAGCATTTTATGTAAGTTTGGAAGCATTGTTTCAAAATTCCAAAAAAAACAGTGTTGTTTAATGTTTTATTAAAAAATCAGGTGCAAAAATGACAAAATGCTAACATACTCATTCCGGCTGGTGGGTACACGGGTGTTTATTATAATATTCTTCTGCGTGCTTTGCTGCACTTGAGAAATTCCCCTCCACCCCCGACCAAAAATAGACACATGACTGGAAAAACAAGGTTTCCTGCAGGCCCAGGCGGGTGGTGCCATGTTCATTGGCGACAGAATTAAAGCAGAACATCTCTGCTCCTCGTCTGCATCTGTCTTCTCTGTCAGGGAGAATGGGTCTGGAAACAGGAGAGCGGGAAGAGGACCCGGGAGTCCCGCTCGGTGGGGCAATACACAGGGTCTGCAGAGCTGCTGTGGGGGCCTGTCAGGCTCCAGCTTCTGAGGAGTCAGATCCCAGGCAGATAATCCCAAAGATCCCCGGTCCACAGCACTGGAGCGGGGTCATGGGGGACAGAAGATGACCGGCCATGGAAAACAGACTTCCAGACGGTTTGTCCAAACCACAGACAGGTCGAGCACGTGCCCGTTCCGGGCTCGGTTCTGGTGCCCATTTCCACACGGATGACTGAACCATGAGAAGGGACCCAGTGTGGGCTCATTGATGAGTGGGCTCATGGGACACCAGGATCTGGGGCCAACGGCGGGCCAGCTGGGGAAGCGGGGCGGCACGGGGACCCCAGCCTCCTCCTGGGGGAGCTTTCCCACAGTGTCCTGGGGGGCTCGGTCCTTCCTCTCGTATTTATCAGTCAGGCAAAGGTAGTTCAGGCGGTAAGATTACGCAGTTGGCAGGTGCCTCGGGACAGGACAGGCAGTGTCCCCGGGAATGACGTTGCCCGTGGCCTTCAGAGACCAGAACGCTGGGCCGGAACCCACAGGAAAAACTCACAGCCCAAGGACACATGTCACACGGGTGGTGTTCCCCAGGGAACAGACCCCAAGCTGGTGTTTAATGGGGGGGGGTTTATTAGGGGCTGCCCTTGGGCTCAGCAGTTAAGTAAGAAAGGGAGTGGGAGCGTGGGGGGCCGGGAGGGAGGTGGAGGCATGATGCGGCCCCCCCGACAGCCTCTGCCGGCCCCATGGGAAGCTTTGCGGCCAGAATGGCCCCTTGGCGTTGTTCCAAGTTGGCCTGGGCTATCCTCAATCAGTCGTGGGACGGGAGTCGCCCCTGGGAGGGGACCCGAGTGGTACATCCCAGTGTCCGCCGCAGCTCGGATGGATGATCGCACGCAAAAAAAGAGACAGCAAGCAACACAAACACGCGCAGCCTCGAGGAAACGAAAAGGGGACATCTCTTCTGCACCCCTTAATCTGGCGGAACCTTTGTTGAGCATGTTGGGAAATGAGTGCCCCTCTGGTGCCGGTAAGGATGCAGCTTGCCAAGTTGCTTTCTCAGGAAATTGGTCAGCTTGACGAGCTGTCAAAATGAGCACCCCCTGGGGGTTCCCGGGGTCCGGTCCTAGGAAATGATCTGAAACACAGACAGCGTCTTCTGCACGGGGCTGTTCGTGGCCGTGTTACTGGTAAAGAAAGAACTGGAAAGAGCCGGCCCACCTGGCGGGGACCTGTTGGTGGCATCCTCCTGATGGACTGTTAGTAGCCACCAAAAATAAGCAGCGAGGGGGGAGCACGGAAGGGACAAGGCTGCTCTGTTTGCAACTGTTGAAAACATAATCACTGGTTAAACAAACAAGGAAGAAACTGCTGGAACAGTAGCTATGCGAGGTTAAGTGGTGTTATCTTTTTCGTTTCTTCAGCCAGTTGGGATGGGCTTTTAATACCTTGGTCGTGAAGAAAGACTATTCTGGATGGGCTGGGCAGGACCAGACTTGACAACAGTCTCTGGAGAAACTGGGGGGTTGGGGGGGGCATTCAGGTGACCCGCGGCTCGGGATGAGCTGACAGAGGGGCCTGGCCCCCAAGGTCGCAGGGTACCAGGCTGTGGTTACAGTGCTGTTAGAGAAGATCGTGGGTATCCATCTCCGTCTGGACCCCAGGGGGCTGGGCGGCCATGGGCCAATGGGCCTATTGGAATGGCTTCTCCTCTTTGGCGTGACAGAGGGTGGGAACCTGAGGTCCAGCCGGCCCAGTCCACCTGCCCAGGGGCACCCAGCCTTGGGCTGGAGCTCAGGTTTGCTGACTGCCTGTCCGAGGTGCCTTTCCAAGCACCCCACTCAAAACCAACGAAGGTGGAAGATTCTGAGGCCCTCAGGACCACCGTGGTTTCGAACGGGGTGTGTGTGTGTCCGTGCGGCCCTGTGCGTGTGCTTTTTCTGCTGACATGTATGCATGATAAAATAAATGATGCAGAGCTCTGTGCCCCGGACAGAGTTCTGTGCCCCCTCCTCGGGTCCTTCGTATGTCCTTTTTCTGCATGTGTGCATATGCGTGTGGCTATGATTTTGTACAGGTTGTCCCTCCCTCCCTTACCTGGTGCCTTGGACATCTTTAGAGTGCTGGGATAGTTGGCGTGTCCTTGATCATATCTGGAGGGTGTCGCCAGTTATTCTCAGTTGAAAGGGGGGCACAGTGAGCCAGTTGCAGGGGGCTCATTCAGGGTAAATAGCCCAGCCCCCAACACCTGGGTGGAGTATCTGGTGAGTTCCCCACGTTTGGAATTGGGGACTCCAAAGCAGACGGGTCACAGCCCCCCAGGAGTGGCCCCAGCCCAACAGAAGCTCCTCCTTGGTGGGGCCGAGGATACCTGGATTCGTTGCACGGCGGGGGCGGGTCCTCTCCTGCCCGGGCTCTGGATGGATCTTGGCTCCTTGTTGCTACTCCCAGAATGATGGCACATGGCCAGCTCATGGCAGGGACAGACTCCCTGGCCAGGTCTCCCCCTTCGTGTCCCTCCAGGCCACCTTGTAACCTTAATTAGTGCTCCAGGTGTGACACTTGGGTGGTTCCCTTCCCCTGGGACTGACCATTACCTGACCCCTTGTCACAGGTCCCTGCCCAGGAAAAGTCTCTGGTGGCCCTGCGGGTCCCACCAGACTCCTCTCTCCCTGACTGACCCCCCCCCCCCTTCATCTGGAAATGGCAAAAATGCAGTGGATTAGCAGGACCTTCCAGAAGCTGGCTGTGGATGGGGCTCTGCTTGCTTGCCTGGGAGGAGATCGAGGCACACCAACATGGGGTGGGAGGTGGGACAGGGACAGTGTAGGAGTGTCACCAGATCCGTTACCGCTGCGGACAGTTGAGCCAGGGGACATGAGAGCCACGTAAACCACGTGCCCCAGGTCGGCAGCCGAGTAGGGAGGGAGCTGAGATAGTGATCTTCCAAATGGCCCTGCGTCGTTGGCTGAGAGATGTTTCCAGGCAGTTCTGCTTCTCCCAGCTTGCTGGGGCTGCTACTGCAGCCAGAGGAAAGCCTTCAAGCCAAGTCAGGAGGGCCTAGCATCCACTGCCCACAGTGAGCCCATTTCCCTGAGGAAGGTTGAGGCCTGAAGCCCAGGGCTGGCCCTCAACCTTTTCAAGTCGGCTGAGCATAGGGGCAACCCTCCAGAATCTTCCAGCGCCTTCCACGCTGAGCCCCAAGCCTCAGGCTTGTCTGGTGATCCCAGGTGCAGGCTCACCTTTCCCTCCATCCTGAGCGAATTTGGACTCTTGGCAGCTCTCCCGGGACCAGCCTCTTTCCTTCCAGCTCACCATTCCCGCCTGGGGACAGGGGACCGTGCCCTGGTCTCCCTTGTCCCCACATGCTCCCTCCAGGAGCCGGCGGGAGAGCAGATGGACGCTGGCCTGGAGTCTGGCAGACCTGGGCTCCACCAGTTCCGCTGCTCTCCAGCTTGGCTGCACGTCGTGGGCCAACACAGGCCCTTGGAGGCTTAGTCCTGCGTGTGAAAGCACCTGGCGCCACAGCGCCCACAAGCTTCCCAAATTACAGCCTCCTTCCGCTTGTTACAAGTACTGACCAGCCCTTGATGCCTTCCTGGCTCCACCCCTGGTAATGAAGGGGTGCTGCTGAGGGAGGCCATGCAGCATGGCTGTCCCCAACCCTGCACCCCAGTCCCGGTGTCTGTGCGCACCTACTTACTTCCTCCTCCAGTCAGAACCTCAGTTTGCCACCGCCCCCCATGCTGCTCCTCCCTCCCTGCCTGTGTCCTTCTCCCCTACTGCTTTTCCGAGACTCTCATCTCCAGCCCAGGTGCTTCCCTCCTCTCCACGCACCCCCCCAGGCCAGCAGGGTCCCCCACCCCCATACAGCTTCTGCACTCCCCTTCGCAGTTGACGCGCCACATCCTGGCTATCTGGGGACAAGGCTGGGTCTGTTGCTGTGAGCTTAGGCGAGGATCAGTGCCATCTCATCAGAGAGCCCCGTGGACCACCTGACCTGGGGTAGCTCCACGCCCCCCCACCTGCCCTCCCCTTACCCGACCACCTTTCTTCACGGCATCCCTGCTGACTGGCCTTCTGTGTTCGAGCTGGTGTCACAGCAGAGGACAGGGCTTTGTCTTGTCCCTGCATGTCCTAGTGCCTCGAGCAGAGCCTAGCACCCGGAAAGAAGGACCGACCAACGTGGGTCTGGTCTCCAGACAGTGCGAACTGAATGTGCTCCGATACCTGGCTCTGAACTTGGCTTTCTTGTGTGAGGACAAGGGTGGGGTGCCTGTACAGGATCGAGGTCCCTGATCCCATCCGGGGGGTCGCTGTGCTCTGCTCCAGAGACAGCCTGCTGCACCCCCCTTGTCTGGCCTGACGTTCCTGGGGAGATGGTGCTTGTGGCTTCCTGGCACCCTCTCTTCTCTTTCAGAGAAAGGCCCCAGCGAGGACCCACGGCCCGAGGAGAGGCCCGTAGAGGGTGAGGCGCTGTCCACCTCCCACCTTTCAGCCCATCACCCCATCTCTCCTACCCTCCCCCACCTTTCCTCTCCCTATTGGTTCTCTCCACCCCATCTCTCCCCAACACCCCGTTTGGAGGTGGGAGTCCTGGGAGGAGGCTTATAGACCTGTCTTCTAGAACTAGGAGGTACCTGATCAGAGGCACAAGCAGCTCTTTCTGGTAAGGGAAATGCAGAGCATTCTCTGTCTTCGTT
This sequence comes from Leptonychotes weddellii, assembly GCF_054177405.1. Classification (NCBI taxonomy): domain Eukaryota; kingdom Metazoa; phylum Chordata; class Mammalia; order Carnivora; family Phocidae; genus Leptonychotes; species Leptonychotes weddellii. Next base: position 9,650,819 of record NC_138373.1, on the reverse strand, counting down.
TTTATACATACCCTGCTTCTTTCACAAAGGTTTTAAGTCTGGAGTCTGAGCAAGTAGTATTGAGGCCAGGAAGCACAAAATTGGCTTTGTGTCCAGCAGACCTGCTCATTCTCAGGAACACCCCTCATTCTCTTCCTGCTGAGTGAGAGTTGTGCAGGACGAGAGATCAAAGTGGGGATGGGTCTGTTTCCTCTTGGGAGTATCTGCCCCTGGAATGGAATGTGAGTGGGTGTGTGAGGAGAGAAGGGTCTTTGCCCTAAACCCAGCCTGACCTGGGGTGGGGGTAGAAAAGTCCACTGCCACCTGGTGGCAGCGTACTCAGTTTGCTGGCCTAACACTCACCCACTAGCTAAGTCACTTCCTGAGCTGGTCTAGAATGACACACGCTTCGAAAGATCTGTGGTCGTTCTGAGGCTGCAAAGTCTTCCAAATCGTCATTCAGGCCCAGCGATACCTTAGACCTGATTTTAGAAGCAGACATTTTGAGTTCAGGAATTGCGGACCCGTCTGGGGGTGCCATTTCTGAGGAAATAGGTTAGCTGCTACCACCACCACGCCAGCCTCCCCCCATTTCAAGGTCCCAATGCAGATGGGCCAAGAATGATGCCGGCAGAGCTGGGACATGAGCTGAGAAGCGGGGTGCTGCTGCCCCTGGGGAGGCCCAACAGGCTGCCTTTTGCCTTCCAGACAGCCACGGTGACGTGATCCGGCCCCTGCGGAAGCAGGTCGAGCTTCTCTTCAACACGCGATACGGTGAGCCAGGAGCCAGCCGGGGCCCCGGGCAGCTCGCCCTCTCTCTAGCTGCCCTGCTTGCAGAGGGACGTGGGGCCCCTGCTGCTCCCTGCTCTGACATGAGGCAGGGAGGGGACGGAGGGGCCAGGGCCCACTGGGAAGGGGATGGGGACACCCAGGGAACCCCCCCCCCAGCAACGTGGCCCCCGTTGCCTTCTCCATCACCTGCCCGCTCCCGGTCGGCCTTGGCCTCAGGTTGGAGAGCCCGCTCTGTCCACTGCCAGAACCGCTCCTCCATCCTCATGGACACCCTCATGCGGGGTCCTCGGGAGGACACACACACAGCAAGACCTTTCCTACTCAAGAGTCCAGGAAAGAGGATGGGGCGGGGGCCAGGAGGCAGGGGAGGCTGTTCTTTTATGAGGCCCCAGTGGTTTGCCAGGCACTGGCCAGGGGTTTCACACAAGTTCTTCCATCTCACAAAACCCCCGTGTCCTTGTACCCATTTGACAGATGAGGAGACATGAGGCTTGGGGAAATGATATGGCTTGTCCGAGTGTGAGGGGTAGTGCCCGGCCTGGGCCTCCGACCTGTCCCATTCCCAAGGCATGGGGTTGGGCTACCCAGAGTTTGGGGTTATGTATGGATAACGGGGGGCTCTCTGGAAGTCCTTTCTGGCAGCCCAGGGATAAGCGGGCTTGGGCGGAGCCAAAACCAGGTCTCACCAGCCATCGGTGGTTTCTTGTGCACTGCCTGGGTACGAGGGTTTGGGGGTCCCACTGACTCGGGTTCGCATCCCCCAGCTCTGGGGCTCCGCTACCTGAGTCCCGTCCCCCTCTGAGCTCCTGGTCTCTTATCTGCAGACTGGGGTCACGGTACCCACCTCTCAGGAGGGTTGGGGGGTCAACTAAGCACTGACTCTCAAGAGAGCCCTGGCACGTGCACCTCCCCCCCCCGGCCCTGCACAGACGCGGGAGGCTAGAGCCGGGGCTCATGGCCCCATAGCTGGATGGCCCTACAGCAGCCGTGTTTCTGCAGCCAAGGCCATTGGCATCTCGGAGCCCGTCAAGGTGCCCTACTCCAAGTTCCTGATGTACCCAGAGGAGCTGTTTGTGGTGGGGCTGCCTGAAGGCATCTCCCTCCGCAGGCCCAACTGCTTCGGGATCGCCAAGCTCCGGAAGATCCTGGAGGCCAGCAACAGCATCCAGTTTGTCATCAAGAGGTAAGGCTTGGCCGCGTCCACAGGGGGCCCCTCCAGGCTGACCCGGCGCCTGGGAGCGGTGCCAGAGTGCCGTCTTCGTCTTCAGATCGGGGCAGGCTTTTTTGTTGTTTGGACACAGTGGGGCGTTAGATAAAGTTTGGCCACAGTTGGGCAAGCAGGAGGTTGCTCAGACCCTGCCCGGGCCTGCGAGACCCGAAGCAACCCGCCTGTTTGTCACCATGTGCAGTGGGAATCTGCCCACCGGCTTCCTTTTCTGGACCGTTCTGCACATTCTCTGGGCGTGTGTTGGTATCCTGGGCCGGGGGCATCAGGGCGCTGCTGAGGGCAGTGGCCCATTATCCCAGGGTTGGAAAATACGGTGGTGGCGGGTCCTTTCTGTTTCCCTGGGCATCTCGTTTTTGTCTTCGAGGGCCCAGTGGAGCTCCGCATATCCAGCCTGTGAGCCCAGCTCAGACATACAGTCCCTGTGGAAAAGATGGAGGCAGCTATTGATTTAAGGTGGGGGGGGGCGGGTCTGGGGTGACCTGTTTGTTGCTACTGTGTGATACTATTATGTCAATTTAGGCTTGGTTTGCTTGAAAGTGACAAGAAAGAGGAGAGTCCTAAGGGTTTGCTCCCCCTAGGGGAGTAGATGGCCCCCAAACTGGAAAATTCATGACATCCTTCATGGCGGGTGATGAGGCGTGGGGCAGGGCGCTCTCCCCCGGGGGCCTGGTTTGCACCAGGAGGAACAAGGAAGGGGGTACTCCAAGAGACACAAATAATGCACATGTGGTTCCTTCCTTCGGCACATACATCTGAGTGCCACCTGCGGGCCAGCCTGTGAGAAGCAGCACGTGCCGAGGTCTGCCCTCGAGTTGGCCAGTCTCGTTGACTAAAACTACCATCTAATGTCAGGTAGAGATAAATGCTAGAACCTAGGGTCTGGGGGCAGAGAGGGACAGGAGGAACCTATCTGAGGAAGCGAGGCATGCCGATATCTGGTGGCATTCAGGCAGAGGGAAGAGCAGGTGCAAAGGCCCTGGGGCAGGGGCATGCTTGCGTGTTTGAAGACCAGTGACACGCCAGTGTGGCTGCACACAGTGAGCGAGGGAAGGGTGGTAAAGCCTAGGAGGGAGCAGGGGCCGGATCATGCATGGTCCTGGCCTGGCTTAAAGAGTTCTGATTTTATTTTACAATGAATGAGAACTCACTGGAACATCCCGAGGAGACTATGACATGGATCTGGTCTTTATTTTTTTTCCTCCAGCTGTGAGGTACAAGGGGACCTCGGGGCTGTGGGCAGGCGCAGAAGCAGGGACCAGCAAGAAGGCTTTGCTCTGGCCCTGGGGACAGGGTGGTGGCAGGTGGAAAACGGGACTCACCCCCTGCTCAGGGGAGAGGGTGGGGTGGGGACAGGACGTCGGGAGCTGAATGTCCTGAATGTCCTGATTCAGGAGGGACGTGTCACAGGGGGGCCGCCTGCCACATCCATCCTCCAGACGGAGAACCAGAAGCACTTGGGCGGCTCAGCGGGGGAGCCAAGTTTCACGGCACATCCTCACGAGCTGACCTTTCTCATTGTTCAGTGCAGACACAGCTTCTCAATCTCCTGTGCTCACGAGCATTCTCTCACGCTGCTTTATACTTAGAAAGGGAGGCGGGTTAGCCCGGTGGCTCTCTGTCAGACTTGAAGACCAGCTCCTGGGTCTGAGTCCGGACCTCCCGCTCCTCCCCATGACCTTGGGCAGCTTGCTCCAGGTTGTTAAACAGGAAGCACTGTACCACTTCCCAGAGTGGCAGTGGAAGTCAAGGCTCAGCGAAGGGCTGGCGCACTCAGTACTCAATCGAGATGGGTTTGTTTTTTTTTTTCTAACGTCAGGTTTATTGGAGTTTAATGACATTCAGCAAAATTCACCGTTTTTAGTTGTATACCCCTTTGAACTTTGGCAAGCTCATATGTCATATAACCACCACCACCATCAAGATACGGGACAGTCCTATCACCCCGAAACCTTCCCTTGTGTCCCTTTGTGGGCCACCCTAGCTCTTGGCGACCGCCGACGTATCTTTTGTCATCGTTTTGCCTTTTCCAGAACATCCTACAAGTACAGTGATTCGGTGGCTGCCTTTTGAGTTGGCTCCTTTCACTTAGCTTTTGAGATTCATTCATGTGGTTGCCTGGATTTGGATTTCGTGTCTTTAAAAACATACCCGTTTTAAAAAGTAAGTTTAACTGATTCCAGTTTCCTGAAAGCCAAGCAAAGACTAGGACTCACATAGGAGAGCGCGATGAGCTTTGCCAGGCGCAGCATTTGGGGGTGGCCTTGCTGGGTGATTCTGAGAGATTGAGCCCTTAGTATATTTATTTTGTTATTTCTCATTTTAAAAATCAGCAGAAAAAAAATAAAATAAAAATCAGAAAATACTGTTGGGTATATTAAGCATAAAAGAGCCACTTGTCATTGATCTTACTTTAGAGAAGGGTGCCTTTGGTGGGGGCGGGGGGTGATGTAAATGTTCTGGAATCAGGTAGAAGTACAGTTGTATCAATGATTTCGTGAACATACTAAAAACCACAGATTGGCATACTTTGAAAGTGAATTTTATAGCATGTAAGTTCCATCTCAATAGAGCATCCATATTTATCTTCTGTATATTTGTGTGTACGTGCATATTGGTCTGCTGGAGTTGCCATAACATAACATCACACATGGGGGGGGCGGCTGACAGCAGAAATTTATTTCTCACCGTTCTGGAGGCTCGAAGTCCAAGGTCAAGGTGCTGGCAGGTTTGGTTTCTCCCGAGGCCTGTCCTCTTCACTGTGCCTCCAAGTCACCTTTTCTCCGTGTGCACACATCCCTGGTGTCTCTTTCCATGTGACCTAATCTCTTCTTATAAGGGCACCAGGCAGGGGATGAGGGCCCCCCCTGATGTCCTCATTGAAATTTAACCACCTCTTTAAAGACTCCTTCAAATACAGTCACATTCCAAGGTACTGGGGGGTCAGGGCTTTAACATATGAAACTTGAAGGGGACACAGTTCAGCCCATAAAAACAGAGAGTTGACCCTTGAACAATACGGGGGTTAGGAGAGCCGAGCCTCCCCTGAGCCCCTGTGCAGTTGAAAATTCATGTATAACTTTTGACTCCCCAAAAACCTAGCTACTTAGATCTGAAACGAATGTAACACTGTGTGTCCACTATAAGCAGATAAGGGGCGCCTGGGTGGCTCAGTCCGTTAAGCATCTGCCTTTGGTTCAGGTCATGATCTCGGGGTCCTGGGATCGAGCCCCACATCAGGCTACACGCTTGACGGGGCATCTACTTGAGATTCTCCCTCTCCCTCTGCCCCTCCCCCCTAAAATAAATAAATCTTTAAGAAAGAAAAAAAAAACCCATAACTACTAATAGCCTACTGTTGACCAAAAGTCCTACCAATAGCATAAACAGGTGATTACCATGTATTTTATATGTTATATGTACAATATACTGCATTATTACAATAAAGTAAGCTACAAAAATGAAAACATAAAGAGAAAATATAAAGAGGAGAAAACGAATTTACAGTACTGTATTGAAGAAAACGTGCATGTAAGTGGACCCATGCAGTTCGAACCCGTGTTGTTCAAGGGTTAGCTGCGTGTTTATATATATGAGAAACCACCTGCAGGAGACATCACTCACTGATTGTCACTCTTTCTGCTTGCACCTGACCTCCACGTCCTTCTAAACATATTCTTCTATACCTTCTTCTGGGCAGAGGGTCCCTTGCTTTCATCCAATTCTCCAAAGTTAAGAAACCCTTTGGAAATTGAAAATCATGGGTGGATTCACACAGACAGGAGACCGCTACCCAGGGAAGTCGAGGTGGAAGGTTCTGGTTCATGTAGTGCTACAGGGCGTTCCGATACTGACCACCCGGCATTAGCAGACCCCAGCTGCAAGTTCAGGGGTCCCTAGGCCACCTACACTTCTGAGCAAATGGCTCAAAATCCAGGGCTCCCCATGGCTCCCCGGGGCTCAATAATTAGCTAGAAAACCTCACAGAACTCAGGAAAGTGCTATGTTATAATTACAGTTTTTTATCAAGGATACTAATCAAGACCAGCCAAATAGAGAGACACGAAAGCCAAGGTCCCCATGATCTCAGGACATGTCACCCTCCAGCACCGAGCTTCAGTGCCCACGATTTTTATTGGGATTCGTGCTTGACTGGGTCATGGGCTGTGTGATTGAGCTCCATCTGCAGCCCCCTCCCCTCCCTAGAAATCAGGAGGGTGGGCAGGTATCAGGTGGCTCGAAGCCCCAGTCCTCTGATCACAGGGTCCATCTTCCAGAATCCCCCGAGTCATCTCGTTAGCATAAACTCAGGTGTGATCCCAGCATCCCATCAGGAATAAGCACTCATATTCCTGTCCCTCGAGAAATACCAAAGATGAGAGGTCACCTTCCAGGACCCAGGACAAGGACCAAACTCTTTATTATACAGCGCTGACTCTAAATGCCCTGTTTTCACTACAGATCTGTCCAGCTGGAGCAGCCTGTCTGCTTAGGAGAGAGAGGCATGGTCTGGAGTGTGTGGCAGGCTGGGGGCCTTGGGGAGGTCAGGCTGGCCAGGGGAAGGCTGACAGGGGACGATGGAGTGGGACAGGTAGCAGAATCACTCCTTCAAATCTCCTGAAGGGTATCATGGGGCTGGGGTGCTGGACCAGGGTGGGTGAGGCTGCCGGGAGAGGTAATGAGCTCCCCGTCATGGGGGTGGCCAAGCAGTGGCACGGAGACCCGGCCTAGAAGGGAGGCCAAAGGCCAGACTCTCAGGGCACCCCCCCACCCCCACCCCCCCGCCCAAGTCAGGTGACCAGTGGATGAGGACTTGGTGCCTCTCTGGCAGCAGGACCTGGGTATCCGGAGAGGCGGCCGGGTGAGGGGGCGCGGGCCTTGATGGAGCCCTGCCCCTTCCTGCTGTGTGGCCTCGGGCACCTTACTCACCTTGTCAGTGCCTGTCTCCTCATCCTGTAAATGGGGCGGTGGAAACAGTACCCGCCTCCAGCATGCGGAGAGGGCTCCACGACATCCGGGAAGGGCTTTGTGGGGTCTCGAGATACAGACGTGAGTGCAAAGCGGGGGGTCGGTCCCCGAGGCCCTGACTCCGAGTGCCACGGCAGCTCTCAGGTGTCCCCCAGAAACCCCGGACTTTCCCTGCCCCTCCGAGATCTTGCCACATGGTCAGCCCCGGCTGCTTCTCTGTGCTTCAAACTGACCCCGTGGGAAGCATCCCGGAACCGAGTGACGGTGTCCCCTCCATTTGGTCTGGGTCGGGCCGTCCTCCCTCTGGGCTGGATCCTCAGAGCCCAGCACAGCTCCCCCCCGATCTCAGGCGTGGGTCCTCAGGACAGGTGCAGGGGCTTGGGGGGGGCGGGGGGGGAAGGGACGGGGACCCCGGACCTGGGCTGTCCAGAGCTGGGAGGGCCTGTTGCTCAGCTGTGTAGACGGAGCCTCCGGTGCAGAATGGGGTTGTACAAGGAGGGCCAGAGGGGCCTCAGTAACTGCCCTGCTGTGGTGTTTTCCAGGCCTGAGCTGCTCACCGAGGGAGTCAAAGAGCCCATCACGGACAGCCAAGGTACCCCACGCAGGGTCACGGGCTGAGATGCTAGCCGGGTGCGGGAGGGGTCCCAGCTCTGTGCCCCATCCCTCATCCTTCCTCTACGCTGGTCCTACCTCCCCTAGCATCCCCCACCGCCCTCCCTGTCAGGTTCCCCACCCCCCGGAGATACCACCTCTGTCCCGGGGTCCCAGGAGCTGGCTGCTCACCCTGGCTTCTCTCCCCTCCTCCCCCGCCCCCAGAGAGGGATTCCGGGGACCCTCTTGTGGACGAGAGCCTGAAGAGACAGGGTTTCCAAGGTAAGGTTGCAGCTCAGGATGGGGTCAGCTGTCCCAGTGCCATGACCTTGACCTGGCTTGGGTTTGGAGGGCCAGGCTGTGGGTGGGAGGGGCTGGCCCCCGACATCAGGGCCTGGGGGTCTGCGTGAGGCTGGCTGGCAGGTGGAGCAGGAAGAAGAGGCTCCATAAGGGTGTGGGGGGCAGCAGCGTACAGGGGCCCGCCCTCTCCGTATCAGGCAGTCAGCTGTCTTCTCAATGTCTGAAGCCAAAGGAGGGCGAGGGCCCCAAGGGCCAGGGGGTTCTGTGGAGGAGGAGAACCGTGGCTGGGCCAGGAAGGGCCGAGAGGCAGTGAGCAGGGAGAAAGCTGGATGGAAGGTAGGAGAAGCTTGAACCAATGCAAGTGGCTTGGCAGGCAGGAGAGACAGAAGCAGGAAGTCCCACATGCGTGTGGGGACAGCTCCAGGGTGTGGCTGTGAGTCCCCGAGGCCGGGTTGTTCCCCAGGTGGCCCTTGGCTGGTCCCTGTGGCTCTGAGCGGAGAGAGAGAGAGAGAGAGGTCAGCAAGACCAGCAACAGGATGGGCCAGCCCAGGGAGTGGGGCGCCCAGAGATAGGACCCAGATCCCGGAGGGGGCTGCTCCCTGCCCCATCTCTCTCTCTCTCTCTCCCCCCCGGGTAGCCGGAACTGGATACAATGAGGTGTCCTCACAGCACTCAGCCCACCCATGGCTCCTCATGCGCAGCCTCACAGCAGATGGGGGTCCTCACCACGCCCCCCACCCCCAGCTGCCTAGAGGTCCATTCCCTCCCTCCTTCCCTCACCTTTCTCTCCCCAGGCAGTGCCAGGCTGCAGTCTCTCGGGGTCAGGGGCCCATCTGGGGTCCCCACAGCATGGGTTGGCACGTGGACTCTTTCATTGACGCCCCCCGGCTGAGGGACTGACCAGGGGTGGCCCTCCCCACCGGCCCCACCAAAGCCCCAGAACCTGCTCCCCCTCGTGGGGCCTTTCACTGCCCGGGCTGATTGACTGCTTGGGTGGTTTTCAAATGTCAACAATTAATTTCCCACTCATGGCTGTTGTCACAACCGCGTGGGTCCTTCCGGAAAAACACACATCTCCACCTGGATGTTCCTTCTGAAGGACTCTGAGGGTCCCACTCTGAGGATCTGATAATTGCCAGAAAAGGAGCTCCCCATCATTAGAAAATCATATTCCTCAAAAGTGCCCAAGTGCCTTTTAATTTAACAGCCCCAATCCATAATTGTTTTTCACTTTGCAGAAAATTATGACGCTAGACTCTCGCGCATTGACATCGCCAACACGCTGAGAGAGCAAGTCCAGGATCTGTTCAATAAGAAATACGGTGAGCCCCGGGGCACCCAGGCGGGAGGGCAGCCCGGCTGCCATGGGAAGGGAGGCGGGAGCTTCCTACTCGTAGCCGTGGTCATTTCCGGGAAAACCGCTTCCTCACGTTCGGACATTTCTTGAGCATCTACTATGTGCCAGACTCTGGGGATAAAGAATTGAAGGAAAAAGGGACCCTGCCCTGTTGGGCCCTGTAGACCAGCGAGGTGAGACAGACATTCAGTAACTACACCAAGTCTAGTAACGACGAGGGCCCGTTCCACGATTTCGCAGGAAAAGAGCAAGCTGCTCAAGAGAGAATAACTTGGATTGGGAGCGAGGGAGGCCTCTTTAAAGAAAGAAGTTCATCTCACAGAGAAGGAAGGGCAGGCTGGCCGAGGCAAGAGCACGTGTAAAGGCCCTGAGGCTTGTCCTAGGAACGGACAGGAAGCTGAAGTGGGGAAGTGGGGCTGGAGGGGAGGGGCCCTGGAGAGGTGGCCGGGACACAACCCCGTCACCTAGGGCCTTCAAAGGAACCATGGTCTCGCTTTTGTATTTTGTTGGGAGGACTCAAGGGACAGAAGGCACTCCGTAGTTTTAAAGTATCTTCCTGGCTGCCCACGAGGAAGGTGAACGGGTGCAAGAGGGCAGGGCTGGGCGACCAGCTCGGAACCGGAGTGATGACAGGCTGGCCGGGCCCTGGCAGGGATGCCGGAGGAAGGTGGATGGAATGGAGCTGAGCTGCAGAGGTAGAGTCGGGAGGTGCCGAGTTGGTGGGGAGCAGGGAGGCGAGGGGAGAGGGGAGGCGTCCCGTTGAGTCTGGCTTGAGGAAAACAAGCTCGTGCAGTTAAGGTGCTTCATGGCCTCAAGTAACAAAAACAAACAGGCTCCTGACTCAGTTCCTATGACCACAGACCAGATCAGCCCGCACCGAGCTGCCTAAAGTAACAATGGCCTTTGTTCTTGTGGTGTCCGTGAGTCAGGAGTCTGGGAGCGGCTCAGGGGGTGGCTCGCCTTCGGAGTCTGTCCTGGGGTTGTAGTCAGAAGGTGGCTGAAGCTGGAGTCACCTCCTGTGTGTGACCCCTAGGCCGGGGACCCAGCTGGCGCTGGAATGGCTCTGTCCCTGTTTCTGTGCCTTCTCCCCACGTGGACTCTCCAGTGTAGTGACCCCACGGTGGCTGGATTTGCCAGCCAGGTGGAAGCCGTCACCTTTTGTGTCCCAGCCTCAGAGCCTCTGCCATACCCTGTTGGTCGAGGTAATTACGAAGTCCCGCCCAGGTTCAAGGGGAGGGGACACAGGCCCCCAGTTCTCTGTGAGGGAGTGTCGACATGACGCTAAGAGGAGTGTGTGGGATGGGAGGAATGTTGGTGCAGCTGTCTCTGGACAGTATCATGGGCCACAGCTCACAGCCTGGGAAATCCAGCAGGAGAGCAGCCTTCAGGATCAACTGGATCCAGCAGTTCAGAGCTAATCCTTGGTGTCTTTCCACCATGTTGGCATCAGTCTCAGGCTGGCTTCCCGCCACAGCAGGTTGAGACATCCCACCTACACCTTGAGGAGGGAAGGAGAGGGCTGGCTCTTTCGAGGCCTTTCTCCAGAGAGCCAGGGGTTTCTTTTCTAGAATTCCCTGAGCCCCCCCCCCTTGTTTCTCATTGGTCCCCACTGAGTCACATGTCCATTCCTCACTCAATCCCTGCGGCAGGGAAACACCACATGCTCACTGGGTGATGGGGACCTATCACTGTGACAAGGGAGAGAGGGGGGATGGAGCACATGGGCTCACAGACAGGCAGACACCCACCCCAAACTGTCAGCTAGAGAGAAGGGGCAGCGCCCTCACCAAGGAGGGGTAGCTTGAGGGGGAGAGGATGGGTGCCATCTTGGATGTGTTGAGTTTGAGGGCTGAGTAGAGATGACCCATAGGCAAGTGGGGATCCAGTTTGCTGTTCAGGAGAAGTGTCTGGATTGGATGAAAACTTAGGCCAGGAGGGTAGAGGAGCAAAAAAGAGGACCCAGACCAAAGGCCAAGGAGCCCTGGTGTTTAGAGGTCAGGTCCAGGCGGCAGCATGGGGTCACGGACATCAAGGGGAGGGCTTCAGGGAGGGAAGCATGGACATCTGTGCCAAACGCTGTCAAGAGAAGCGCAGGTGTCTACTGGATTTGGCTACATGGAGGCCATCGGTCATTGTAGCAAGGGCCGTTTGGGAGGTGAGGATCTCTTAGCCATCGCATATAACCTAGTCAGCAGCACAGTCAGGATAAAGAATTAAAAACAGGCAAATCCGTCAAGTCAGAGTCGATGAGGGGCCACCAGGGCTCGGGGAGGCGGGACGGGGAGAGACTGCAGATGGCCACAGGGTTTCTTCCCAGAGTGATGAACGTGTCCTGGAACTAGCTCGTGGTGAGAATTTCACAACCTCGTGTGTACACTAAAAACGCTTGGATTGTACACTTTAAAATGGTTGGCTTTATGGTATGAAAATTTTATCTCAATGAAAAAAAAAACCAACACAAAAACAGGCAGGAACAATGGTCAGGGGTCATAGGAAGCCACTGAGATTCTGTACGTGGGGGATGCAGATGACAAATCAGGCTCTGAGTTCCCTGGGAGCCAGAGCAAAAAGGGAAATGAGTCCAGTTATACCAGTCCCAGTATCCTTGAGATAAAAGTTAGTTTCTTGCACAGAGAGGGTTCCAACTGTTCTTCCTCGAGCTGAGACGTGCAGAGATTTCTGCATCGTGTCTTCATAAAGGGACGCCCTGCAACGCAGGGGATGACGCTCTCAGTGGGCCCCTTGGAGGGATCGCAGTGAGCTCCTTCCCTCTGTCCAGGAAGGACCCCAAATGCAGTCTGCCCTCAGGCCAGGCGGGTCCCAAACCAGGGTGAGGCAGAGCCCCGGGGGGCTGATGGAGGGTCAGGCGTTGTAGGGAAGGGCCAGCCATGGCCACAGGTCCCATCCTCCATGTGGGCCTGCAGAATCTCAGGCCGATAGGCCGAGGAACCTGAGCCGCTACCCTCTCCCCTGTGGCTGAAGCCCCGCGTGCCCTGCCCGTTCCTCTGCCCCGCCCGGACACTCGGTACCCCTGAATGACCCACTCCCTAACTCCTAGCCCCCCACCGATTGTGCCTTCCCACGGGGCTACATGCCAGCCCCCATACCCCCCCCAACGCACACGCCTTCCCATCACGCTCGCACCCCGCGTCCACACACTGGCCCTGCTCTCTCTCCTTACGACCCGTCCTCCGTCCCTCCTCTATAGGAGAAGCCCTGGGCATCAAGTACCCCGTCCAGGTCCCCTACAAGCGGATCAAGAGTAACCCCGGCTCGGTGATCATTGAGGGGCTCCCCCCAGGAATCCCGTTTCGAAAGCCCTGCACCTTTGGCTCCCAGAACCTGGAGAGAATCCTCGCAGTGGCTGACAAGATCAAGTTCACGGTCACCAGGTACTCAGGGGCCGGGTGAGGAGGCCAGACTAGCATGCGCGGGGCCCTTGGCTTTGCCTTTGATCTGGTCCCGCCTTGTTCTGCTCTCCAGTGCCATCCTCGGTCCCGGGGCGGGGGGCAGGGGGCGGTGTGCAGAAGGGTGACTGCAGGCCGGCCAGGGTGCAGGGAACCCCACATCAGCCACCACAGCAGAGGGGTGGCCTTCCCGTCACCTCACTGCCCTCCCATCCCAGCCCTTTGGGAGAGGCGGTCAGCCCACTTCAGAGGGGAGGACACGGAGACAGGTGATTTGCCCGGGGTCACAGAGCCAGCCAGGGCAGGGCCAGCAGGAGGCCCTGGTCACCCCCCCCCCCGCACAGCACACTGCCACATCGTCACCGTGTCCGGCCCGAGCAGTGACTCCCCGGGCAGCTTGTTCAGATGCCATTCTGAGGCAGCCGGTGTGGGGTGGTCCCCAGACATTGCCGAAGAGCTCCCAGGTCCCCCTTCTGACACTCCTATCTCTCTTTCTCTTTCAGGCCTTTTCAAGGACTCATCCCAAAGCCTGGTAAGAGGGACTGGCTGTGGCGGGGGGGGCCGCTTGGCATGGGAGGCCGGCCGCCAAGCTGGGGGCCAGAGGCCGGAGCCCAGCTTACTGTGGGACACCAGGCCCTGCCCTTCTGTTCTCCCACCTCCTCTGGGCACCGGCCCCAGGTGGGAGGAGGAAGGCCACACTGGAACCTCGGGCCGAGAAAAGGGGGGCAGGGGGGGCACGGCTTGACTCATGTGCTGTACCTGGCCAGGGTTCAGGAGGGCGGGGGCCCGGCCCTCCCCTCCTAATGAAGGGGCCTGGTTGACCTGAGTGTGTGGGTGAGCTCGGTGGCAGGTGGTTCCTAATCGCAGAGGGAGGGGTTTCTGCATCAGGCCCACCAAACTTGGGCGGTAAGATGGTGGTAAGTGCTTCTTCAGCCTTAGATGGCAAGCTGCCTCTCCTGACGTCCGTCTCCTCCATGGGCTGTGTCCGGGCCCTCCCAAACCCTGAAGGAGAAGGGCGCCTGGCCGGCCCGGGCCCCATCCCAGGGGATGCTGAGGGAGAGCAGAAACACAGTGAGGCGGTCTGTGTGCTCCCAGCCACTCCTTCCAGAAGGAAGGGTCCCCGTGGGGGCCTGAGCATGCAGATGCTCGGGGGGCAGGCACAGTCATTAATGAGCTTGGGAAGCAGGAAAGGAAGTCAGTTCTGATACCTGACGTGCGCTAGCAGGTCAGCGCTTTGCACTGTGACCTTTTCCTGTCTCCTTTTTACGGAGGAGGAAACTGAGGCCGAGGGAACATCAGTGACTCCCCCGGATGCCCTACCCCTAGTGAAGGGACTGTTGGCTCCAAAGCCTGGCTTCCCTGCAGGGAGGCCCAGTGATCCGGGTGGTATGTAACGCAGAGCGGTTACGTACCTTTGCGGAGGAACGCTGCGGGGCAGAGGGTCAGCCAGCAACCTTCCCACAGACCCCAGGGCTTCCGGGCCCTTCTGCCCACAAGGGCTTGCCCTCCGGCCCGGGGAGCTCGGCTGCCCATTGGCGGTTAGAGCAGCTTCCTGACGTCTCCAGGCCAGTCTGCCTGTCCACCCACCCTTCGGCCTGTGCTTTGGCTCTTCTGTGCGCAGAGAGAGCCCTGGGAAATGCTTTCTCTGCCCACATGGTGTGGAAGAGGGTGGCAGGCTGCCTGGAAGAGGAGATGGGAAAGTAGCCCTTGGCCCAGCCCTCGGGGGGGGCCTGCGAATGCCTTTCCAGGCATTGGCTTCTCAGGCTGGGTGGCCCCCGGCAGGGGCCGGGACAGACGGGCTGGCCGGCCAGCTCCGTGCTTACTCAAGGCACTCGTCACACCGCGCTGGGAAGGTGTCCAGGCTCGCGGGGGCCTCCAAGAGTTCACGAGAGGTCACAGCCTGTCTCCAGGCCCTCCAGCAGACAATCACCAAAGCCTGATGCAGGCCAGCTCCTGGGGTCCCCAGGTGAATTGAAGCTGGAGCTCAGGTGTCTGGGGGAGGTGGGACGTTAGCAGGTGCCGTAGTCTGGAGGAAGGTGGGCTGAACCAGACGCAGGTGCCCTGGGCATATGGATGGCAGGGGTGGCAGATAATCTGATTTGGGTTGGGGGTCGGTGGCAGCACGTCGGCCGTGGGAAAGCACAGGCTGCTGCTCAGACAGACCTGGGTTCAAATCCCTGCATCCCCCCCGCCCCTTACTACCCATGTGACTCTGGGCTCATTATTTCACATCCCCAAGCCTCTACTTGCTCATCTGTGTGATGGAGAAACGCATACCTGCCTCCCTCGGTGATCGGAACTGGAAAAACGGTGGGCAGTGACGGGCGGGCTGTGGAGGACTGTTTCTCCCCTGCTGTCCTGGGGGGGCTTCATCCTGACGCTTGGGTGAGACGTTTGTGAATCCTTCAGCCCTGGACCGGCTGTGATGGGAAGTGCTCAGCCAGTGGGGGCGGCGGTGGTTATTCCTGGGGCTTGGGAAGGCTTCCCGGAGGAAGTGGCATTGAGCCGGGTCTCCGAGATGAGCACAACAGGGTGTGGTACTGACGCAGGGCCCAGCCTAAGTGAAGGCACAGACGGAGGGGCCATCAGAGCACGTGGCTGGGGCAGGGGTAGGGGGTGAAACCAGCTTGGCCATGTCATGGCAAAGACACAGGCCTTATCCTGGGCACAGCGGGGCCTTCAGGACACTTCCCTAGTTCTTTCATCCTCTTCCAGAAATACGGAATGGAAACTCAGAAGCACAAGACATGTAAAATTGAACCAGATTTCTACCGAAAGCCCACATTGCATAGTGGGAGAATCTGAGTCCCATTTTCCTCCCCTTTTCCCTGGGCTCGTGTCCAGGTTCCAGAAGGCTTCATAGTGCCAAGGAGTTAGGGTCAGGGGGCCCACCAAGTCTTGAATATCATGTGTCCACGTTGGTACCCACAAGACGTCCATGCAGATGGTTGGAGAGATGCCCCTTGCTCCTCCCCGTTGAGGCTTCCCCAGGGCCTGGAACCTTCTAAGAAGCCCATCCATGTAGCCACTTCCATACTGCGGAAGGTTTGAGCATGAGCAGACCAGTGACTGGGGAAGGCCTGGTCAGTGGGTGGTACAGGGTGGGAGGGCAGATGGGGGTGCGGTGGGGAGGTGCAGGGGCGTGAGGCTTGGGAAGAAGGGGGCTTCCCTGGAAGGGGAGGCCTGTTAAGGATGGCTCTGAGATTTTCTAGGTGATTTATCGAAGGCTCCCATAGAAGCCTTTGCTAAGAGAACCATCTGAGAAAGTGAATGCTAAAGAAAATTATGCTTTGAAGATAAATCGGTCGTTAAACCTGGGGCTTTCACGATGCTTCCTAGAATCGTGGGCCAGGCCAGAGTGGGGAGACGGGATGGCCATTCCTGAGCCAGCTTTGTTCTGGGTCAAAAGAGACGATCCCGGGGCCTTTAGCGTTGTCCCAACTGGGTACATCACATCCGCCCTCAGGGCCTCAGTTTCCCCCCAGGCGCCTGGCTAATGATGGACTTGGACCGAGTCTCAGAGGACAGTGGGTGGGATTTGGGGCCTCTGGTCCGGGGACCTGTGGGCCAGCGGCTTGACAGATCCCTAGGGGGTCGGAATGCTGGCTGGAGGGGTCCTGGTGGGGGGACCTGGGGCTGCAGAGGGATGGTGGGGCCAGGCCCTCCACTCGTACCAGCGTGAACTCCAATCCTGCCTTCAGTGGACCCAGGTGACCCAGATGTGACCTCAGGAGCCCTAGCGAGTGAGGCCCAGGAGAGGTCCACGCCGTTGGAGCTGCCGTGTTAAAGCAGAGAGGCCGGGCCGGGGGGGCAGGGAGGCAGGTGCCTGGGGACAGCACTAAGAGTCCCTCAGAGTCCCTCAAAGCCCCAGACATCCTGCTCTCGGGCACAGATGTGCACCAGGGGCCACGGGCCACAGTTCCGCAAACACGAGCACAGTGGTCGTGTTTGCTATGGAGGGGGTCTGGGTGAGCCTAGCACCAACTCAAGGCACTCTCCCCAAACCCAGAGGGGCCCACAGCCATGAACACCCAGCACAGCAATGCAGGCTGTTCGGGGTAATGCTGGTTGTGGTGACACAGGAAGGAGAGGCCCTCCACCTGGGCGGCTGGGGTAGTAACAACCACAGAACATTCTAGTAGGTCATAAAAAGCCTGAAGGGAAATGCAGATACGTGCCCATGCTGGAAATTTGGAAAACACAGAAATCTAAGTGCCCAGATGGCTGTCCGTTTTTAGGATGATACATTTCTTCCAGATTTTCCCCCAAGCTTATTAACTTTACATCTCGCTGTTGTTCTTTCTATAAATTTACATGCATACACGCTGAAAACATAAGCATTTTCTGATGTTTTTAAAATGCCTTATGACATTCCCTCATCAGGCTGTTATCATAGTTGTGCAACTGTCCTGTCCCCCAACCGTGGACATTGGACAACTGCCCACACCGTGGACACCTAACCTCTACATCGTGCTTATGATCTGCCGGTCGCAAAGCCTTCCCATAGCAGCGCACGGGATCTCCCCCAATAACCAATCTTACAGGAAGAAACTGAGTTTCAGAGAGGTTAAGAAACTCACTGAAGGTCACACAGCTTGTGCCCGTGCCTCCCCAAGCTTTCATCCACACTGGGTCGCTCTTTGCTCCCCCTTCTGGCTGCCGGCATCTCTAACATGGGCCCTGCCTCTCTCACCCTTTAGGCTCACAGTTAATCCTTTGGGTTTATGTATATGCACAACAAAAATATATTGTCAGAAAAGTGTGCGGCTCTTGATCTCGGGGTTGTGAATTCGAGCCCCACGTTGGGTGTAGAGATTACTTTTAAAAAATTATATATAAGGGCGTTTGTGTGGCTCACGCGGTTAAGTGTCTGCCTTTGTCTCAGGTCGTGATCTCAGGGTCCTGGGATCGAGCCCCGCATCACGCTCCCTGCTCAGCAGGGAGTCTGCTTCTCCCTCTCCTGCTCCTTCCCCCATTTGTGTGCTCTCTCTCTCTCTCTCTCAAATAAATTTAAATATATATATGTTTATATATTTAATATATATATAATATATATATAAAATATATATATATTTTGCCTGTTTTATGGCAAGCAGAATCTAGGAATACAAAATAGACAAAAAATCTCTACCCTCATGGAGCTTATTTTCTAATGAGGGAGATAAATAAGATAAATAAGGACAAAGAGCAATGTATTTGATAGTGACAAGTGCCATGGAGACATACAACACAGATAGGACTGTCAAAAGGACAATTTCAGATAGGTCAGCAGGAGTTAAGACCTGAAAGAAGTGAGGGTATGGGCCATGTAGAAATCCCAGTCGAAGCATCTAGGGAGGGAGTCAGTGCAAAGGCCCAGGGGCCCTGGACATATTTTGGAAGTAGGGCTAACAGGATTGCTGATGCAGTGAGTGTGGGGTGTGAGCGAAAGAGTTTGTCCTGAGCAGCTAGTGGGCGAGAGGGGTCAGCATCTGAATGTCACCAAATTAGACACCCAAGTGGCCGGGTTGGACAGGCAGATCTATAAATCAGAGAGAGCATCTTGCTGGAGACATGCAGCTGGGGGCCATTCCACATGTAGCGTGTTTTAGTCAGGAAGCTGGATCACCGTGGGGATGAGTGTGGACAATTCGGAGGGGTCCAAGGATGAGCCCTGGGCCCTCCTGCATTCGAGTGTTGGAGAGATGGGGAGAGACAGATGGCCAGAAGCCAAGTGAGAAACTCGGAGAGTGGCCACCTGAGCCAGATACTGCGTGCAAGGTCAAATACGGGAGGAGACCTGAGACTGGCCTGGCCCACGGGGTTGAGCCACCCCCAGAGGTCATGGGCAGTGGGGTTAGGAGCCATTCCGGGGAGGGGACCCGAGTGGATTAGGAGGGAATGAGAGCAGAGAAATGGGTCGCACCAGGGCCAGGAGAGAGGTGGGGCGGGTCTGCCGGCTGAAATGGGATCAGGAGCGGGTTTTAGAGGTAAGAATAGCCACAGCATGATTTTAGAGAAATGAGTGATGGGGGTGGGGAGGGGCAAGAGGAGGGACACCGCCGCCCCCTCCCCCCAAGAAGCAGGATGGGTGCAAGAGGGGAGCTGAGAGCTGGTGCAGGAGCCCCTGCCGACTCCTCCTAGGGGGACAGGGAGGTGATGGGGCGGGGGCTGTGGGTTCCCGTGGGGATGAGAGACTGGTGGAGTCAGGTCCTAGAGGCAAGGGCTAGAAAGATGGAAGGGACAGTCCCGTCTATCCTGATGTGGGCTACCATGGAGGGGCCCCCACTGTGGATGACCAAGAGGTTTAGATGTGGCTGGTGGAGGACAGCAGGTCGAGGCATGGAGGGCCAGGGGCTTGGAAGGCATGTCTGCCTGCGGGTTGATCCCCAGGAAATGTGACGGGAGCAGAGTGGGTGTCCCAAGCCCCAGGCTCCATGAGCTCAGTGCCACCTACAGGCAAAGACCAGCCTTTCTCCCCCTGGAGACCTAGCTCCCTGCCAGGAGACCACCTGAATCTGGGGCCAGGGAAAGCTCCCCAGCAAGCTGACCTTCCCCAGGTGGAAAAGGGAGCAGGAATTCCAGACTGAGGGGGTGGCACCCACAAAGGCAGAGCTGTGTCCCATCTCTTGCTGAGCGCCCACACATGCCAGGCCCTGTGTCTCTCACACGGCCTCATGGAGCCCTTCACAAGCCTGTCAGGTAGACACCGTGGTCATGCCCATTTCACGGCTGAGCACACTGAGGCTGCAAGAGGCAGCCTGGGTTAGCAGGGGCCCAAGTCATACCCAGGTCTGTGCTCTTGAGGAGCCTCAGCGGGGAGTGTTGGGTGGTGGGGGAGGAGGATAGCGAAACAATGAGGCCAGAATTAGAAAAGGCCTGGACCAAAACTTTGCTGGTGACTCAAGCTTTAGCTTGTAGCATTGGAGGTTTTCTTTTTCAGTCAACAAAATGATAGGATCAGATTTGCGTTGTCTTACAATTACCATGGTAACCAGGCTTCCACCCACCAGGGGTGGATTGGAAAAGCAGAACTGGGCCAGTGAGGCCAGGGGAGGGTTGAGGAGGCTGACCCCAGGCGGCCGGCGGCAGGACCCAGCGGAGGTGGGTGGTGCTAGGATCTAGAGGTGGCATCGGTGTGGGAGGGAGGCCAGGCGGAAAGTTCCAGAAGGGTGATGGTGGTACCCAGGCCCCAGGCTGGGTCTCCGGGCCCATGAAACATCCAGGGGCCCATAGCATTAGTGGGACCAGATCGGTGCTTTAGCGCAGGGTGGCGATGGGCTGGGCAGGGCCCGTGGGAAGGTGGCAACTGCCGCCACCCCTCAGACCAGTGTGTCGCCAGCAGAGATGGCCCAGGGGGCACACTGACCTCCAAGGGACCTTGCAGGAAAAGAGCCTGTGAAGGAACAGAGGGAGGCGGAGCCCGAGGAAAAGAGGTGGAGGAGTTTGCTGGTAAGAAGAGCTGAGAGTGGGAGCCCTTCTGGGAGACACCAGAGGGATCAAGGCAATAACATTCTAGAACTATTCTCAAATAGCAGTGGCCAAAAAAAGTGCCTTGTTGGGTAGTGAACTCCCCGTCACTGGGGGCATTTGAGTGGAGATCGAGCAGCCACTTCCCAGCAGGAGCTGCCTTTGGCTTAACTGTCGCCTGCCTGGAGAAAGGGAACCCTAGCCTTTGAGAACCAGGAAGGGCGCAGAGGGAGGGTCCTCATCCACCTCATCACTTCCCAGTGCCTCCCAGCTCCCTCCTGGGCAAACGCAGTTCCCCCGGGACCCAGGCCCCCCCAACCCCACCCCAGCGGTGCGGCCCTCCCTGCCAGCTCCAGGGGACTCTCCGATGAGCAGCCAGAAGCCAAGAAGCAGGCCCCCCCCCCTCCCCACTCCCCACCCCAGAGCAGGGGCTCCGGGTCCCAGAGACAGAGCAGAGCTGCCGACTTCCTGTGTAACTCCAGCAAGTCAGGTTTGCCTGCCTGGG
>NC_138373.1:9598321-9630146 GCF_054177405.1 Leptonychotes weddellii | reverse complement strand
GGCTTTGCAGCGTGGACTAGACCCTGCAGACCCGGCCTTGGCAAGCTCTTCCGCTGACGTCCCCCGCGGCCGGAGCCCCAGCACCCCTGCAGTTTCCAGGGGGGCGCCCCCCATGCTCTATCTCGGAAGTCCGCACATGGTCTGCTCCCAAAACTCTGCACTTAAGATTAATTTTGACTGAAGGAACCGTGTTCAGTTACGTTCTGCTGAGGAAAAGAAATCATCCCACTTGACCCGCGTCACACCCCCAGCTCGGCCCGACGCCCCGCGTGAGAAGCTCAGCTGTGGGGTGGGCGAAGGGCCTCTCAAGCAGAGGGCTGAGATCCTGTTTGCAGGGGGGGAGGTGGGGGGCACTGCCAGGTCTCTCTGTGGGGGCTCCTGTCACTCAGCAGGTGCTATGCCGAGTGGGCTTCCTGGAGAAGGGGGCCGGCATGGGGCTGCTCTCAGCACAGAATGAGAGGGGAGGGGGCGGCAGTGGTGAGTCCCTTTCGGCCCCCTCAGGAACTGATGCCACTTCTGAGCTGTGTGATCGGGGATAAGTGAACCTCCAGTCTCTAGACCGCTCCAGGTCACACGGAGCGGGGACACCTCCGCGGTCCCCCTGCCCTCCTCCCTTCAGCCGCCCGAGGGTCATTTCCTCCTTCCGGTATGGTCACACACACCCACCTGCTCCTCTGGCCCCGGCCCCCCCCATCTGTGGGCCCTCCCCACCCCCCTCTCCACCCTTCCGACGCTGTCCCGCTCTTGAGAGCTCAAAATAAAGCCGTCCTTTCTCGAGTTTCTAAAGATATCCCCGTTCCAGCGCCAGCCACATGTTTCTTCACTTAATTATCTCTGCTTTTCTTTGTTAATTAGGCTCCAGTAACAGTGTCCCTGCTGCCTTCCCAGGAAATGCTGTGGCATCTGCAGGACGGGGCCCGGAGGCCTTTGTGGGCAGATGCCCAGCCGGGCTGCCAGGCCCCGCGCCGTTGGCTCGCTGCCTCCTTTCTTCCAGGGAGAGGCTGAACAATGTCATGTTGGGAGGCCCCTACCTTTTCCTGGCCCGTGGGGACCCAGCTGGGTCCCACAGCCCCATCCCGCCCCTGGGTTGAGTTAGTGGTCCCTAGCCCTGTCCTCCCTGAGCCCTGCTGGTTGGGGAGGGGGACCCCGTGGTTCCTAGAGCTGGGGGGCTCCCCAGAAGGGAGCAGCAGGGCGGGGGGGCTTCAGACTTTTTTGCAACATTCCAGAAAACCACACCGAAACTGGTTCCCCAGCTGGGACCACCCAAGCTCACAGGAACAACCAGCACCTTTATTTGGGCTGGATTGAGATCGGCTCGAAGGGTCACCAGGCCCGGCGTGCGGAACAGAAGTTCTCTCTGGCCAAGAAATGCATCTCTGAGCCGGGGGCGTGGGGGCTACGTGTGGTTCAGCACATGGGGTTGACTGGGTGGACTCCATCTTTCCAACCTGCTAGGGAGGGGTCTGGGGACAAAAGAGGCCTCGTGGTGGGAGTGGGGAGTAGGGGACAGGCAGCCCTGTCCTGAAGCCCGCAGCAGGCATGGGGAGTGGGACATTCCCCTTCGGGAGTTCAGGCACTGCGTACTTCTGGGGTGTCTGTGGAGCCAGGCACTGGGCTGGATGCTGGGCTTTTGCTCAACACCAGTTAAAAAAAAAAAAACAACAATCCTGTCTCATGGCGCTGACCTTCTGGTGTGAATGCAGAGAATCATGCACAAAGTGTAAAAGTGTGTCAGATGTGTGCTCGGGAGAAGTGGGGAAGCGGATGGGGGAGGTTGGAGTTATTTTTAGGGGGTTGCAACATGAGCTAGGCGGTGGCCAGGGAGGGCCTTTGGGGTGGTAGAGAGCCAGGGGGCTAGGGAACAGCAGTGCAGGCAGAGAGAACGACTGCAAAGGCCCTGGGGTCACCTGCCAGGGGTGTCAGAGGAAGCAGGTGGGGGAAGTGGTAGGAGATGAGGTGGAAATGGGGAGAGAAGGCAGATTGTGTGAGGCTGGATGAGAACGTTGACTTTTGGGGCACCTGGGTGGCACAGTCAGTTAAGCGTCTGACTCTTGATTTTGGCTCAGGTCATGATCTCGGCTCGAAGGGTCACATGGGGTTGGCCCGGGTTTCCTGTGGCTGCCCGACCAGATTACCCCAACATAGTGGCTTAAAGCCACACACATATTTTTTTCCCTTTAGAGCTGTAGAGGTAAGAGATCCGAAATGAGTCTTACCGGGCTGAAGTCAGAGTGTCAACGGGGCAGGTTCCCTCTGGAGGCTCTTGTCTCTCCCAGCTTCTAGAAACCCCCTGCATTCCTCAGCGTGTGGCCTCTCCTCCCGCTTCAAAGCTTTTCACGCTGACTCTGCTTCTGTTGGCCCAACTCCTGCCCTTTGACCTTCTTGCCTCCTTCTTAGAAGGACTCCAGTGATTACATTTAGGGCCCACTTGGCTAACCCAGGATAACCTCCCCATCTCGAGATCTTTACCTTAGTCACACCAGCCAGTGTCTTCTGTCGTGTCAAGAAACGTAGTCACAGGCTCCGGGGACTAGGACGGGGATAGCTTGGGGGTCACGACTCAGCCTGCTCCGGGATTGGAAGCAGCCGAGGTTTCTCTCCTGGGCGTCCAGGAGGGGGACCCCAGAGAAGGAAAGCCCAGAGAGGAGGGCCAGGTTTGAGGGAGCCCTGGAGAGGCTGCTTAGGGATGTGCAAAATCAAAGGTGCTCCGAGAGGCAGTTGGAAATGTGGGTTTGGGGGTTGGGGGCGCAGAGACGCGGAGAGAAACCTGCGGTGTGGACAGGGTAGGAGAACCTGCTCTTTCTTCCCTCCCCCGAGCACGGAAACAAGGTCCTGATACAGTCAGCACGATCATAAGCCTGGGTTTTGGACATCGTGTTCTCGTGCCAGCTAGTTAGACGTCTGGATCTGGGGCCAGTCCCAGCCCCTGCTTACTCGCCGTGTAACCCGGGCCAGGTGGCTGTCTCTCCGTGCCTCAGTTTCCTTGTCTGTATAACGGAGGTAGTCACAGGCCCAGCCACCGAGGGTTGTTGGAAAGATTAAGGGAATGAATCCCTGCGGAGTTGTGAGAACAGTGCCCAGCGCGCAAGAGCTTGGTCTCTCTAACCCTTACTTAACGGAGCGTCCGTGGTGTCGGGCATCATGGCAGGCACCGGGGCTTTAACCGTGTGCACATGGATGAAAGCAGACAGGTCTCGGCCGACAGGGAGCGACCATTCTCGTGTGTTCGGCTGCAGCACGAGCTGCTGTGGTAGAACCACGGGATCGTGTCCTTGAAATCAGCCGCCCACCCCCGGTGATGCAGCAGAAATGCAGCCAAGTGCCCAGGTCTGTCCATCCTTCCCAGGAGGGGCGCTCTTGTCCTGCTCATCAGGCTCAGTGTGTGGCATTCTGTGCCTGGCTGGTCATGGCCACAGTTCAGCCTAGGGCCTGGCCGGCCCTGGGTCAGTGACGTCAGTGATGTCTGCCGCGTAGCTGGGACCTCGGAGGAAGGAATGGGAGAGGAGAGAGAAGGAGGCGATTTCCCCTGGGAAGGGCCATGTGCGTGGCTGGCACCAGGATCCCGGATGAACCCCCACAAGAAGACCTGGTGTTTAATCTGCCAAGCCTGGCTGACAGGTTCAAGTTTGTAAGAAGGCCCCTGAGAAGGTGCTGGGCTGTTCCCAAATGGGAAAGCAGTACCTAGGGGTCAGAGAGACCCGGGTTTTACTGTTAGTGCCACTGATCACAGACCTTGTGGCCTTGGTGACGTTGGGCAGGCACCTTGACTCCTGTGAGCCTCAGTATCCTTATCTGTAAAATGGGGACCATAACACCTAGAAGTCAGGCTTGTCGCGAGGAGTGAAGGGCAAATTTCCAGTCACAGTCTCCGGTGGGCTGGTCCTCAGCAGATGTGGGGTCTGTACCCCAGTGTCCGGCTGCTGAGAGGGCAGAAGAAGGGCCTGGTAGCCCCAGCAGGGGAGGCTCCAGCCAGCGAGCCCCGTCAGCCATTATTCCGGACCTTTGTGTGCAGCCCGTCAGCTAGAGGTCACAAAGCTGGGCCCCAGGGAGGGGAAGGGAGATGGATGGATGTGGGCACAGAGCCTGTCCAAGGAGACTCTGGGGGAGAAGGCTTGCTTTCTTCCCTCCCTTCTCCCAGTCCCATTAGACCTCATGCACTGACCAGATCAGTCCTGATCCCTGGTTCGGGACCCACTGTGCCATTGACCATCCCCTGCATGTGACCATCGTTCCATTGATTGATATAATTTTTTAATTTTGCAATAATTTTTAATTGCCAAAGAATTGCAAAGATCGCATAGAATCCCCAAATATACCCTTTGACCCATGCAGGGTCGGCAGAACCACGTACCTTTGTCAACACTAAGAATTCAACCTTGGTCGGTACAATACGCATAACGAAACTGCAGGCTTTATATTTAGATTTTGTGAGTTCCTGCACTAAATGTTTTTTACGTTCCAGAATCCACTCTAGGATACCACAGTGCACATAGCACGCATTCATTTTTTATTCTTTTGTTCGTATTCCTGCCCATGGGTCTACTTGTTAATCAATACTGCACCGAACCCCGTGAGCCCACCACCATCCAAGAATTAGAACAGCGCCCATAACGTGCCCTCCGCCCCCGTGTTCTCCCTCATCCTGCCCTCCTCTCTCCAGAACAAATACAGCCGGTTTCCCTTATCCGCGGATTCATTTTCCACGTTTCGGCCACCCGCGGTCAACTGCAGTCCAGAAGCAGATGACTGTCCTTCCGATAGAGCTCCAGAAGGTCAATAGTAGCCTAATGCCACATCCTGATGTCTGCATCACCCACCTCACTTCTTTTCCCCATGTAGGCGTTTTATCCTCTTACATCATCACAAGAAGGGGAAGTACAATACAATTAGATATTTTCAGAGAGAAATAGACCACGTTCACGTGACTTTTATTATATAATACAGTACATTGTCATAATTCTGTTTTATCGTTAGAGTTGTTCATCTCTTACTGTGCCTAATTTCTAAATTAAACTTTATCGTTGGTATGTACGTATAGGGAAAATCATCTGGTATATCTGAGGTTGACTCACTCTTCACAGGCCGACTTCTTAAGTGGCTTTATTACGTGTAATATTTGCCGAAACCAAAATTGTTTCCTTTTGCATGCTTTTTCCTTTTTTTTTTTTTTCCTAAGATATGTATATTTATTTCAGAGAGGGGTCGGGGAGGGGCAGAGGGAGAAGGTGAGGGAGAATCTCAAGCAGACTCCCCGCTGAGTGCAGAGCCTGACTTGGGGCTCCATCTCATGACCCTGAGATCACGACCTGAGCTGAAACCAGGTGTCAGCCACTTAACCGACTGCGCCACTCAGGAGCCCCACTTTTTACTTTTATAAGCGAGGCGTGTCCTCGTGTGTCAAGTCTGGACTTGCTTTTCCTACTCGGCCTTATGTAAGGTGATTCTGACATGCGACGCCGAGCCAGCTCGCGTCCACTGCTCCGTGCGGTTCCGGCAGGTGACCGCGCCACTCTGCTGTCCTCGGCCACTCGGGTGGCTTCGTGGATTTCCTGTTAATAAGAGTGCTGTTAGGGCTCTTGGCCATATTTCCTTTGGCACGTGTAAGAAGTTTCTCTGGGGTGTGTTCTCCGAGAGCGGGCACGGGGGCAAGGCCGTCCACCCCGCTGCCATGCATGCGTGGCCTCTCTGAGCCTCAGTTTCTCCACCTCTAAAACCAATGACAGAATTCCCGCTGCACCTGTGTGCCGGGCTGAGGGAGAGTGAAAAGGTGAAGCTGAGCATGCCTTCTCACTTTGATGAAGGTCCGGAGCCCGGAAAGGGACGTGTGCAAGCTGCAGAGCCCGAGCAGGGGACAAGCGGGGGCAGCTGTCCCATCAACGTGGGGATCCCTGTGGACATCCACCCTCTGTTCGCTTGAGGGTCTGCGTGATGCCTGGATCATCCAGCCCAGGCCTGGCAGAGAGGAGGGGTCCCGCGGAAGCGCTGGGAGAGGGGGAATTGTCCCCCTCCGAGCAGCCCGTCCCTTGCTGCGGGCTCCTGCTGGCCCCTTACCATCCTGAATGTCAGCGTACAGACACCAATCCGAGCTGTGGACCTCAAGCTGGTGGAGAGAGGCCCCCGGCTGTTCGCGGTTCTCGTACTTTGCCCCTGGGGAGAGGGCTGTGGGGCCATCGCAGACAGCAAGCACCCCGAGCCCTCTGGTTTCTAATTGTGTACCCAGCTTGGCTGTGATTTAGTAAGCTTGGTTGCTTTCTTCCCCCAGGCAAAATTCAGTTAATCCTCAAACTAACAGACGGCAGATTAGAAACAACCAGATGAGAGCTACTGGGGCAGATGGAGTGACAGAGACCAATAAACTGGAATGAGCAGGAAGGGGGGCAGAAATGCCGACAGGGTGGGCCTGCCCTTGAAGCGTGTTGCTGCCCCGGGGTGGGGGGGGTTCAAGTCAACCTCTCCCCCCCCCCACTCTGCCCCACCGTGTGCTACCTAAGAAAGGGGTACTTGATGCATTTTAGTAAACGGCCTGCCCACAATGGGTACGACAAACCCAGGAGATTGGAGAAGTTAAGCATCCGTTATCTGGAAGAGTCTCATACGTGAAGCTTAATTCCCCGAGACTCCAGGATAATGGAAACATTGATCTAATAGCGTCAGCGACAACCTG
Source organism: Leptonychotes weddellii (assembly GCF_054177405.1). Lineage (NCBI taxonomy): Eukaryota > Metazoa > Chordata > Mammalia > Carnivora > Phocidae > Leptonychotes > Leptonychotes weddellii. The sequence continues at coordinate 9,623,482 of NC_138373.1, read as the reverse complement.
ACTGTGATGGCGGGGGGCCTTCACCGTTTTTATCTGTGACACCATGGGATCCTCCTGGCAGGCCAGGAGTCCCATCTGAGGGATGTGGAAACAGGCCCAGAGAGGTGGAGTGACGTTCCAAACATCACATAGCATTAGGGGTAGAATCAAGATTGCCTTGCAGTCTGCTGAGCCAGGGACCCCCGTGTCACAGGCCCTGGGGACCCCCTTCCTCCCCGCTGCGGGCAGGCATTCAGGGAGGTACACTGGGGGGACCCACACTCCACATGGAGCCCTAACAGTGACTCTCCAAATGGAGAACATTCTGAAATGTTTGCCAACACCGGTCGGTGTTCTTATAGCCAGCCTGGGTTCAGGGGAGCTCAGACCGGTCCCCCCGAATAGGTTTGGTGACTCAGGCTTCAGAACAGTAAAACCGGCCCCAGGGCCATGCTAGGCACTGGGTTCTCAGCGGCAGCCCCACCTGGTCTCCCCTGTCGTGGTAGTGACTTTCCAAACGAGGAAATCCAGTGGTTTGGAGAATTGTTCAAGGTCACGAGCTAATAACAGGATTTGAACCCCAGCTGTCAGATAGCCAAGTAAACACTCTTAACTCCCGGCTGCCCTTCAGACTGGGTTTATGGCCGAAGCCCCACACGGCCCCACACGGCCCACAGTGACTGCTCTCTGCCCCACCCCGTGTTCTCGGAGGGAGTTTCCTGGTCTTTGTTTTGCCCACAAGCAGACCAGACTCAGAGGGAAAAGCTCCCCGGGGCCTGTCCTGCCCCAGCCCAGGCTAGCGGGACAGCTGCTCCCACCGAAGCCCCAGGCCAGCAGGGAGCCTGGCTCTCCCCCTCAGGGCTGGAGCAGGGACACAGGACGGGGGGCTGGGGGGTCTCCACCTGTGGTTCGACTTTGCCCATGCACCTCGAGGAGCTGCCTCCCGTTTCCTGTGAGCCCCCAGACGGGGCAGGGGCTCTCTCCCCTCCAGCCCACACCAGAATCTACCCTCGCCTGTTTCACTCAAAAATGTACCATTAATGGGGCACCTGGGTGGCTCAGTCGTTAAGCGTCTGCCTTCGGCTCGGGTCATGAGCCCAGGGTCCTGGGATTGAGCCCCGCATCGGGCTCCCTGCTCCGCGGGAAGCCTGCTTCTCCCTCTCCCACTCCCCCTGCTTGTGTTCCCTCTCTCGCTGTGTCTCTCTCTCTCTGACAAATAAATAAAATCTTTAAAAAAAAAAAAGTACCTTGAAGAAAAAATGGAACTCCCTTCCTCCAAATTAAATAAAAACAAAAAAATTAAGACTTTTTAAAAATTAAAAAAGTAATCAGTAAAAACAAAGAGGGGAGAGGAGCCAAGAGGCACCCTTTCTGAGGCCTGGCGCTGTGCACATAGGAGGTGCTTAATACCCAGCAGCAGCACCTCCTCTGGGAAGCCCTCCCTGATTCCCAGCTGGGTTAGGTTCCCCCCACGTGCCCTGCACTGATAGTTATCAAGGCCGGTGGGTCACCAAGCGTCCCTCACCATTCCTTGCCTTGGACCCGGGCTGTGTTTCTGTCCTCTGCTAAATGCCCAGGGGCAGCACCACATCCAGATGGGATGGTCTTCGTGAAATCTTGGGCCCAGACAAATGTCGTGTCAAGACAGTGAGCAGGAGCACCGAGAGGGGACATCCCACGACGCCCGCACGGCAGGGCTAGCAGGAGCCCAGGTGCGTGGCTTCAGGTTCTCTGCCCTTCTGGGGCCTGGTGTGGCCTCTGCCAGGGCGAGGGCCGTGTGAGGCTCAGGCCTGCGCGGTGTGCACCTCTCACCCACACAGCCGCTGGAGCCTCCAGGCCAAGGCAGGGGAGGGGAGACACGACACGGCCGTGTCCCCAGCCACAGCGGCCGCCACTTACAGGGCCCGTCCTTGAGGGGCCGTGCACTGCCTTTCAACCCAGCCGGCTTTGTGGGGTCCGGCTGTGTCGGCCCCGCCCCAGGCCCCAAGGAGACAGGGATTCCGGACTGTGAGCTGATAGGACAAGAGACTTAGAGGAAACAACCTGAGGATCAACCCTTCTTTCTACAGACGGGGAAACAGAGATCTCGGGGAACCCGGGGCTCTTGGTCAGACAGATGGACTGTTCCTGGCACTTGGCAGCTGTGTGGTCTTGGGGAAGTTGCTTGACCTCTCTGAGCCTCTGGTGTCCTCGGCTGTGGTGAGGGGTGGCCGTGCTCGTGCCCAGGAGAGCTGCCGGCATCACCGATGGGACAGGGATCCCTGTCCTGTGGGTGCCGCCATGTCTGTGCGGAATCCTGGCACCAGAGGAATGCCTGGTGGCCAAGGGGGAGATGGACAGCGTCTGCCACCTCCCCACAGGCTTTAGGTGGCCCTTGGGCCCAGGGCTCTGTCAGGTTGCCCACTCAGGACCTGGAGAAGGGTCAGGCTGACTCTTGGCCACAGTGGGGTCCTGAAGACCATCCGGAAGGGCTGTGTTTGGGGGGGATGTGGGAAGAAGGAGGCCTCTAAGGGGGGCTCAGTTCAGTGTCTTGGTCCGACTGCTGGGGCCATTACTTCCCCCGAGAGGGAGGACCCTGGGATGCAGGGTGTCAGGAGCACCCGGGTGGCTGGATGGTCATGGTTGAAGAGACATATGCAGAAACTCTGAGATGTGGCAGATCTCGTTCCAGAGTCGGGAGCGTGGGCATGACCGGGACCACACAAGGCACGGCGGGCCATCGGGAGTCCCGGGCAGCAGGGGCAGCAGGCGGACTGGGGAGGGAGGCTCCTCCCTGGCGGGGCTGCAGAGTTCCTGCATTGGCCTCCGAACTTGAACTGAGTTCTGTGAGATTTTCCAGATTAAAACAGGAGTTGTTTTTCTCCACAAACCCATTCTGTCTGTTCTGCCCCACATCTCCCAGGCCCTGGCTCCCCGCCTGCTTCCTCTCCACTCCCACCCCTGTCTGCCGGAGGCCCGGCCAGCTCAGGGCACCCTTCCTGGAACTCCAGCTCCCTCCCCAGCCCAGGGCACGAGCCCATCAGGCCCCTCTGCCCCCAGGACCCTTGCATCCCATCCACACCCTCCACGTCCCCGGCCCGGCCCAGGCCCTGTCTCAGGGCTCACCTGGCCCACTGCCACTTTAGACCGAAGACGGGCGAGGGGAGCCCAGGGTCCAACAGCAGGTGTCCACGGAGGTCTGCCCTGGGCCCTGGGTGGGGAGAGTGTGCAGCCCCCATGCTCCCGCAGCGTTCCTGTCTCCCCGGTCACGAGCCTCGGGCTCAGGATCATCCAGGCAGCCGGGGTGAGTTTCTGGCAGCCCGGCTCAGTCCAGCCAGTGACCTTGGCACCACCCCGTGCTTCCGCCACATCCAACAGACCGGCCTGGGCCAGTTCTTCCCACCCCACCCCATCCATCAGAAGCCCCTGCCTGCCTTCTGAGAGCACACTCGAACAGCTGATATAGGAAGAGGGGACGGAGGGATTGATGAACAGACAACCACGGCCAGAAACAAAGCTGCCTGATATTAACGCGGTGGGCAGGGGATGCCACATGGGAGTCCGTCCAGGGGCCGGCCCGTGCCCACCTTCACGGCCGCCTTGTCTTCCTCTCGTAGATGAAGATGACGCCAACAGACTAGGGGAGAAGGTGATCCTCCGCGAGCAGGTGAAGGAGCTCTTCAATGAGAAATACGGTCAGTGCATGAGGAGTAGGGTCTGTGGGGCAGGGTCTGTGGGGCCAGCCTTCCTGGGCAGCCCCTCCCTCTACAGCCAGCCTTGGCCGCCTCCAGTTCCACCCCCAGCTGCCCTGCCGGTGACTGGTGGGAGCTGACCCCTCACTTCCCCGTCCGAACACTGGGAAAGAACCCATCTGGGGCGCCCAGGGCAGAGATTGCAGGTCAGCATTTCCGCTGCTCTAGGGCTGGGCCTTGCGGCAGAGGCCATGCATGGCCCACGGCCAAGTGCTTGTTTGTGCATCTGCCCAACACACACTTAGCCGTGAGGACTCTGGGGGAGGGCGTCCGATCCCTGCCATCCTGGGGCTCGGAATCTGTGCAGGGAGGTGGTCAGGGAATAGGTAAGGGCCATGCGATGCTAGGTGAAGGCACCCAGGGTGCCAGGGCAGAGCCCAGTTGGGACAATTAATAATATGGTTACTGGGCGCCTGGCTGGCTCAGTGGGTGGAGCGTGCAACTCTTGATCTCAGGGTCGCAGGTTCGAGCCCCACCTTGGGTGTAGAGATTACTTAAAAATAAATTCTTTTTTTTTTGTTCTGTTTTTGTTTAAAGATTTTATTTATTTATTTGACAGAGAGAGACATGAGAGAGGGAACACAAGCAGTGGGAGTGGGAGAGGGAGAAGCAGGCTTCCCGTGGAGCAGGGAGCCCGATGCGGGGCTCGATCCCAGGGCCCTGGGATCATGACCTGAGCCGAAGGCAGCCACTTAACGACTGAGCCACCCAGGCGCCCAAAAATAAATTCTTAAAAATAAAATAAAATCTTAATAATAATAATAATATGGTTACAGTCGAGCTTTCTAGATCATTGAGTGCCAAGCTATGCTAGATGCTCTGTATAGTATATATTACATTTTATTTGATGAATTTAGTATTATTTCCATTTTGCATTGTAGCAGGGAGACGGACGTAATAAAAAATATTTTTAAATAGAATTTCAGAGAGTGATAACGGAGAAGACAAAACAGTAGCAGGATAAGGGGTTGCCTGGGGGGTGGGGCAGGAATGCCCCTGGGAGGATGGGACGTGCGTTAGCCAAGACTAGAGACTCAAATGTCAGGAGGGGACACACAGTCCAGGAAAAGCTTGCCGGGCAGCAGGGACAGCTGGGTGACTGGGGACCAGCAAGGAGGCCAGAGGGCCTAGGGTAAGCAGCCGGGGGAGGCCCCCAGTGCACAGGGAGGGGCGGGCAGGCCTAACGAGGAGTTGGGGTTTCGTTCTGAGAGTGAGAAGCGACTCTGCTGGTGTTTGGTGGGGTCGTCTCTTTCACTTGTCATTGTGAAATCAAAATTCAGACACGGACGAAAATGGGTATTGGTGACCTGCCACGTCACCCAAAGCCAGCCCCTGTGATCACCAACATTTTGCCAACCTGACTTCTTCAGTGTCCATGTACACACTTGGGAATTTTTGAAAACACACCCAAGACACCCTATTCTATCAACCATAAATAAGTAAGGACTTTGTAGTTTTTCTACCATAATAGTAGATCTTAAGCAGATATCACATCTCTTGTTTATCAGTTCTGGGTACGCACACTTAACATTGCACCAGGCACGCGCCAAAGTGCCTGTTTTATTGCCAGCACTGGGTATTAGGTTTATAGTTTTGCTAAGTGGATTTAAAGAAAGAAAGAAGGTGTGTGTATTGATTTTTAAACTCTGTAGTACGGTGGCCGCCAAGCTGGACCATGCCAGGATCCAGCCCTTTCCCCGGGGGGCGTGGCCTCTCACAGGGGACCTCTTCCCCTCGCGCTGACCCACCGTGTCTTGTAGGCGAGGCCCTGGGCCTGAACAGGCCTGTGCTGGTCCCGTACAAACTGATCCGGGACAGCCCAGACGCCGTCGAGGTCACGGGCCTGCCCGACGACATCCCTTTCCGGAACCCCAACACGTACGACATCCACCGGCTGGAGAAGATCCTGAAGGCCCGAGAGCACGTGCGCATGGTCATCATCAACCAGCTCCAGTGAGTGCCCCCAGCACCCAGCGCGGGGTGGGCACAATGGGCCGGGGCCATGGGAGAGGGGACTGCTTGCATCCGGTGGGGAGATTCCCAAAGCAGTCCCAGCCAGGAGACGAGAGAGACGGAGACAGATGGACAGACAGACAGACTGGTGCCTCTTGCTTGCCCAGATTCCAAGAGACAGATAGCTTAACACTCTCATCTTCATGGTGGGTCAGCTGGGACACAAACCCAGCTCTCTCACTCCATCCGGGTCACTGTAACACAATACTACAGACCAGGAGGCCTATAAACAACACACATGGACTTCTCACAGTTCCGGAAACTGGGAAGTCCAAGATCAAGGTGGTGGCAGATTCAGGGTCTGGTGAGGACCCACTTCCTAGGTGACCATCTTCTTGGGGCGCCTGGGTCACTCAGTCTGTTAAGCGTCTCTGCCTTCAGCTCAGGTCATGATCCCAGGGTCCTGGGATCGAGCCCCACATTGGGCTCCTAGCTCAGCGGGAAGCCTGCTTCTTTCTTCCACTCTCCCTTTGTGTTCTCTCTCTCTCTCTCTCAAATAAATAAATAAATAAAAATCTTAAAAAAAAAGAAAAGATTGTATGTATGGTGACAGATGTTAACTAGACTTAACATGGTCATCATTTCACAATATATACAAATATGGAATCGTTATGTTGAACACCTGAAACTAACACGGTATTATTATATCAATTATGTATCAGTTATATGTCCTTTATGTCATATGTCAATTATACCTCCATAAAGGGGTGCCTGGGTGTCTCAGTCGTTAAGTGTCTGCCTTCGGCTCAGGTTGAGATCCCAGGGTCCTGGGATCGAGCCCCGCATCGGGCTCCCAGCTCAGCGGGGTGTCTGCTTCTCCCTCTCCCTCTGCACCTCCCCTCTGCTTGTGCTGTCTCCCTCTCTCCCTCTCAAATAAATAAATGAATAAAATCTTTAAAAGAAATTATACCTCGATAAAAAGAAAATACACACAGCAAACTTGGGAAACACGAAAAGGTAGAAAAAAAGAAGGTAACCATGTAACTGTCCTCTTCAGGCCTAATACCGTGATGCACTAACTTTTTCCCCTATGCACATTTTCTTTTCAATTTTACGCTTGATGTTTTAAATTTTTTTAAGATTTTATTTATTTATTTGAGAGAAAGAAAGAGCGGGGTAGGGGGGCAGAGCAAGAGGGAGAAAGAGTCTCAAGAAGACTGTGCTGGGCATGGAGCCCGATGCGGTAACCCTAAACCAAGAATTGGCCGCTTTAGAATTAAAATATTTGTATATATCCAAAAAAAAAAAAATGAAATGATTCAGACGGGTTTCAAATAAAAAGCATTTTCCCGGGCGGCCTGGGTGGCTCAGTCGGTTAAGCGACTGCCTTCGGCTCAGGTCATGATCCTGGAGTCCCGGGATCGAGTCCCGCATCGGGCTCCCTGCTCGGCGGGGAGTCTGCTTCTCCCTCGGACCCTCCTCCCTCTCATTCTCTCTGTCTCAAATAAATAAATAAAATCTTTAAAAAAAAAAAAAAGCATTTTCCCTCCCACCTACCGTCCACCCCCTGAAGCAACTACTAGACAGTGCAAGAAACCACGGCAAAAAAATGCTCACCCCCCCCCATAGGCGTACCTCCCAGAAAGAACCGCCAAAGACATTCTAGAACTTTCCTTCCCCATTTCCACGTTTCTTTTAATGCCTATTAGATTTTTATTTGTGGCAAATGAAACTGAGATCATACAGTATTTATCTGTAGACAGTAAATAAAACTTGCTGTTTCTTGTCTGGCTGTCTTGTACACGCTCGAACATTATCCACGTCCCTGAGGATTCCCTTTAGTGACTGACCAGTCATCTGAATAGATAGACCATAATGTCCTTTTCTGATGGACATTTAGGCTGCATCTCATTTGGGAGGGGGGGTTCATACAAAGAATGCTAAAAGTAAAACAATAAAATAAAAACGCATACATAAAAAAATAATAGTGTGATGAATATCCACTTCTGTAAATCTAGGCACACACTTTTTTTAAGTTTATTTACTTAAGTAATCTCTACACCGAATGTGGGGCTCGAACTCACGGCCCCGAGATCAAGAGCCACATGCTCTACCAACTGAGCCAGCTGGGGATCCCTAGGCACACATTTCTGACCACTTGGTCAGGCGACACCCTCGACTTCTAGACCAGGAAAGTGGGCCCCAAGGGGCGATTGGCCTGGCAGGGCACTGCCTGGTCTGGGGGGGATGCCCACCGTTTCCATCCGGGTCTTACCTCACACTCCAGCGGCGGTGGGAGCATCTCCTCTCGTGAGAGGTGTCGCCCATTTTCAGGGGGCAGGTGGGAAGGAAGAGGGGAAACCCCATTTTTCTAACGGCCACCTCCTTTCTTTTTCTTTTAGACCTTTTGCAGAAATCTGCAATGACGCCAAGGTGCCAGGTAAGGCGGAGGCTGGAAAAGCCACCTCTCTGCCTCTCAGGGACCGGGGTCTGTGGGTAGATCTGGTCCGGGTGGCTTGCGGTCGGTAGCTGACCACCCAGAGGGGGTATAGTGCTCCCTGCCCAGTGGGTCCACAGGGAGCCTGCAGGTGCCCGCCAGAGGGGGCCCGGTCACAGCACGGCTGAGTGTGTCACATCAGCGGGAGATGAGGAGGGGCAGGCTGGAGCCAGGAGGACGGGGCAGCCGGTGGGATCATGGAAGCCACCTGGGGGGGGAGAAGGACGCTGTGTGACCAGCAGGGGGAGGCAGGCCGCATGGCCGAGACTGGCTGGGGCCGGTGGGGGGGGTACCCCACCATTCTGCCTGCATTTGCAGGGCACACACGGCACCAGACACTGTCTCTTAGAACCCTGAGTGCACAGGAAGCTGGGAGACCATCTGGTGCCATGGTTCTGCCTGAGAAGATGCACCGTAGAAACGGCGGAAGGTTCCTCAGAGTGATTGGGAGGCGCGCCGCTGATTAAAATACACAGATCTAGTCCCAACCACATTGTGCAGCTGGGAAACTGAGGCCCAGAGAGGGAAAGGGGCTTGGCGGGGCCACGTGGGAGGTTGGTGGCCACCTCAAGCCATCCATCCGAACTGCAGGCCCAGCAAGTGCTTAGTGGGGACCGTGATGGGCCCCCATCCTGGCCTGAGACCTGAGGCCCCAACTCCAGCTGGGTCCAGGTCCCCCTGGAACGGCACGGCCTAGGGTGGCACAGCCCAGCCAGGAGCCACCTCCCTCTGTCCTGTGCTGATCACGGGGGCCAGGTGAGGCACCAGATTCGCGGGTAGGGAGGTGACAGGTTTGGGAGCTGTTCCCAGGTCGAAGGCAGAGATGCAGAAGGCCCTGCCGAGGCGTCGGGAGGAGAGTTTAGGACAGATGCTCAGAGGGCGGACGCCATGACTTGCATCCACCACTCCCTCCCACCATGGCCATCTTTAGGGTCTTCCAGTGACCCCGGGTTGGCTGTGACCTTGGGCCAGCACCTCTGCCTTCCTGTTCATGTGGGGCCCCCTACAAAAATCCCTTTTCTCTGGCCGAGCTCCTTCCGCCCCCAGAATCTTCTGTTTCCCAGGATGTCTGTTTATGCCGTAGTCACAGACCCCCAGCCTCTGATTTTTCTTCATCAGCTGGACAAACAGCCACCTCATGGGCTCAGCCAGCCCTCATGCCATGTGATTGTCACCCAGTCTGGTTTCTACTCAGTGACCTGGCCTGCTCAGTCAAGCACCAAACCCTACTTGTGTGGTGCACGGTTGCAGATCTTTTTTCTAAGTCTCATATATTCCTATCAATTTAATTCTGCAGCAACAGAACCCCGGCTGAGTCCTGCAATGTGCTGGGCTGGGTGCTGGGCTCTTTCATACACAGTAACCTCCTTTGAGTCTCACATCACACGGTTTTCCCCATTTGGCTCAGAGAGGTTAATTGATTTGCCCGGGGTCACACAGCAAGGGTTGGCAGTAATGGGAATTGGAATCTGGGACTTCTGACTATAAACCTGAGTCTCTTTCCCCGGGGACACTGCGTGCTGTGAACTGTCATCTGTCAGCATTCTCAGGTTGGGGTCATCACACATCCACAGTTAACAGTAGCGACAATATGGATACCAGCTCTCAGTTGCTGAGTATTTCTGGGGGCCCAGGCATATTACCCACGGGAGCCTGGGTCCCCCTCAACATTTCACTCACAAGGAAATGAAGGCACAAGTCCGAGTGACTTGAAGTGACTTTCTCCAGGGCCCGAGGCCGAGCCCTTCACTGCAGAATGCCGGGCCCTGGGAGTTCTGGGGAGGCCGGCCCCCACAGGCTGGATGGTCTGGGGATGGCATAAGGAGGACATGGGCCTGAACTGAGCCCGCTCGGGGGGCACACCTGGGGGGTGAGGCTCATGTTAGCAAAGGCAGGGAGGAGAGCCACGGGGCTGTGGGGCCTGGTTAAGGACAGAGGTTGGAGGGCTGGCCTCGGCTGCTGGCGGGGGAGAGGGGGTTGGTCTGGGGGGGTCTGGAGCCTTGAATGCCGAGAAGGGGGCTTGAAACCTGAAAACAAAAGCCTTCTCCCGAGGGGTTCGAAGCCGAGACCCAGCAGCAACCTCTTCTCCCCCAGCCAAAGACAGCGGCATTCCCAAGCGCAAGAGAAAGCGGGTCTCCGAAGGGAACTCCTTCTCCTCCTCCTCCTCGTCTTCCTCCTCCTCATCCTCTAACCCGGAGTCCGTGGCGTCCACCAACCAGATCTCACTCGTGGTAAAGTTGCACAGATCCGGACCTGACCGCTCGGCTCTTTGGCCTTCACCCCGCACGCGGGCAGGGCTGTCTGCTCTGGGGCGCGGGTTTGGGGTGCAGGGAGGCACTGGGCCCTGAGTGGGGCTCTGCAGCCTCAGGGCTGCAGACACGTCTGCCCGATCTCCTCAAGAGATAGTCCAGCCCTGTCATCGGCTGCTCACGAGCCCCCGGGCCAGGAAGTCACACCTCCGCTGGGCAGGTGGGCAAGCGGGAGCCCGGGAGAGGGTAGGGGGCTCCCCTGGGCGGTGCCAGAACAGGACCCCGAGCAGACAGACTCTCGGTTCCCGGGCTGTCAGAGGCTAGGTTAATCTCTGCACTCACCTCACGAGCTCCGGGCCCCACCACAGCCCTGTGAGGTGTAGGTGTTGCCCGCAGGGTGTGGAGGAGGGAAGTAGGGGTCAGCGGCTAATTGGTGGTGGCCTCACTGTGGTCAGCCGTGGATGGAGGACCCACCTGCAGCCTCCTCCCGTCCCGCCATGTGGTTGGCCTGGGTTCTCTCCCATCCAAGAGGAAAACCCCATGAGGGGCACACACGCATGACAGTTCTTTCTGACTTCAAAATACTAGCTTTGAAATCCTGAGTCCTGTGGGGAGAATATTGGAGCACCTTTGAAAATGATTTGGGGATTTATCGTTTGACCGTGCCCCCCTTTAACCGCTTCCTGGAAAAAAAACCCAAAAGTTCAGGCCGTACCTTTCTCCCCACCTAGGAGTGCGTACACGGGGTCCCTAGCTCTTCCCGCATCCAAGAGCCTTGCGGAAGTGTGGAAGGCCTTGTGGGCCAGGCAGAGGCGGCCTGGAGGGAGGGGGACAGACTTTCTGGGGCATAAGGCCCGGAGGGGGCTGAGTTTGTGGGGATGACTACCTGTTCTGAGCCACTCCTCAATTTTGTCTGGTCCACATGAATAGCCCCTGGGACATAGGTGGGAACAGGTCAGAAGGCCTGAGCCCAGGCTCCATGGCCATCAGTGAACTGCGTGACCTTGGACAGGTCATGTTCCCCTCTCTGGACCTTCAGTGCCTCAAAATGAATCGCATCTGAGAATGCCCTTCAGAAAGCATTGCTAAGTGGTCTGGCGGTCTTTCCATGTCACCTGGAGTCCTAACCCAGACCGTTTGTCCCCCTCTCTCTAGCAATGGCCAATGTACATGGTGGACTATGCCGGCCTGAACGTGCAGCTCCCGGGACCTCTGAATTACTAGACCTCAGTGCTGAATCAGGACCTCACTCAGAAAGACTAAAGGAAATGTAATTTATGTACAAAGTGTATATTCGGATATGTATCGATGCCTTTTAGTTTTTCCAATGATTTTTACACTATATTCCTGCCACCAAGGCCTTTTTAAATAAGTAAAAAAAAAAAAAAAAAAAGCCTGGCCCTTGCTCATAACTTCTGCGTATTCTCGTTTGGAATTACAACTACAACTGTCACTGGGATGAGGTCAGGAAACCCGGCTCAGACGGCCTGCCAAGGTCCTCCTTCCTTGCCAGAGCAGAGGCCATGTCCCTGACTGCTGGGCCCTGCTGTCTGGGGACAGACTTCTCTCATTTCTCTGCCGCTGGGGCCGCGTGGCCTCCCAGTGAGGTGGCACGGAAGGCCAGGTGGCAGACTGACCCCCTGGCCTCAGGGAACGCACAGGGTGGAAGGGGGCTGTCTTGGTGAATTAGCAGGGGACGTCTCAAGTGTTAAGTGTGATCATCAAGCCTGGACTCTCCGTGGCTGGAGAGAAGGCACCCTGGCCGAGGGGCTCTGGATTGGGCCCGGAGGGGTGGGGCGGATTTTTGATAGAGCTCAAGGGCATCTGAGCAGAGTGATGGGTCACAGCTGTGTTTCAGCAAGGCCACTTTGGTGGCAGGTGAGAAGATGAAGGAAGGGGTAAGATTGAAGGCAGAAGGACAGGTCAAGAGGGCCCGACAGTGGGCAGTGGCCCCGTTCACTGAGGCGGGGGAGGCAGGGTGCCCTGGGAGCACAAGGCAGCACCGAATCTAGAACCATCTCTGAAGCGGAGACTTGAAGAGCACAGTTGGGGTTGGCAGGGCAAAGTGGGACGGGGAGGACAGGACCATGATCTAGGAGAGTCACTTGTGCCAAGGCTGGGAGGCTGCCCGAGACTGGGTGTTCCAGGAACAGGGAGTGGCTGGAGGTGAGATTAGCGCTCGGTGAGGATGCTCAGCGGGCTGCGCAGAGCCCAGCTGAAGGGGTGAGTGGGGCAGAAATGCAGCCTGGGTTCTCTGGGCTGAGGGCTGAGCCGTGCACCCTGGGGCTGGCCCGCATCCCTTTTTTCACCGGCCTTGTGGAAGTGTGTAAGGCCTGGGGGATAGGGGGGCACCACCGGATCTGCATTATAGAAGGGCCTGCCTCCCGAAGGAGAAGCTGCTAGACCACAGGGAGGCTCCTGTAATTGTTCCAGAAGAGCTGGCCCAGGGCCCAGCCAGGTGGAGAATAACAAGGAGGTCAGCCAACAGGACTTGGAAGTCAAATGGACAGGAGCGCTGGGGCAAGGAGGGGTCACGGTGACCACAGGGTCTAGTCAAGGGCCAGAAGCAGGCCCAGGACTCGGAGGCGCTCTGAGTCCTGACTCAGCTAATTACACGATCAAAACAGGCCGGGAGCTTCTGCCAACCGGTGGGATCAGCCCGGTGCCCAGAGCCGGGAGGGAAGGCCCCAGGCCAGCCTTCCGGACTCCGCTTCCTCCTGGAACGATGCCAGAAGCCAGAAGCCACAAGGCTGGCACACAGCGCCCCAACTGCTCCTTTCTGCTGCCACCACCTCCCTCCCCCATCCCAGGGGCCCCGGGACCCACCAGGACCCTCCACCCCACCTGCAGACCCCTGCCCCTTTCCAGGATCGGAGCTGGGGCGCCCCCGCCATTCATCACCGCCCTTAAGGCAGAAACTCTGAAATCGAAGACAATCTGGCAGCTACCACCTGGCCTTCAGCCCCCGCTCCTGGAGGCCAAGCTCCCCTGATCTAATCCCGTCTCCCCCGGATTAGACGCCTCGGGTGCTTTTCCTGCCCCCCAGCACTGAGTGCAAACGTCTCCAGCCCGGCGCTCCGGGCTCTTCCCCTCCGTCCCCTCCCCTGCCCCTCACCCCACCGCCCGTCCCCTTCCTTCTCCACCGCGTCCCCGGGCCCGGCCCCCCGCAGCCCCCAACAGCCCGCTCCGGGGCCGCTGGCGCCTCTCGATTGCCCAGAGACGAGCCGCCGCCCCCGCCCAGACCCGCGGCCGCGGCCGGAAGTGGCTCCTGCCCCGCGGGCGTCTGCGCGGGAGGCGGGGCGCCCGGGGAGGGCCCGGGAAGCCGGGCACTGCGGCCCGCGAGCCTCCGCCGTCTGTCTGTCTGCCTGCGCTCGCGCTGTGCCGACGCGTGCAATGAGGCCGGTGGTGCAGCAAAGCCTTGCGCCTTGGGGCCCCACCCCATCGCACGAAAACAGAAGGGGGACACTCCCCCCCACACACACACACCCCCCAAGGCAAAGCCCTTGAACCCAGAGGTGGCCTGTGTCCGTTCCAGCCCGTCTCGGGAGCTCTGCGCTCTGGACGGTGTGTCCGGGCCGAGGGCAGAGGGCGCGTTTGGGGGCCGCTGGGCCGCCCGCCCCCCTTCGCTTTGCCCGCGGTGCTCGCCCAGCCCGGATCCGATGGGGATGCCTTCCTCTTTCCCGCAGGCAGGCCTTCTTCCTGCAGAAGAGCCCAGATGCTGTTTATGCAACCTCTCCAGAATTTCAGTGTACTGTACTTTTTAAAGTGATTTGATTCAAAGCACTCATTCTTTAATTAAAGTTCATTTAGCTGCCATCTGTCTGGGTTCAAAATGGCTTCGTGTTTTGCAACTCTAAATGAGGATTGTTACTGGATTTGTAAACACATCCACCAAAAAAAAAAAAAAAACCAACAACAAAAAAAACAACCACAAAACATTTTCAAAAGTAATAAATGAGGAATGTGCTGAAGGAGTGTTAGGAGCTGCATCTTAAACATTCTAATTGCTGGGGAATGTATTCTGGTGAGTACATAATCATTTTACATACAAATCTTTGTACAAAAAGCTGGTATCAGTGAAAAGATCAAGATTGTAGAAAATGCCGGAATTATATCTGACTGAAAACAGTAATAAAGCAATAATCAGCGCAGGGACAAAGCTAGGGTGAGGCGGGAGGGGAGGCAAGGGAGGGGCAGCTCTCAGGCACCAGCTCCCCTGCAGCCATGCTCCCTCACCACCCAGGTGCGTCCCTTCTGCTATAAAGAAGAGGGTGATCCTGAGCTCCGGTGGCAGGGTCCTCCTTTAAGGGGTCAAGACTTTATGGAGCACCTGGCTGGCTCAGTCCCTAGAGCATGTGACGCTTGACCTCAGGGTTGTGAGTTCAAGCCCCATGTTGGGCATAGAGATTACATAAAATTTTTTTTTAAAGATTTATTTATTTAGGGGCACCTGGGTGGCTCAGTCTTTAAGTGTCTGCCTTCGGCTCAGGTCATGATCCCAGAGTCCTGGGATCGAGCCCCGCATCGGCTCCCTGCTCCGCGGGGAAGCCTGCTTCTCCCTCTCCCACTCCCCCTGCTTGTGTTCCCTCTCTCGCTGTGTCTCTCTCTGTCAAATAAATAAAATCTTAAAAGAGACAGCGCACGCCCGGGAGGGGCAGCAGGAGAGGGAGAGAGAATCTCAAGCAGACTCTGCGCTGAGCATGGAGCCTGCTGTGGGGCTTGACCTCACCAGCCTGAGATCACGACCGGAGCCAAAACCAAAGGTCAGGCCCTTAACCCACTGCACCACCCAGGCACCCCCAAAATAAAAATAAATTTTAAAAAATTATTAAGGGTTGTTTACTGAGCCCCATGATGCAGTCTCCTCCTGTCCACCTAGCCCAGTCAGAGAAGAGGAGAAAAGATGGAGAGAAAAAGTAGCCTTTTTTTTTTTTTCTTAATGCTTCATGTAGTGGCCCAATGAAAGGGGGATGGTCTTTGGAAAAATATTAATGATTTTTCAGTGGGGAAACTGAGGCACAAGGTCAGTGGAGGAGCAGGGCTGGAGGCTGGTGAGTCTCAGGGCAGGCGGCTCTCAGGATGCACCACTCTTGTCGGCAATGTCCTGGGTAATGTCTGAGGATACCAAGTGGGGATGTGGGAAGAAGCTGGGGTGTGGATTAAAACAGGACCCAAAGACCCTAAGACTCTCTGCATGATCTGGCCTCTTCCCTGTGCCCCTCAGAGGTCAACCTCAGGGCTGCCTGCATATGGGGTTGGGGGTCCTTCTTCCATTTCCTCAAAACGACCTCCCTTCCTTCCCTACTCAGAGTGGTACCTCTTTCTTATTTTACCTTTCACTGAAATGTCCCCTCCTCAGAGAGGCCTTTCCAGAACACCCAGTCTAAAGCAGATGCCCCCCACCCCATAATTTTTTTTTTTTTTTAAGATTTTATTTATTTGCGAGAGAGAGAATGAGAGACAGAGAGCATGAGAGGGAGGAGGGTCAGAGGGAGAAGCAGACTCCCTGCTGAGCAGGGAGCCCGATGCGGGACCCGATCCCGGGACTCCAGGATCATGACCTGAGCCGAAGGCAGTCGCTTAACCAACTGAGCCACCCAGGCGCCCGCCCACCCCATAATTTTTACGTTTCATCTCCTTTTTGTAGAATCACGTTACTACTGCCGTGTGTCCTAATTAATTCTTTGGGCAGTCATTTTCCGGCTGTCTTCCCTGCTTTATGATGGCAGAGATGGTGTCGAGCGGGCTCACTCGTGCCCGAGTACTTACCCCAGAGCCCGGGACGGGCGTTCTGCTCACTGGGAGCCGCCTGGATGCATGAATCAATCACACTCACTCACCCCTCCTGGGAGCAGAACCTGCATGATCCCTTAGCTCTCCGTCCTCCTTCCACGTGATTCCAGTCATCTTGCCCCCCGGCCTTGCCTCCACACCCAGAATCCCTTATGGGGGAACCATGACAGGTGCCTCTGCCGGCTCCTTCACCATTAAAGCTTGCTTTGTTTATTTCTGGTCAAGTGTTTGGACTCCAGAAGCCCTAGATTTCACACCCATGTCCCTGAAACAGCCCACCTGATGCAGGGGATAGGATTCAGGAGAAATGTTAGGGGCCAGAGAGGCAGAGGAGGCGGCTCCAAGGGGCCCCAAAAGCACTCTGCGTTGCTCACACTTTTGCAGATTATGGTCCAAACGCTACTGTGTACCAAATGTTTACAATGTCACAGCCATTAGGCAAGACTCCCTGTATACTGTTAATCCTCACAGCCCTGCCAAGTAAACAGCGTTCCTTCCTTCCACGGATGAAGAAGCTGAGGTTCAGAAAGATCAAGGGCTAGATCCGGGGTTACACAACCAGGAAAAACTAAGCAGCAAGCCAGGATTCAAAGCAAAGATTCAAGGGGCGCCTGGCTGGCTCAGTCAGAGGAACCTGCAACTCTTGACCTCCAGATCATGAGTTCGAGCCCCATGGTGGGTGTAGCGATTACTTAAATAAAGAAATAAATAAACTTGGGGGGTGGGGGGAAAGTGCTTAAAAAAAAAAAAAGGCAAAGATTCGAGCCACCAGATCCACCCCAGGGTGGATCCTGTACCCAATTTCCCTTCCTGGACGGAATGGGAAAGCAGCGGCACCTTCAGGCTGGGGGAAGCTTCTCTTCCGGTTTTCCCCTTGTTTAAAGAACACAGGTTCATTTGAAAAGGAAGAAATGAGTACCAGCTAGTTCGGGCTTGCTCAGAGCAGACACTGCAGGAAAGGGACATCAACAGGAGGCCAGGACTGGAGGGACACACACACACACACGTATACACAGCCACACACTCACACATACACAGTCACACACACACACACGGTCTCATGACACACACACATGCACACTCACAACACACAATCACACCCACCCGCACATACGTAGTCACACTCACACATATGCTCACAAACATACACTCATGCACGCGCATGCACACACACAACACACAAGCAGACACAGTCACACACATACACACACATTCACACTCATGCACGTGCACGTACACACAACACATGGTCACACTCACACTGGCCCAAACATGCACGTACTCACATATGCACACTCACAGATAGACTCGCACACATACGTGCATGCAGACGCACACTCACGCACACTTAAAAACTTCTTAATTAGAGAAGGTGTCACAATCCCCAATTGCAGTGCAGTGCTTGGCTTGCAGATATTCAGAAATTGGCTTCTGGCAAAAGAAAATGCAGCATCAAGGAGCGAGCTCAGCCACAGATCTGAGCATGCGCCGTCCGTGCTCATGCTCGCCTCTTCCGGCCTCTGCTGCCCCAGGAGGAAAGCCACAGGCCTCCCCGCTCCCCGGCATCCAAGGCCTAGCCCCCAACACCTTCCTATCTCCCGGTGTGCCTTGGGCTCCAAACAAACCATGTCCTCACTGTCCTCAGAACACTCTAGAGCCTCTCACCCCACACCTCTGCCCAGGCCTTCTGCCTCACGGACCCTTCCCCTTTCCTTTGCCTGACAAGGGTCTGTCCTGCCTTATGATCCAGTGGGAAGGTCCTCCGGAGGCCGTCCCAACCCAGTAGGTGTTCTCAGACCCCAGGTGCTCTCAACACCCTGCGCCATCGTCCCCTGAAAAAGATATTGAACACCTGGCCTAAAACACGAGCTCCTAATATCTCCTAAATATCCCCCAGCAAGAAGAATGTTCTTTTGTTCTCTGTAGCCTTGCACACGTAATGCTATGAAGTCTGTTCGGATCCTCTGCCCATTTTTTTTTTTTTAAAGATTTTATTTATTCATTTGAGACACAGATACAGAGAGAGCGAGAGCATGAGCAGGGGGAGAGGCAGAGGGAGAGGGAGAAGCAGGCTCCCCGCCAAGCCAGGAGCCGGACGTGGGGCTTGATCCCAGGACCCTGGGATCATGACCCGAGCCGAAGGCAGACGCTTAACGACTGAGCCACCCAGGTGCCCCTCATTTTTTTTTTTTAAAGATTTTATTTATTTATTTGACAGAGACAAAGCGAGAGAGGGAACACAAGCAGGGGGAGTGGGAGAGGGAGAAGCAGGCTTCCCGCTGAGCAGGGAGCCCAATGCCGGGCTCGATCCCAGGACCCCAGGATCATGACCTGAGCCGAAGGCAGACGCTTAACGACTGAGCCACCCAGGCGCCCCACTCTGCCCACTTTTTTTAATTGGATTTTTTGCTATTGAGCTGTATGAGTTCTTTAGATATTTTGGATACTAATCCCTTATCAGACATATGATTTGCAAATATTTTCTCCCACTCAGGAGGTTGTTGAAGTCTTTTTTTTTTTTGGTCTCTGATGTCCTTCCCAATGAGCTTTCCCTGCTCTGCCCTCCTGTGCAGTCCTGTAGTTGGCCCGCCCTGCGGCCGCAGTCTGCTTCTATCTCCTTTGCTTCTGGTTCTTTCCTTCTCTCTCTCTCTTTTGCTACTGCCCCACCTCTTATCAAAAGAGATGCTCCTAGGGGCCCCTGGCTGGCTCAGCCCGGAGATCATGTGACTCTTGATCATAGGGTCATGGGTTCGAGCCCCAAGTGGGCATAGAGTTTACTTAGTAAAAGATATATATATATATTTTTTTTTTTAAAGAGAAAGAGGTGCTCCTAGTGCTCTGGGTGAGCTCACACACTCACAACACCCATTAGGTGAGGGGCTTCCTCTGCTCCGGGACCTTGGGCATCCTCAGGGCATCCTCAGGGCCTCAGCACTGTGGTTCCCTGGGTCCAAAGGAAGAGAAGAGTTTGAAGAAAATCTGGAAACAGGGAAGGGACTGCAGAGCTTAGGGGAGTTACCTGCTGTGTCTTCAGTAGATCTGTGAGACATGACCTCAAGGGCAGGAGATCGAAGTGACGACCGTGTCTTCCCAAAAGGCCATGAGCCCTTTGGAGAGACAGTTCATTGGCTCATCTGGTCATTAAACAAGCATTCATAGGGGCGCCTGGGTAGCTCAGTCGGTTAGGCATCTGCCGTCGACTCAGGTCATGATCCCAGGGTCCTGGAATCGAGTCTTGCATCAGGATTCCTGCTCAGCAGGGAGCCTGCTTCTCCCTCTGCTTGCCGCTCCCCCTGCTTGTGTTCCCTCTCTCTCTGACAAATAAATAAATAAAATCTTTAAACCAATCCATCAATCAATCACTCTGGTTGCTGTGAGAATATAAAGCATTCCTACAACTCTCCAGAACACAACAGAAAACACACAACCCAGTTAAAAATAATGGGCAAAGGGCTGAAGTGGACATTTCTCCAAAGAAGATATGCAAATGGCCAATAAGCACAAGAGATATTCAACATCATTAGTCATTAGGGGAATAGAAACCAAAACCACTCGAGTTACCACTTCACACCCACTAGTGTGAGCAGAAAGAGTTAGGGGGTCCCTGGAAAAAAGAAAGATGAGGCATGGCTTTTTTTTTTTTTAAGATTTTATTTATTTCTTTGAGAGTAGAGAGAGAGAGCAAGCACGAGCAGGGGTGAGAGGCAGAAGGAGAGGGAGAGGGAGAAGCAGATTCCCTGCTGAGCAGGGAGCCCTATGCAGGGCTCGACCTCAGGACCCTGAGATCATGACCTAAGCTGAAGGCAGGTGCTTAACCAACTGAGCCACCCAGGCACCCATAGGCATGGCTTTCTTGACATAAGATACGTCATTTTAGGGCCCACGACCCCTAACTCCCGCCACTTTATGATCTATGCCTGACCAGCACTATTTGCCCAAAGCATATTGCTTGCAGAACTTCCGGGGATATCTTGCAAATTGCAGAATAGGCCCCGGTAGATAATGATTTTTTAAGGGAACAAAAGAATGTAAGAACAAACTGCCACTGTCCGACCAGGAGATAGCCTAATCATATCAGGGACAATAAATCAGTGGTAAAGCTCCCAGTGCTGATTCAAAAGTAAAGATTGACCTGACACACATTCTTGACTTATCTCTACCAGATTAAAACTCAAATGGAGGCGCAGAATTGGCGATGCCGACCCTTGCTGGCCCTCGTGCCTTGACCTGGACAGACAGATCACCTTAAGATGATTTTTGCCCCAATTCCTTGCTGAATTCCCCATTGCGCAAGCCCCTTTGTGAATCTGTATGCATGCCCAGCTTAAAACTTCCAGTTCTGTGGCTCCAGGAGACGCCACTTTGGGAAATGGGTCCAGTGTCCTTCACTTGTTGCAGGCAAAACACTTGCTTTTCCTATTCTTTGACTCGGTTGTCTTTCGACACCCACCAAGAGGCGAGCCCAGTTACGGGTAACACTAGGATGGCTGTTATAAAAAAAAATAAAACAGAATAAAATAAAATAAAACAGGACAACAAGTGTTGGCGAGCATGTGGGGAAACTGGAACCTTTATGCATTGCTGGTGGGAATGTAAAATGATGGTGCAACTCCTGCGGGAAACAACCTCTCAAAAAGCTAAACACAGAATTGTCATATGACCCGATGTGATACTGTCATCTAATAAAAAATATGTATTTCGGTTTTCACCTGCATTCCTGATACCAGCACCTACAATCCTTGGAACTTTCTGATAAGAGCAACAAAGGTGTCTTTTGTTATTCGTAACAACCTTCAACCACACCTAAATTTATGATAATGAAGTGGCTTTTGGAAAGCCCCTAAGGATGGCCCTGTCCTGACTCCCGTGGAAGAGATGGGGCTAGAGATTGAATTAATCACCAACGTCAATGGTTTAATCACTCATGCCTATGCCTAGTTTTGGAAAAACCCCACATTATCTGGTGACCCGGAAGCATAGAGCAGAAGTATAATTTTAGTGGAGAATAGCAGAGCGGTCCCTTGTCACCCAGCAGTTCTGCTCTAGGTATATACCCTAAAGAATTGGAAGCAGGGACTCAAACAACAGATATCTGTACACCCACGTTCATTTGCGGTATCATTCACAGTAGCCAGAAGGCAGAAACAACCCAAGTGTCCACCCACGGATGAATCGATAAGCGCAATAGAGTCTAGCCACACAATGGAATATGATTTGGCCGTAAGCGGGAATGACACCTTACAACACGGGAGTTCTTTGAAAACATGCTATGTGAAAGCAGTCAGACAGAAAAGGACAGATAGGGTATGGTTCCACTTGGATGTGGTATTGAGAACAGGCAAATTCACAGAGACAGTAAACAGATTAGAGGTTACCAGGGGCTGGGAGGGGAGGAGGAAGAGGGGAGAATTACTGTTTAATGGGGACAGAGTTTCTGCTTGGGATGATGAAAAAGTTCTAGGAATAGTGGTGATGGTTACACAACATCAGGAATGTACTTAATGCCACTGAGTTGTGCACCGCAATGGTAAATGTTATGCTATATTTTTTTAAAGATTTTATTTATTTATTTATTTATTTAAGACAGACAAAGGGCGCCTGCGTGGCTCAGTTGGTTAAACGACTGCCTTCGGCTCAGGTCATGATCCTGGAGTTCCGGGATCGAGTCCCGCATCGGGCTCCCTGCTCAGCGGGGGGGTCTGCTTCTCCCTCTGACCCTCTTCCCTCTCGTGCTCTCTGTCTCTCATTCTCTCTCTCAAATAAATAAATAAAATCTTTAAAAAAAAAAAAAGACAGACAGACAGAGAGCATAGGCAGAAGCAGACTCCCCAATGAGCAGGGAGCCCGATGTAGGGCTCGATCCCAGGACCCTGGGATCATGACCTGAGCTGAGGGCAGACGCTTAACCAACTGAGCCACCCAGGCACCTCCACGTTATTGTATTTTTACCACAATAAAAAAATTCTTTTTTTTTTAAGATGTATTTATTTATTTACTTGAGAGAGAGAGAGCCGGGGGAGGGGCAGAGGGAGAGGGAGAACCCACAGACAGACTCCCCGGCTGAGCGTGGAGCCCAATGCGGGGCTGGATCCCAGGACCCGTGGAGAACATGACCTGAGCCAAAACCAAGAGTTGGTCGCTTAACTGACTGAGCCACCCAGGTGCCCCCACGAAATTATATATATATATATATATATATTTTAAAACATAGCCTAAATGCTCCATGTTTATTTTATTTTTATTTTTATTTTTTTAAAAGATTTTATTTATTTGACAGAGAGAGACACAGCGAGAGAGGGAACACAATCAGGGGGAGTGGGAGAAGGAGAAGCAGGCTCCCCGCTGAGCAGGGAGCCCGATGCGGGGCTCGATCCCAGGACCCCGGGATCATGACCTGAGCAGAAGGCAGACGCTTAATGACTGAGCCACCCCGGCGCCCCCCAAAATTATATTTTAAAGCGCCGTGGCTGCTGTGTGGAGGAGAATGGTGCCTTCTAGATTAGCCCCCAGTCATCAAAATAAAATTCCCTCCTTCCCTTTTTCCCATCACGCACACATGCTGGTAAAAAGCGGTAGTATGAAGCCTACCATCCTAGGTTGGCCATTCGAAGACTCCCACCTTGTCTCATCCTGAGCCCACTGGGTGATCTGAAGCCCCTGGGCACGCAGGTGGGCATCTGAGAGACCCAAGCGTGCCTTGATCCAACCCAACCTGCTGGTCCCGGGGAAGCAAGTCCCCCAGAACATTTCACGGCTCGTGAAGCTCACCCCCAGCATTCTGGGGGCTGCCAGAGACAGCGTGGCTTTGTGGAGGGCTTCCCGTTGAGGATGGCAGGACCCCTGTTGGGTCTATGAGAAGTGCCACGACAGCTGAGGCCACCACTGCAGCCCCCGCAGATCCCCCAGCGGCCACTGGTGCCAGGAAGAGGAAGAAGGCATGTGCAGGGCCGAGTGGGGACAGAGTAGCTCTCCCTTTGAAGGAGGGAAGTGGAAATTCTCTCTTCCTGGATCATGCGGCTCCATTTTCACATCTATATCCTCCACGTGCCACCTTCCAGCCAGCTGCTCAAGGGCCCAGGAGTCCGGCTCCTCTCCCAGACCCGGGTCTGGCCCACGGAGGGTGTGCTTGGGCCAACTGTGATGAACGTATGGGGGCTGGAGGCCACAGACACCAGCCTGGGAGCCCAGAGAGGCCCAGCCACGGCCCAGGGTAACCCGCAGGAAGTCGGTGGCTGAGCCAGGATTGGCACGGGGTACCCCCCCAGCCCTGCCTACTCAGCTGGTGAGTCACACACAGGCCCTTTCCATGGGGAGTTTCTTCTTTTCTCCACTCTCCTCTCCTCCCTCGCTTCCCTTTCTGGAAAATCAGGTTAGAACTTTGAAAGCTGAGCCGTCTTAGGATCGGGTTGCCAGATTTAGCAAATAAAAATACAGGATGTTCAGTTAAATGGAAATGTTCGATAAGCGACCAAGAATTCTTGAGCGTAAATATGTTCTGTGTGATATGTGGGTCATAACCCAGTTCCGGAAAATGACAGCCTCCCTCCTGGGGCTCCTCCAGAACCCGGCCGGGCCCGGCCCAGCTGAGCTGCCGGCCTTTCCATGGCACACCTTTGTTTGATCCCAGAGGCTCTCTGCATGTCCCTGGCTGCCGGAGGTTCGGCGAGCAGGAGCGGTCCAGACACCTGCTGCATGGTGTTGCAAGGGGAAATGAGGAAGCTGCCCAGACAGCCAGAGAGAACAGGAAACCCCTGGCTGCCACAAGAGAGGAAATCCTGTGGGGAGGCGGTTGGGGAGGTGGGGGAGAGGGGAGGCGGGTCCAAGACCATAGCCCTGTCGCCCCCAGCCCCTGGGCTGCACAGGGGCCCAGCACAGAGTGGGGGCCATGAAGGCTCCAGGAAGCAAAGAGCCACCGACTAAGAAGACATATGTCATGCCCACAGTCAGCAGCACAACACTGTGACTTGGTCTAGACCCTGCTCAGAGCCTATAAGGTGGGATCCAGCCATAAGCCCAGTAGGGAAAGGAGTGGAGGCCTGCCCCTGAAAGCAAGGACCCATGTCCGGGGAGCCCGGGATGAGCGCTGCGGGCCACAGCCATGCCCGGTCACAGGGCAGGGCGCCCCCCACCCCCGCCTTGCACCCCCAGGCCCCGGATCCCAGAGTCCAGCTTCCTCTGGCTACTTCCCTTCCTGACCAGGCTGCACCTGCCCCTCTGGGCCTCCCCTGCCCCGATGGGGTCCCAGTGGTCTCCCGAATGGCTGGGCCTCCACACCAAGGCCCGTGGGACAAATCTGGAGCTGGTCGTGTTGGCTCGAACAGCAGAGCCCTACTGATCCGCTCCATTTCCTCAGTCTGTCCACTCCTGGCTCCCTGCACTCGGCACGGTACCTGCCCCAGTCACTGAGGACCAGCTGGCCCTGAGCGATAACCAGTGATTCCAGAATGTTCTGCCATTGTACCCTTTTCCTTTCTTCCTCTCCTATATATATATATTAGTGTATTTGATTCTTCCTCTCTTTTTATAAGGTTTGTGGACATTATTATAGTGTGTCACAAAATTAACAAATGTTTGCTACAACGACGTAAACGGAGTAAAAAATAAAAGCTTCGTAACCTCTTCTTTGCCTCCAGTCTTACCCCTTGGGGTTAGCTGCCAATGTTAACAGTCAGATACACATCCTTCAACGTCATTAGGCTCACACAAGTACTCACACACATACACAACCCCTGACGTTTCTCTTTCTTCTTTTAAATGAGAACGGATTGGGGCGCCCCCGGGTGGCTCAGTCGGTTAAGCGTCTGCCTTCGGCTCAGGTCATGATCTCAGGGTCCTGGGATCGAGCCCCGCATCGGGCTCCCTGCTCGGCGGGAAGCCTGCTTCTCCCTCTCCCACTCCTCCTGCCTGTGTCCCCTCTCTCGCTGTCTCTCTGTCAAATAAATAAATAAAATCTTTTTTT
>NC_138373.1:9590737-9597821 GCF_054177405.1 Leptonychotes weddellii | reverse complement strand
GCTCGATCCCAGGACTCCGGGATCATGACCTGAGCCGAAGGCAGTCGCTTAACCAACTGAGCCACCCAGGCGCCCCATAAATAAAATCTTTTAGGGCACCTGGGTGGCTCAGTTGGTTGGGCGACTGCCTTCGGCTCAAGTCATGATCCTGGAGTCCCTGGATCGAGTCCCTCATCGGGCTCCCTGCTCGGCAGGGAGTCTGCTTCTCCCTCTCCCACTCCCCGTTTGTGTTCCCTCTCTCGCTGTGTCTTTCTCTGTCAAATAAATAAATAAATAAAATCTTTAAAAAAAAAAAATCTTTTAATAAAAAAAAAATGTATACATGTTACTAGAAAACCAGTCATTTTCTTTCCTGGGGATTCTGCTTCTATCTCATTAGCCAGAAGTACGTCCTGTGGTTGTGCCCAGCTGCAAGGGAAGCGAAGAAATCGAGATTCAGTTTCGAAGCTGGGAACACGGCCTGTGAATAAGGAGGAAGGGGAGGAGAGATGTTGGGGAGCCACATCCAGCAACTCCTCCCACAGATACCGTACGTGGGACTCTGCAACCGTTTTGCTCCCCACTCGATGGGTCATGAATCTTTCCGGATTCATGTCCAGGTCGACCTTACGGACCTACCCAAAATGGTACAACAGTCCCACAGAATGGTATCACCCTCCTTTCTAGTTATACCCAATACTTTCCTAAAGCAAAGGCAGGGGCGATAAACACCCTTGTAGATACATCCTTTGGTGCTGGTGCTTCTGTTTCTGAAGTTCAGATTTCCCCCAAAGTGCCTTACTGAGCGAAAGAGTGGCATGTCCGTTGCTCTCGATCACCATGGAACCATGACCCCAAAAGTGAATAGCTTAAAATAATAAATTCACTGGGGCTGGGGCACCTGGCTGCCTCAGTCGGTAGAGCATACAGCTCTTGATCTCAGAGTCGTGAGTTCGAGCCCTATGTTGGGCATAGAGGTTATTTTTTAAAAACTAAACTAAACTAAACTAAATAAACTTACTGTCTAATATTGGTTCTGAGGGTCATGAATCCAGGAGCAGCTGGAGGGATGGCTCTGGATCAGAGTGTCCCAGGAGATGGTACTCAAGCCGTGGTTGGACAGCCGTCATCTGCTAGATCGGGACAGGAGACTCTGCTTCCAAGCTCACTCGCGTGGCTGTTGGCCAGAGGCTTCACCCTCCCACCACCTGTACCTCTCCAAGGGGCTACTTACAACACGGCAGCATGCTTCCCCCCACGAGAGAGTGATTTAAGAAAGAAAATGAGGGGCACCTGGGTGGCTCAATCAGTTAAGCGTCTGACAATTTCAGCCCAGGTCATGATCTCAGGGTCATGCGATGGAGCCCTGAGTCAGGCTCCCCTGCTTCTCTCCCTCTCCCTCTGCCCTTCCCCCGTGCTCTCTCTCTCTGTGTCTCAAATAAATAAATAAAGCTTTAAAAGAGAGAGAGAGAGAGAAAGTGAGCAAGGTAAGCAAGGTCTTGGGTAAGACAGAAGCCAGTCTTTTTTAGAACCTAATGTCATTGCTTCTGCCTTATGCTACTGATCACACAGAACAGCCCTAGTACATACGCGGAAGGACCACACAAGTGTGTGAATACAAGGAGGCAGGGAACGCTGGGGGCTACGTTCCCCCAGTGGCTGGCTATAGATATGTGAACTCATATTCTTTTATGTTGCCTTTTTTCTTTGGGGAGAGAGAGAGAACGCGCACGCGTGCCCACAAGCGGGTGGGGGGAGGCAGAGGGAGAGGAAGAAGCAGGCTCCCTGCTCAGCTCGGGGCTCGATCCCGGGACCTTGGGATCATGACCTCAGCCGAAGGCAGACGCTTAGCCAACTGAGCCACCCAGGTGCCCCGCCTTTTTCTTTTTAAAAATATAATGTACTGGGTGCCTGGGTGGCTCAGTGGGTTAAGCGTCTGCCTTCGGCTCAGGTCATGATCCCAGGGTGCTGGGATGGAGCCCCGCATCGGACTCCCTGCTCAGAGGGGAGTCTGCTTCTCCTTCTCCCTCTGCCGTTCCCCCTGCTTGGGCTCTCTCGCTCTCTGTCAAATAAATAAATAAAATCTTTAAAAAAAATAAAAAATAAAAATATAATGTACTTATCTGATTGAAAGTGTAATACAAAAAAGAGAAAGTGTAATACATGCTGATTTTATTTTTTTATTTTTAAAGATTTTATTTATTTATTTGAGAGAGAGACAGCCAAAGAGGGAACACAAGCAGGGGGAGTGGGAGAGGGAGAAGCAGGCTCTCTGCTGAGCGGGGAGCCCGATGCAGGGCTCGATCCCAGGACCCTGGGATCATGACCTGAGCCGAAGGCAGACGCTTAACGACTGAGCCACCCAGGGGCCCCTGTAATACATGCTGATTTTAGAAAAACTTGAAAACACAGAAAAATATACAAAAGATATCTCAAACCCTCATAACCCCACCACTGAAAGAAGATAATGGCAGGCTACATTTTTATACATTTCCTTCCACTCTTTCTTCTATGCATATTGTGTTAGTTAGGATGCTTTCCTCAGATAACAAAAACCACCCTGACTCAAACAAGCTAAAATAGAAGGAAAGCTATTCAGGACCCCAGGGAACAGGAAACCTAGAGATGGCCAGATATTAGGGTTGGTGGAGAACAATGACTTTCTTTTTTTTTTTTTAAAGATTTCATTTATTTATTTGACAGAGAGAGACACAGCGAGAGAGGGAACACGAGCAGGGGGAGTGGGAGAGGGAGAAGCAGGCTCCCAGCTGATCAGGGAGTCCGATGCGGGACTCGATCCCAGGACCCTGGGATCATGACCTGAGCCGAGGCAGATGCTTAACCGACTGAGCCACCCGGGCACCCAGAGAACAATGACTTTCTAAAGGACCCAGGTGACTTCTCCAGGCCATCCAAACACTGACTTCATTCCAAGCATCCTGCTATGGCAAGGGCGGCATCTCATTTACCCCTTAGGGCAGGGAGATGATTGGAGGAGCCGAAAGTCTTCCTTGCAGTCTGATTGGGCCAACTTGCTTCACATCCCCACTCCCGAACCAGATGCCATCGTTGGGAATGCTATAGGCTAACTGACCAGTGTAGACCTAGTTAAGAGGTGGCTATTGACTTATTAGAGAAATCACCTTCAGAGCTGCGGCAGCTTCCCCTGAGTCGCATGGTCATTTAGGTTGGAAGAAAAGGAAAAGGAGGATGGATGGCTACCAACCATGTCTCCTATACCAATATACTTAGATAGTTGATATGATACAATTTGGTATCCTTATTATTTCAACAGAATGCCATATTATGAACATATTCTTTTTTTTAAAAGGTTCTATTTTATTTTTTTTAAAGATTTTATTTATTTATTTGACAGAGAGAGAGACAGCGAGAGCAGGAACACAAGCAGGGGGAATGGGAGAGGGAGAAGCAGACTTTTTGCCGAGCAGGGAGCCCGATGTGGGACTCGATCCCAGGACCCTGGGATCATGACCCGAGCTGAAGGCAGACGCTAAACGACTGAGCCACCCAGGCGCCCTAAAGGTTCTATTTTTTTTAAGATTCTATTTTTAAGTAATCTCTACATCCAACACGGGGCTTGAACTTACAACCCCAAGATCAAGAGTTGCATCTCAGGGCGCCTGGGTGGCTCAGTTGGTTAAGTGACTGTCTTCGGCTCAGGTCATGATCCTGGAGTCCCAGGATCAAGTCCCGCATCAGACTCCCTGCTAGGTAGGGAGTCTGGTTCTCCCTCTGACCCTCCCCCCTCTCGTGCTCTCTCTCTCTCATTCTCTCTCTCAAATAAATAAAATCTTAAAAAAAAAAAAAAAAAGAGTTGCATGCTCTACTTACTGAGCCAGCCAGGCACCCCTGAACATATTCTTTATGGTTTAAATTTTTATAAATAAATGGCCATATAATAGTCTAACAAGTTACATACCATAATTTACTTTTTACAACAGCTTATTGAGATACAATTCACCCATTTAAACTGTACAATTCAATGGCTTTTAGTATATTCCCAGAGTTGTGCAACTGTCTTCGTGATCAATTTTTCAATATTGTCATCACCTCAGAAAGAAACCTGGTACCCACTAGCAGCCACACCACAATTCAGCTCCCATAGTCCCAGGCAACCACTAATCGACTTCCTATCTTTATGGATTTGCTTAGTCTGGGTGTTTTGCATAAACGGTATCATAAAATATGTGGTCCTTCGTGACTGGCTTCTTTCAGTTAGCATAAAGTTCTCAAGGTTCATCCCTGTTCTAGTGTGTTCCAGTATTTTATTTCTGTTCATTGCTGAATAATATTCCATTGTATGGATAGATTACATTTTAAAAAAAGCTCGGGGCACCTGGGTGGCTCAGTAGGTTAAGTGTCTGCCTTTGACTTAGGTCATGATCTCAGGATCCTGGGATTGAGCCCCATGTCAGGTCCCTGCTCAGTGGAGAGTCTGCTTCTCCCTCTCCCTTTGTCCCTCCCTTCCCCCCCCACTCATGCTTTCTCTCAAATAAATAAATAAATAAAATCTTTTAGAAAATGTATTTATCAGTTAATGGGCATTTGGGTTGTTTCCATTTTTTAGCTACTATAAATATTGTCTTAGTTCATTCAGGCTGCTATAAGAAAAAAGCAAAAATACCATTGACTAGGTAGCACATAAACAACAGAAATTTATTTTTCACAATTCTGGAGGCTGGGAAGGCCCAAATCAAGGCAGTGGCAGGTTCAGTGTCTGGTGAGAGACTGCTTCCTCATTAAGGCCAGTTTCTTGTTGTTAGTCTCACATAATGGAAGCCAGGAGGGAGCTCTCTGGGATCTCTTGTAAAAGGGCGTTTGCTGAAAAGATCATTTGTTTCCCACTGAATGGTCTTAGCACCTTTGTTGAAAAATCAACTGATCATAAAAGTGAGCGTTTATATCTGGCTTCTCAGTTCTTTTTTAAAAAAATTAATTAATTAATTTTAAATACGCACCTCACCCAATGTGGGGCTTGAACTCACAACCCTGAGATCAAGAGTCACATCCTCTACTGACTGAGCCTGCCAGGCTCTCCTGGGCTCTCAGTTCTATTCCACTGATCTCTATGTCTATCTCACACCAGTACTGCACTCCATTGATTACTATAACTTTGCAGTAATTTTGCAATCAGGAGGTAGTGAGTCCTCCAACTTTGTGCTCCTTTTTCAAGATTGTTTTAGCTATCCTGGATCCCTTATATTTCCATATGAATCCTAGGATCAGCTTTTCAATTTCTGGTGATAAAAAAACCACAACTAATTAGGATTTTGATAGAGATCATTTTGAATCTAGGAATCAATTTGGGAGGATTGCCATCTTAACAATATTAAATCTTCCAATCCATGAACATGCGATGCCTTTATTGAAGTCTTCCTTAATTTCTTTAATGATGTTTTATAGTTTTTAGTGTACAAATCTTACACTTTAAAAAAAATTTATTCTTAAAAATTTTATTATTTTTGTTGCTATTATAAGTAGAATTGCTTCCTTAATTTCATTTTTGGATTGAAATATATATACATATATTTAAAGATTATTGATTTACTTGAGAGAAAGAGCACAAGCGAGGGGAAGGGCGGAGGTAGAGGGAGAAGCAGACTCTCTGCTGAGCAGGGAGCCCGAAGCAGGGCTCAATCCCAGGTCTCTTGAGATCACGACCTAAACCGAAGGCAGATGCCCAACCTACTGAGCCACCCAGGCACCCTGCTGAGATCTTTGTTTATTTTTTTAAGATTTTATTTTTAAGCAATCTCTACACCCAACATGGGGCTTGAACCTACAACCCCGAGATCAAGACTTGCATGCTCTACCAAATGGGTCAGCAAGGCGCCCTTCTGAGACCTTTATTGTGACACTATTAGTGTGTCTCATTCATGTTTGCTTGCATTCACCAACCCACAACTGAGCAATGCTTGACCCCCCCTTTTTTTTAAAGATTTTATTTATTTATTTGACACACAGAGAGAGGGAGAGAGCAAGCACAAGCAGGAGGAGTGGCAGGCAGGGAGAAGCAGGCTCCCCGCTGAGCAGGGAGCCCGATGTGGGGCTCCATCCCAGGATCCTGGGATCATGACCTGAGCCAAAGGCAGACGCTTAACTGACTTAGCCACCCAGGCGCCCCGCTTGACACCCCTTGTAAGCACAGGGGATTTCAGGGATGAATTGGGCCGTCCTTCTCTGCTGAAGCCAGTCTGGTGAGAAAGACAGAACTGTGTGAGGGCAATTACATGAGGACCAGAGCAGTGGGAGGTCACACTTCAATAGCTCTAAGCACCTTATGAAGATGAACTCATTTAAAGCTCATTAACATCTCTTAGAGGTGGTACTTCTTTTTCCCTATTGCAGCAGAGAAAACTCACCCAAGGTGACACTGCCAGTAAGGAGCAGAGGTAGGATTTAAACCTGGAGCCAGAGCTCTTAGCTCTCGTGCTCTTCACTCCCTCTACAAAACCGTCCCAAAAGAACAAATAAAGTGCCACAGCAGTAAATACGGTAACAAGAAATACGGTAATGATAAATACGACCCTGGCAATGGGCAGAGTTCTGCAGACACCAAGAGGGAAACAGTCCACTCTACCTGGACGTGTTGAAGGATGTTTCCGCGGAGGAACCGTTCTTTAGCTGAGCCTTGAAAAAAGAATTCACCAGAACCCAGCAGTGGGAAGGTTGTTTCAAGCCTGTGTGAGAGCAGACAGCTGTGAAGGGGCTCGGGGTGTCCAGTTAGCACTGGTCTGTTTGTTACAGAAGTGCTCTCCTTAAAATAACGGGGGGGGGGCACCTGGGTGGCTCAGTCATTAAGCATCTGCCTTCGGCTCAGGTCATGATCTTGGGGTCCTGGGATCGAGCCCCGCGTCAGGCTCCCTGCTCAGCGGGAAGCCTGCTTCTCCCTCTCCCTCTCCCACTCCCCCTGCTTGTGTTCCCTCTCTCGCTGTGCCTCTCTCTGTCATATAAATAAATAAAATCTTAAAAAAAAAAAATGACAGGGAGGAAGAGCTACAGAGAACAATTTTTTTTAATCACTATGTCCTCTCTTTCTGCTCATGTCAATTACAACCGAAATAATATTTCTTTTTTTTTTTTT
>NC_138373.1:9568260-9590637 GCF_054177405.1 Leptonychotes weddellii | reverse complement strand
CACACTGAAAATAAATCTTTAAAAATTTATTTGAATAATCTCTACACCCAACTTGGGGTTCGAACTCCCAACCCCCCCCAGATCAAGAGTCGCTCGCTCCTCTGACTGAGCCATGCCAGGCACCCCTAAGATATTTTTAAGAGAAATATTATTTACTGATTTCTTTTCTTTTTTTTTTTTTTTAAAGATTTTATTTATTCATTTGAGAGAGAATGAGAGCATGAGAGGGGAGAGGGCCAGAGGGAGAAGCAGACTCCCTGCGGAGCAGGGAGCCCGATGCGGGACTCGATCCTGGGACTCCAGGATCATGACCTGAGCCGAAGGCAGTTGCTTAACCAACTGAGCCACCCAGGCACCCTATTTACTGATTTCTAATCACATTGTGTCTATGATATTCTAACCACTTTGAAATGGACCCAGAATGGTATAAAAACTGCAGTTTGCAGGCCAAAGACTTCCAGGGGCTTTTTGGTGTGAGAGCACTTCACACAGCAGCTGAAAGCAGAAGACCCCGAAGACAGCAAACATGGATTCCTGCCTCAACTGGTAGTTTGTAAAAATTTTCCATGAGGTGGCAGTAGTTCTTCAAGGAGTCGTGGAAAAGGATCTCGGCTGAAAATTCAAGTTTTTTGGTGTTGGTGGGTTTTTTGTTTTTTTTGTCATTAAAGTGAGATCTCTTTCATGCACTTGAACTTTGCCTACCTTAGAATAAAATCCACGATATAAAAATTCCTTGATTTACAGAGCGAAACTGGTTTCAAGTGTCGATATTTTCTGGAATTTTCTCGATGGTATTCTCTATCAGCTCACTCTCCCAGCTCACGCGGGCGGACCGAGGTTTCCTTCTACCTCTCAAGGTCATTTCCGAGCGGTCAACTGAACGAAGCAAAATGAGATTCCCACCACAGCAACTAGAAAGCCGTGTTTAATGTCAGCCCTGCCAAGCAACGTGAAGCAAGCGGTAAGTGATTTTGGCATCTGGAAGTGTTCCATGCTTCACCCCAAGTGAGTGTGTCCCTTACTCTCCGCTCTCCGGCTGGCTGCCCTGTTAATTTCTATTTTCTCAGACATCTGCACCCATCTCAATTTACGCTTGTGAGTAAGACAAGAATAAGAGAGGAGCCCAGCTAGCTGAAGTGCAGCGGAGAACAAAAAGTGGAAAGGATGGGCCCTCACAAAAGAGAATTGTTTCAGTCCCAGAACAAAGGGGCAGATGGATTAGGCCAGTCTGAGCCCTGGCTCCGCCTCTTAGCAGCTGGGCCCTCACCTGATCTCTGAGCTAGTGTTTTTCAACCATAGACAGAAGGACAACAATACCTATTCACAGGATCAGAGAGTGCAAAGGGGAGAATGTCCAAGTTAGTGGAAGCTACACCAAATATTTTACCAGGCCATCCAAATGTTTCCCCGCTGGCTTTTTTTTTTTTTTTTTTTTCCCCTTTGCCTGTTTCCCACACCAGAAAGACGATGGAAATAAAAATGAAAGTCCTAATCCTCTTGTCAATCCATTTTTGGCTGGCTGTCCTCCCTGGCTGCACACCAGAATCACCAGGGAGCCCTCGTCCCAGCCCAGAGCAATAGCCACAGTCCCTGTGGGTGGGGTATGAACTTGAGGCAGCCACTTGACAAACCCTCTGAATGCCCTTGAAGGGATTCTGCCTTACCCGGAGCGGTCCCGTGGTTTCCTCGCTAAGGACACTGCCAGCCAAGAAACCAACGATTTTGCTTAAATGAATCTGTTAAGCAGCTGCTTCAAATTCACCCTCGTGGATCCCGTGGGGTATAAAGCCGGCCTGACCTCACTGAGTTAAATGGACATACTTTCGTTCTGGGCTTAGAGAAGCATCTTCGCAAGCATCTTTATAGACTTCTTCAATGCTGAAAATGGAGATCTGTGACCTATAATTTGCAAGATCTTTAATTTACTATAATTATAAGGACACTTCTGAAATTAATGTCCAAATAACCAAAGGCACTAGATGACAATTCCAATACATCACTTCAATGCCTTCCTCCCTTTCCTCTTCTCTGTCCCTTCCCAAAACGATGCTTCAATTCAGGTGAGTTTGTTTCTTTGGTTTTTTTTTTTAACTAATTTAAATACTTTATTTGTTGTGACCTAGTTATAACGCCCCTCTGATGAAAATATTAGCAGTTTTTGGTTAAATCAGTTTTTTTGTTTTTTATATTTTGCAGATCTCTTTCATTTTTCTTCTTCAAAAAAAATTTTTTTTGGGGGGTGGGCACTTGGATGGCACAGTTGGTTAAGAACCCGACTCCCGCTTTCAGCTCAGGTCCTGGCTCAGGATCATGAGATCAAGCCTCAGAGTCTGCTTCAGATTCTCTCTCTCCCTCTCCGCCTCCCACTTGTGCTCCCCCCAAAATAAATAAATAAACCTTAAAAGGGATTTTTTTTTTTTTTAAGGAGGCTCCATGCCCAGAGTGGAGCCCAATGCAGGGCTTGAAAGCACATCCTTGAGACCAAGACCTGAGCTGAGATCAAGAGCCTGACACTTAACCGACAGAGCTGCCCAGGTGCCCCTCAAATTTTTATTTAAATTCTAGTTAGTTGGGGCGCCTGGGTGGCTCAGTGGGTTAAGCGGCTGCCTTCGGCTCAGGTCATGATCCCAGGCTCTTGGGATCGAGCCCTGCATCGGGCTCCCTGCTCAGCAGAGAGCCTGCTTCTCCCTTTCCCTCTGCCTGCCGCTCTGCCTACTTGTGCTATCTCTCTGTCAAATAAATTCTAGTTAGTTAACATAGAGTGCGATTTGGTTTCAGGAGCAGAACTTAGTGATTCATCACTTTCATACAACACCCAGTGCTAATCATAAAAAGTGCCCTCCTTAGGGATGCCTGGGTGGCTCAGTCGGTTAAGCATCTGCCTTCAGCTCAGGTCAGGATCCCAGGGTCCTGGGATCGAGTTCTGCATCGGGCTCCCTGCTCAGCGGGGGCCTGCTTCTCCCTCTGCCTGCCGCTCCCCCTGCTCATGCTCTTTCTCTCTCTCTCTGACAAATAAATAAATAAAATCTTTTAAAAAGTGCCCTCCTTAATACCCAACTCCCATCCAGCCCACCCCCACCTACTTCTCTCCATCAACCCTCAGTTTGTTCTCTATTGATAAGAGTCTCTTATGGTTTGCTTCTCTCTCTCTCTCTTTTTTTTCCTCCTCTTTGGTTAAATCAGTCTTAAGTCAAAGACATTCATTAAATAGGAATCTTCAAATGTGACTATTCCAGAAATTTTCTCTGTGCTGCCTGATCAAGACTAATTTACTGTAATATT
This sequence comes from Leptonychotes weddellii, assembly GCF_054177405.1. Taxonomy (NCBI): domain Eukaryota; kingdom Metazoa; phylum Chordata; class Mammalia; order Carnivora; family Phocidae; genus Leptonychotes; species Leptonychotes weddellii. The sequence goes on along the minus strand of NC_138373.1, from coordinate 9,587,355 downwards.
CCCTTTTTCTGGAAGGTATCTGCATATATTTGAACTGAACTCATAATTTTCCTAAATATGCCCTAAACTAAAAATATATATATATTCTGTATTAAAACCAAACAATTTTCATACCACTTCCCTTTCCAGGCTTTCTTGTAAAGTGTGGTAAAAAAATAAATGTGCGCCAAACTTCCCCTCTTCAAAACAGAGATACTCTCTTCCTAGAGCCTTGGAAACCAGAGTGCAGCAGTCCACTGTCACAACTTCTGGCCAAAAGCAAAACTCAGGCTGCTGGGGCCGGGGTATTCCTCTAGTAGGGGCCACATGTCCCCTGGGATGGGGCCATACTGCATACCTGAAGGACCCCTCTTCCACCATCTTAACCACATCAACAGCCCATTCTATTTTTTTTTTTTTAAGATTTTATTTCTTTGTCAGAAAGAGAGAGAGAGAGAGAACACAAGCAGGGGGAGAAGTGAGCAGGCAGAAGGAGAAGCAGACTCCCCACTCAGATGGACTCCGCAATGCAGGACTCGATCCCAGGACGCTGGGATCATGACCTGAGCCGAAGGCAGACCCTTAACTGACTGAGCCACCCAGGCGTCCCTTGATAGCCCATTCTAACTGCTGACTGCATTTGACAACCATCCCTACACACAAAGCCATCCAGTGTTGGGTCTTACAAAGCCACAAAATTTTCACCATCCTCTGCAGACCGGGCAGATTGTTTCTGAATTGTGGTAAAGTGTGCATAACATAAAACGTACCATCTTAACCATTTCTCAGTATACAGTTCATTAGCGGTGAGTACATCACGTTGTTGTGCAGTTGATCCCCAGAACTCAGTTCATCTTGCAAAACTGAAGCTCCGTACCTATTTTTTAAAGATTTTGTTTATTTATTTGACAGAGAGAGAGAGAGAGGGCACAAGCAGGGGGAGCTGCAGAGGGTAGAGAGAGAGTAGCAGACTCTCCCCTAAGCAGGAAGCCTGGCGTGGGGCTCGATCCCAGGACCCTGGGATCATGAACTGAGCCGAAGGCAGACGCTTAACCGACGGAGCCACCCAGGTGTCCGTGAAGCCCCATATTTATTAAACAACTCCCCATTTCACCTCCCTCAGCTCCTGCCAACTGCCATTCTATTTTCTGTCTCCAGAAACGTGACTGCTCTAAGTATTGCATATAAGTGGAATCATACAGCATTTGTCTTTTTGTGGAAGCCAAAAAAAATTTATTTTTTTAATTTTTATTTTTTAAAGATTTTATTTATTTATTTGAGAGAGAGAGAATGAGAGAGAGAGCACATGAGAGGGGGGAGGGTCAGAGGGAGAAGCGGACTCCCTGCCGAGCAGGGAGCCCGATGTGGGACTCGATCCAGGGACTCCAGGATCATGACCTGAGCCGAAGGCAGTCGCTTAACCAACTGAGCCACCCAGGCGCCCAACAAAAAAAATTTTTAAAGTTTATTTCTTTCAGTAATTTTTTACACGCAACGTGGGGCTCGAACTCCCGACCCCTGAGATCAAGAGGCGCGTGCATCTCCAACAATGGAGCCAGCCAGGCGCCCCTGGAAGCAGAATGTTTTCTTTTTTTTTTTTTTTTAAGATTTATTTATTTATTTGACAGAGGGAGACACAGCGAGAGAGGGAACACAAGCAGGGGGAGAGGGAGAGGGAGAAGCAGGCTTCCTGCCGAGCAGGGAGCCCGAGCAGAATGTTTTCAACCACACCTTCATCCCATCAGAGGTACGGCCAGGGAGCAGAAGATCTGAAAGTTTGAACTTCACGATGAAGTGTGTAAAACACACTCATACACACTCACACGTACACACGGACCTGCAGATACACATACCGTCCAGAGCTGAGCTGCGTGGGACGAAGTGCATCTGTGGGTGCCACCGGAGGCCTGTTTAGCGAAACTGCCCCCCTCCCACCCCCACCGTGTTTCACCTGTAGGAGCAGAAAAGAAAAGCGTGCTTTTGGCAACTGTCAAGGGTCAAGGTCTTTCAAGTTATACAAGAACGGGCCTGCAGGGAGGCTTCTCAGGACGCAGCCTGGAACTGAAACCCGACATGAAACCAGCTGCAAAGGGGCCCCCTCGGAGATCAAACCCGGGCCGGGTGTGTGCAGAGGGGCCTTGGGGGATTGGGGCTCTGGCCTGGGAATTTCACAAAAGACTCGTCTGGTTCTGCAGGTTTGGCTTGGAGGATTCGTTCTTGGGCCTCCCTGTTGTTATCTGCACCTCCCATGCCAACCTGGCCCAGGGTCACGGTAGGCTGGGTCCAGGAGGAGCCGGGAAGCAGGTGCCCTGAGGACTTTGACAGGAAGCCCGTCAGCAACAACTTCTTACTGTCTCCACGCAGAAAAACCACAATGTTCTCACTTGACAAAATGTTCTGGAAACTGCTCTGCGGTGGAAGATGTTGCTGGCCGCCCCGCCGGGGGCAGGGCCAGAGTGGGACCCAGCACAGGCCGGCAGCTGGGGTGACCTGCACTGCCAGGGGACACGGGCGGCCGGATCTGTGGCTTCACCCATGTTCCTGAGATGGGGCATCAGGAATGCGGGTGGGGAGGGCCCTCACTGAGGCCTCGGGACTGTTCTTCTTCCCCCCTCCCTTTGTTGCTGCGCCATTTGTCTGGATAGTTCTACCCTTCCTTGTTTTAAAGATGTATTTTATGTATTTATTTTAAGGGGGGAGGAGCAGAGGAAGAGGGAGAGAGAATCTCAAGCAGACGCACACTGAGCGCAGAGCCTGACACGGGGCTCCATCTAACGACTCTGAGACCATGACCTGAGCTGAAACCAAGCATCGGATGCCTCACTGACTGAGCCACCCAGGTGCCCCTCTACCCTTCCTTTTTAAACCATAAAGGCTTACAAGGGACTGGCGTCCAGTGCCCAGGTGTGACAAGGGGCCACTTCTGGGGCCTGGCAGGTGGGCTCATGGGGCAGGGGGTGGGGCATGGAGGATGTGGGGCTTGTGGGGTCACCAGATCTCCTATCAGGCACTGCTTGTCCACACAGCCCCTTGCCCATGTCCTGCCCTGCCTACCTTCCCTGAGGCCTCGTTCCCAGCAGTCCTAGGCTGCCTCCCCCCACCCCCCGGCCAACCTGCAGGGGCCTCAGCCTTCTGGGGACTCGCTGCACCCACCCTGGCATTTTCTTGGGGGCTCCTCTGGTCCGATGTAATATTCCAAGTGTCAGGGGAAGAAGGGACTTCCTCAGGATGCCAGGGTGGCCATGGTGGTTTGGGTTGGCACAGAAATATGGGTGTGGGGCTGAGTGACACCACCCCCACCCCCATAATCCCCCACCAGCCAAGGGAAGCTGGCCGACTGTCCTTTGAGGGCCTCTCTCTCCCCGCCTTTCCCTCTCTCTTTCCTCCTCTTCTCTCACAGTTTGGCGGTTTCCTAAAAGTTAAACATGCATCCACCCTAAGAATCAACAGTTCCACTTCGAGCCATTTACCCAAGAGAAGTGAAAACATGTCCACACAGACTCGTATCCCATCCATAGCCACTTAATCCATAATAACCCCACTGGGAGACAATCCTAATGCTCATCACGGATGGAGAAATCGTGGCACATCCATTCAAAGGAATACCACTCAGCAGTAAAAAGGAATGCCTTACTAATCCATACAATTGCATGAATCCCACCCCGAAAGCATTAGGCTACGTGAGGGAAGTAAGCCTGACATAGAAAGTACGGGCTGGATGAGTCCCTTTACAGGAAATTCTGGAAGAGGCAAACTAGTGACAGCAAACAGATCAAAGATCGCCGGGGCCTGGGGGGTGTGTTGGGGGGGAGAGGATTAACCCAAGCAAGGGGGCGCAAGGGCACTTTGTCAGTGATGGAAACGTTCCGTATCTTGATTCTGGTGGGGATTCCATGGGTAAACACATTAGTCAAAAACGCATTGAACGAAACACAGAAAAAGGAATCGTTTTCTTCTGTGTACATAAAATACTTGAATAAAGGTTTTTTGTTTTTGTCTTTTTTTTTTTTTTTTTTAAAGGCAGCTTAGCCCAGCTTGCCCGAGTGGGTGGTTCCATGTCGCCTGGAAAAGGAAGGCAGAAGCTGGAATGACAGGCATCCTGACCGACATGTCCAGCACAGACGAGGTGGCACAGAAGGCCCATTGTGATCAGAGCAGAGTCTCTCTCCAGCTTGTTCTGCACCTGGCCCTGAGCCCCGGCCATTCCCTCTGTGAGCCGTGCACCTTGACACTTCCCTGTCTTTGACCTGCTCCTCTCCTTGCTTTCAATACTCCCACCTTTTTTTTTTAATAAGGGTATTTATTTATTTTAAAGAGATTTTATTTTTATTTATTTGACAGAGAGAGAGACAGAGAGGGAACACAAGCAGGGGGAGCAGGAGAGGGAGAAGCAGGCTTCCCGCTGAGCAGGGAGCCCGATGTGGGGCTTGCTCCCAGGACCCTGGGATCATGACCTGAGCCAAAGGCAGACGCTTAACGACTGAGCCACCCAGGCGCCCGTCAATACCCCCCATCTTTTTGCGGGGAGGTTCCATGCATCCTTGAGAGCTTGACTCCGGTGTCTCCCCCACTCCCTGGAGTCTCTGGGCTCTCCCTACGGCTGGACTAGCCACACTGTGTTATAACCTGTTACTCTTCTGTCCCGCCACAGTCTGTAACCTCCTTGAGGTCAGGGATGGTGCCCTATTTCCCTCTGCACTCCCCCAAAGCACCTAGCACCTTCCCGGAATGCTGGTTATGCAATATGGTAGGTCTAAATAAGTCTGCTAAATACATTCTCACAACCTTCCTAAAAACATAGATGTTATTCTCCCCCCAACTTGCAGATGAGAAAATGTGGATCCGAGCGCTCAGGCGATGATGCTGAAGATCTCAAAGGCAGGAGGCAGCATCACTGGGCATCAGGCACAGAGGGTAGGAGGGTGAGTGGACTTCAGTCCCTGCCTTCTGTGAGCTCAGAGAGGAGAGAAGCTCACAGAGAGTGGGAAGCATACACCGAATGGAAACATGAGTGAATGAATGAAGGAATTTGGGTGGCCTTTCCTCCCCTTTGCAGTCTGCAACAGCATGAACCCTTAAGCGCAAGCAGGGGCTCCCTCTTCCTCTCCGCTCCAGGAGGCACCTAACCCACCAAACTTCAGCACAGCCCAACTATAGACCTTGGGGATTAATTTAGCCAGTTGTTGTTGTTTAAAGATTTTAATAAATTTTAAAGATTTATTTATTTGACAGATAGAGACATAGCGAGAGAGGGAACACAAGCAGGGGGAGTGGGAGAAGGAGAAGCAGGCTTCCCGTGGAGCAGGGAGCCCGATGCGGGGCTCGATCCCAGGACCCTGAGATCATGACCTGAGCCGAAGGCAGATGCTTAACCAACTGAGCCACCCGGGCACCCTGGATTCATAGTTTTTTGTTGGGCTTATTTACAGTGACAGCTGGGTTTTGTATTTTACTATAAAAATCTTTGATTTTATTTTTTATTTATTTATTTATTTTTTAAAGATTTTATTTATTTATTTGAGAGAGAGAGAATGAGAGACAGAGAGCATGAGAGGGAGGAGGGTCAGAGGGAGAAGCAGACTCCCTGCCGAGCAGGGAGCCCGATGCGGGACTCGATCCCAGGACTCCAGGATCATGACCTGAGCCGAAGGCAGTTGCTTAACCAACTGAGCCACCCAGGCGCCCCCAAAAATCTTTGATTTTATTAACAGAGGTTTATGCGGCACTGCTTACATTTTACCTAGAATGTGAACCTTGCATAAATGTAATGGCTCTGGGGGTGCCTAGAACAGGGCTGGAATGCAGTAAATATTCCAGTATTTGTTGGAAGTTCTGTCCATCTCCTTTGCTGAAACTTGATTTTGAGAGAGTCAACTTTCCTAGTCGGATTTTAAAAAAATCTTTAATTTCCTATGTCTGTCTGCAATATGTTAGGAAATTGCTCACAGATAATTTCACTTGACTTGAAAACAAAGCATAACCTTTGATTTGCAGCCAAGTGTGACCGGTTTTCTCTTCCTTTCCAATTTATTGGTAGAACAGACAGAATTGTGTTACATTATCTTACTTCATGGTACCACCCAGAACAATGCAATTGGGAAACTGGTACCTATGTTCTACTTTATGCTTTTATAAGAATGAAACCTATCATCAAAGTATGATGAAACCAAGTTATTGCTCTTTATAACAACATGGGTGAATCTCATAAACATAATATCGAGTGAAGAAAAAGGACACAAAAGAGTATATAGCCAACATAAATCCGTTTACATAAATTTCAGAAAGAGGTGGGGCACCCGACCAGAGCATGAGACTCTCGATCTCGGGGTTGTGAGTCGAGCCCCATGCTGGGTGCAGAGATTATTTAAAAATAATATCTTAAAAAAAAAAGTTCAGAAAGAGGCACAGTGGATCTGTGGTCAAGGAAATCAGGGCAGCGGGTATTATGGTGGGAGCTGGGGGGCTTCTGGCACTTTGTCACTGTCCTATTTCTTGGTCTGAGTTCTTTTTTTTTTTAATTTTTAGAAGATTTTATTTATTTATTTAACAGAGAGAGAGCACAAGCAGGGGGAGCAGCAGAAGGAGAGGGAAAAGCAGGCTCCCTGCTGAGCAGGGAGCCTAATGCGGGACTCAATCCAGGACCCCAGGATCATGACCAGAGCAGAAGGCAGACGCTTAACCGACGGAGCCACCCAGGCGCCCCTCCTGGTCTGAGTTCTGACCCCACAGGTGTGCTCACTGTTAAAGTTTATAAAGCTATTCACCAGTCTGTGCTCTTGTCTGCTTGCCTGGCATATATCAGTAAAAAGGTTAATGTGACAAAGCCAAATTTCAGCACCTTTTCTAGAATAAAGGAGGGGCTTTTCATCCATTTGCCCTTTAGCGTCTGTAAGCCAGCAAACAGTGACAATGAGATAAAATTCGGTTTGGGAGGGAGATGGGGAGGGATGGGCAAATGGGGTGAAAGGGAGTGGGAGGTACAAGCTTCCAGTTATAAAATAACTAAGTCCTAGGGATGAAAGGCACGGCACAGGGAATATAACCAAGGGTATTGTAATCGTGTTGTATGGGGACAGATGGGAGCCACACATGGGGAGCACAGTATGTCACACAGAGTTGTAGAGTCAATGAGTTGTACTCCCAAAACTGATGTAACGGTGTTTCGTTTCAGCTTTGGACCTGTTTGTTCTTCTACGTAATCTATAAGATTACCTGTATCTATTTTTTTAAATATTTTATTTATTTATTTGAGAGAGACAGAGATAGCAAGAGAGAACACAAGCAAGCGGGAAGGAGGGGGGAAAGCAGACCCCCCACTAAGCAGGGAGCCCGATGTGGGGCTCGATCCCAGGACCCTGGGATCATGACCTGAGCCGAAGGCAGACACTCAACCGACTGAGCCACCCGGGCGCCCCTCCCTGTATCTATTTTATGTTACTCTTACTTTTTTTTTTTTTTTAAAGATTTTATTTATTTATTTGAGAGAGAGAGCACATGAGAGGGGGGAGGGCCAGAGGGAGAAGCAGACTCCCTGCCGAGCAGGGAGCCCGATGCGGGACTCGATCCAGGGACTCCAGGATCATGACCTGAGCCGAAGGCAGTTGCTTAACCAACTGAGCCACCCAGGCGCCCTGTTACTCTTACTTTTTCATGGAGCTGTTAACGTTAGTTTCAGGTGTAGAGCATGGTGATTCCACAGCTCTACACCCTGTCTGTGCTCACAGCAAGTTCAGCTCCCGTCTGTCACACAACAATGTGATTACAACACCGTCAACCATATTCCCTATGCTGTACCTTTCATCCCTGGGACTTATTCATTCCATCCCTCGAAGCTGGGACCTCACACCCCTCCATCCCCCCCACGCCCTCTCCCCTTGGTCAACCACCAGTTTGTTCTCCCTATTTAAGGGTTTGTTTCTGCTTTGTTCATTTGTTTTCTTTTCTCGATTCCACATGTAAATCAAATCATAGAGTGTTTGCCTTTCTCTGACTTATTTCGCTTAGCATAATGCCCTCTGGGCTCATCCATGTTTTCAAAAATGGCAAGATCTCATTCTTTTTTATGGCTGAGTGCTATTACCCAGATATATTTTAATTGATTGACTTCTTAGGATTATGCCCAATGTGATTGTTTCAATTTGTTCTTACAAATTTGTTTAAAAAACAAATACCTTTTAAAGATGAACACTTCCATGGTATGTGGAAACAAAAATGTTCCCATAGTTCATTTCTAAGTTAGCACCTTCTGGTTGCTTGTTTTGTTTGCTCAGTAAATGCTGTTTAGCTGTTAAATGTGACTAGGTGAACACACACAAGAATGCCTCCTTGGTAAATGAGGCCCAGGGTCATTTTCAGATCCCAGAAAACCGGCCCATTCTGCAAGCTAAAGGACTAGCACTATTCCAATTTCAGTAATGCTCATTTGTAAACTCCTTCCTCTCATGTTTCTTTTTCCTTTCACTTTGAACTCTGAATATTTTGTGATTAAAAATCAGGAGAGTTCTACCAAAATCCAAATTTCTGACTTCTCTGAATCAGTAAATCTGGTGACAAGGCACCTATGTTTCTAATTGGGAACAATTGGCTGACTCATATTTAATTAGGCATTTGTCACGTGACAGGTATTTGCCCTGGGCCAGGATTGGGGATCAAGAAATGAAGGAGATGAGATCTCTGATCCCAAGAAATTAAAATCAAATAAACAAGATGAGAAGGACACAGATATTTATAATACAAGATAGAATGTGGGGCACCTGGGTGGCTCAGTCGTTAAGCCTCCGGCTCAGGTCATGATCCCAGGGTCCTGGGATGGAACCCCGCATCGGGCTCCGTGCTCAGCGGGAGGCCTGCTTCTCCCTCTCCCACTCCCCCTGCTTGTGTTCCCTCTCTCGCTGTGTCTCTCTCTGTCAAATAAATAAATAAATTCTTTTAAAAAAAAAAGAACTTTGTTAAAAAAAAAATACAAGATAGAACATGATAGGTATCCTAACAGATTTATACAAAGCTGTAAAATAACAGAGAAGGAAGAAATTAAATCTCAATGGAGAGTTCACTAAGGTCTTGATCATTTTTTCCCAATTGTAAAATAAAATAAAATAAAATATTCTCATCATAGAAAAGTTAGAAGATTAAAACATATGAGACTATTTAAAAACATTCAGGGGTGCCCGGGTGGCTCAGTCAATTAAGTGTCTGCCTTGGGCTCGGTTCATGATCTCAGGACCTCAGATCACACATCGGGCTCCTTGCTCAGTGGGGAGTCTATTTTTCCCTCTCCCTCTGCTGCTCCCCCTGCTTGTGCTCTCTCTCTCTCAAATGAATAAATAAATAATCTTAAAAAAGAAAAATTAAAAAAATTAAAAAATAAAAACATTCAAATAGGGGTGCCTAGGTGGTCCAGTCTGTTGATCGTCCACTTGGTTTCAGCTCAGGTTATGATCTTGGGCATCATGAGATCGAGCCCCCTGTTGGCTCCACTCTCAGCTCAGAGTCTGCTTGAGATTCTCTCCCTCTTCCTCTCCCTCTGCCCCTCCCTGCACGCATGCTCTCTCTTTAAAATAAATAAATAAATAAATAAATAAATAAATAAATAAATAAAATCTTAACAAAAAAACCCACTCAAACAAAATACTTCCACAGACTTTGGTATTTCTTCCAAACTTATTTTCTATGTGTATACCTTTTTTTTTTCTTAAGTAAGCCCTACACGCAAGGTGGGGCTTGAACTCAACGACCTCAGGATCGAGAGTCCCCTGCTCTATTGACTGAGCCACCCAGGCGCCCCTCTATTTGTGTATCCTAATTAAAGTGACATACCATATTTATAGCCTGCTTTTAATTGCTCAGGATATGCTGTGAGCAATTTCTATATCATTATTGTTTCAGAATCCTGATTTTTTAAAAAGATTTTATTTATTTGTTTGAGAGAGAGAGAGAGCGAGCAAGCAAGTGAGGGCAGGGGGGAGGGGCAGAGGGAGAGAGAGAGAGAGAATCTCAAGCCGATTTTGAGCTGAGCACAGAGCCCAATGTGGAGTTGATCCCACTCCCATGAGATCACTACCTGAGCAGAAACCAAGAGCTGGATGCTTAACCGACTGTGCCACCCAGGCGCCCCAAGATTGATGATTTTAATCGATGGTGTAGAAAGGATTCATGGGCTGGGAGTAAGGGGTGAGAATTGAATGGGAAGGAGTACAAGTGAGATTGTGGGATGCTACAAATGGTCTATACTTTGATGAAAATGGTCATCATGTATTTGTCAAAACTCAAAGAACTGTACGGTTATTTTTTTTAAAAAGATTTTATTATTTATTTGACAGAGAGAGACACAGCAAGAGAGGGAACACAAGCAGGGGGAGTGGGAGAGGGAGAAGCAGGCTTCCCGCAGAGCAGGGAGCCTGATGTGGGGCTCGATCCCAGGACCCTGGGATCATGACCTGAGCTAAAAGCAGACACTTAACAACTGAGCCACCCAGGCGCCCCAAAGAACTGTACTCTTTTTTTTTTTTTAATTTATTTATTAGAGAGAGAGAGTGAGAGAGAGAGCACAAGAGGGGGTAGGGTTAGAGGGAGAAGCAGACTCCCCGCCGAGCAGGGAGCCCGATGTGGGACTCGATCCCGGGACTCCAGGATCATGACCTGAGCCGAAAGCAGTCGCTTAACCAACTGAGCCACCCAGGCGCCCAAAGAACTGTACTCTTAAAATGGGTGTATTTAAGTTAATTTTACAAATCCATTTTGTTCTCATTACGTACGGACACGCAGGCACACACACACACACACACAAGGTAACTGTGTGAGGTGATGGATGTGTTAAGTGATTTTACTATGATAACCATTTCACCTTATTATGATAACCTGATGATTTCATAAAAGTCATCAGGTTGTATGCCTTAAGCTTATGCAATGTTATGTCAATTATATTTCCATAAAGTTGGCAAAAACATAAAAAATAAATTCCTATGACCAGTAAAAAAAAAAAAAATCCATTCCAGGGTCACACAAAATGGTTAAGTAGGAAGCTCCAGGGCTCAGTCTGTCCTCCACTGAAGCAAACACTGAGCTGAAAAGAAGGACTGTAATCAACTATTTCAGAACTCTGGAGCCTGATCAAACCCTTATAGCAACCAGAAGAGTGCTTGATGAGGGACAGGCTGCTGTTTCGTAACTGGCGTGCACAAAACAGCTACTCTCGCCCGTTCCTCAGCCCCCACCATGACTGTGGGCACAGCAGCCTGTGTTTCTGGAGAGGATGGACTGGTGCCAGAGTGGGCAGTGGGAATCTTGTCCCTCAAAAATTTGGGGTTGTGCACTTTGGTTAGTCTGGTGGTTACCTGAGGGGACTACTGTACACACTTATCTTGGTTTTGCATACACACACACACACACAGACACACACAGACACACACACACCCTCCCTGCCCTTAGGCTACAGCAGCTTCTCTGGCAGAATCTTTTGAAAGATTTAAGGGAACAGAGTCTTTTTTGGGGGGGTGAGGGTGTTTGAGAGGGGAGGTTGGCATCTTTCTAGGTTACTGGCTGACTACAGAGATAATGGAAAAGAAATTTAAGTGACCACATGCAATAAGATATATACACCTTATAAAAAGTTTGTAAAAGACACAAATGGATGGTTCTAGTCCTCAACAAGAAAAATCAGCAATCTCTAAGAAGTGAGAGTATCAGATTTTTTTAAAAAGATTTTATTTATTATTTATTTGACAGAGAGAGAGAGACAGTGAGAGAGGGAACACAAGCAGGGGGAGTGGGAGAGGTGAAGCAGGCTTCCCACTGAGCAAAGAGCCCGATGTGGGGCTTGATCCCAGGACCCTGGGATCATGACTTGAGCCTAAGGCAGATGCTTAACGACTGAGCCACCGAGGCGCCCCGAGAGAATCAGATTTTCTAGAGCTACCCCATAATAACAAATGAATGTCCCTTCTGAACAAAAGATTACAGAACATGTAAAGGAACAGAAAAGTACAGCCTATTCATAGGGGAAAAAAAAAGAATTTGACAGAAATTATCCCTGAAGAAGTTAAGGTAATGGAATTACTAGTCAAAGATATTAAATCAAATATTTTGAATATACACAATAAGCCAAAGAAAACCTTGGACAAAGAGGGGTACCTGGCTGGCTCAGTTGGTAGAGCCTGCAACTCTTGATCTTGGGGTTGTGAGTTCAAGCCCCACAGTGGCTGTGGCAATTACTAAAAAACAATAAATAAATAAACTTAATAATAATAATAATAATAATAAAGGTAAAATAGCCTAAAAAATAAAAAAAAGAAAACCATGAACAAACAACTAAAGGAAATCGGAAAACAATGTATGAACAAAATGAGAATATCAATAAAGAGATAGAAATGATCAAAAGGAATGAATAAAAAATTTTGGAGTGAAAGAATATAATAACTGAAATGAAAAATTCACTAGAGGAGTTTAACAATCAGTTTCAGCAGGAAGAAAGGATCAGCAACTTTGAGGATAAGGCAATTGAAACAATCCAGTCTGAGAAACAAAAAGAAAAAAGAATGAAAAAAAAATAGCAAAACCCGAGGGACTTGTAGAACAGCACCAAGAGTAACAACAAACACCTAAGAGTTCTAGAAGGAGAAAAGAAAGGGATGGAAAAATATTTGAAGAAATAATGGCTGACAGAGTCTCATGTCTGATGAAAGACACAAATATACACATCTAAGAAACTCAACAAACTCCAAGCAGGAAAAACTCAAAGAGATCCATACCGAGACAAATTATAGTGAAATTGTCAAATCTAAAGACAAAGCAGCAAGAGAAAACCAACTTGTCATGTACAAAGAAACCTTCCTTAAATTCACAGCTGGTATTTCATCAGAAACCATGCTGGCCAGAAGGCAGTGGGATGACATATCTAAAGTCTTAAAAAAACAAAAAAACACACAAAAAACTATCAATCAAGAATTCTATATCCAGTAAAACTATACTTCATGAGTAATAAAGAAATGGAGACATTTCCAGATAAACAAAAGCTGAGGAAGTTCATTAGTAGTGGATCTGCCCTATAAGAAGTGCCAAAGCAGGGACACCTGGCTGGCTCAGTAGACAGAGCATGTGACTCTTGATCTTGAGGTCATGAACTCATGCCCCATGTTGGGCTTAGAGATTACCTAAAAAAAAAAAAAAGAAAGAAAGAAAGAAAGAAGAAAATACCTTGAGATGAATGAAAACAAAACACAACATGCTACAACTTGGGGGATGCAATGAAAACAGTACTAAAAGGAACACTTATAGCTGTAAATGTTTATATTTATTTTTTCTTTTTTTAAAGATTTTATTTATTTATTTGAGAGAGAGAGAGTGAGAGACAGAGAGCATGAGAGGGAGGAGGTTCAGAGGGAGAAGCAGACTCCCTGCCGAGCAGGGAGCCTGATGCGGGACTTGATCCCGGGACTCCAGGATCATGACCTGAGCCGAAGGCAGTCGCTTAACCAACTGAGCCACCCAGGCGCCCCTAAATGTTTATATTTAAAAAAGAAGAAAAACCTCTTATGTATAACCTAACTGTAAATCTTAAAGAACTAGAAAAAGAAGAGCAAACAAAACCCAAAGCTAGAGGAAAGAAGAAAATATTAAAGAAGAGATAGACAGAGAATAGAAAAACAAGAGAAAATTAACAGAACCAAAGTTTGTTTTTTTAATAACAACAAAACAGACAAATATTTAGCTAGATTGAATGCGAGAAAAGGAAAGACTCAAATTACTAAGATCAGAAATTTCAGTTCACAGACAGTATGATGTTATATGTAGGATGTCCTAAAGAATCCACAAATAAACTATTACAGCTGATAAATGAATTCTGCAATGTTTCAAGATACAAAATCAACACGTACAAATCAGTTGTATTTTTTTTAAGATTTTATTTATTTATTTGTCAGAGAGAGAGAGAGAGCACAAGCAGGGTTAGTGGCAGGCAGAGGGAGAAGCAGGTTTCCTGCTGAGCAAGGAGCCCGATGTGGGACTAGATCCCAGGACTCCAGGATCATGACCTGAGCCAAGGCAGACGCTTAACAGACTGAGCCACCCAGGTGTTCCAAATCACCTTGTATTTCTATACACTAAGCAATGAACCAGTTGAAAAAGAAATGAAGAAAACAAGGACGCTTGGGTGGCTCAGTCAGTTGAGCATCTGACTTGGGTTCCCTGATCAGTGGGAGTCTGCTGGCCCCTCTCCCTCTGTCCCTCCCCCCACTTGTGCTCTCTCTCTCTCTCTCAAATGAATAAAATCTTTTTAAAAAAAGGAAATTAAGAAAACAATTCCATTTGCAAGAGCATGAAAAAGAATATAATACTTAGGAATAAGTAAACTTAACTAAGGAGACCAAAGTTTTATATACTGAATGCTTCAAAACACTGCTGAAAGAAATTCAAGACCTAAATGAGCAGAAGGATATCTCACGATCACGATTACAAGAGTCAATATTGTCACAATGACAATACTACCCAAAGTGAAAAACTTCTATTCCTCTGTGCAAGACACTCTGATGGCTGTAGACTGGAAGGGGGGAGAGAGACAAATGCAGAAGAGGGGCTTACTCCCTATCTCTTACAGGTGTTTAAAATCTAGTGACTACAGGGGCGCCTGAGTGGCTCAGTCGTTAGGCGTCTGCCTTCGGCTCAGGTCATGATCCCAGGGTCCTGGGATCGAGCCCCACATTGGGCTCCCTGCTCTGCCGGAAGCCTGCTTCTCCCTCTCCCACTCCCCCTGCTTGTGTTCCCTCTCTCGCTGTGTCTCTCTCTGTCAAATAAATAAATAAAATCTTTAAAAAAAATAAATAAAATCTAGTGACTACAGATTCAGTAGAATTCCCTATCAAAATCCAAATGGCATTTTTTTTTTTCAGAAACAGAAAAATCCATGCTAAAATTCATATGGGATGTAAAGGGACCCCAGATAGCCAAAAAAATCTTGAAAAGGAACAACAGCGTAGTAGAATGCATAGTTTCCAATTTCAAAACTTACTACCAAGCTACAATAATGAAAGCAGTGTGGTACGGGCAGAAGGACAGGAATATAGACCAATGGAAGAGAAAGCCCAGGCATAAACGCTCACATAAATGGTCAATTGGTTTTTGAACAGGGCACCAAGTCCCTTCAATGGGGAAAGGACAGTCTTTTCAACTGGATATCCACATTCGTGGGAATGAAGTTAGATCTTGACTTTTCACCAGACACAAAAAGGAACTCATAATGGACCAGAGCTAAATGCAAGAGTGAAAATTGTGAAACTCTTAAAAGGAAACATAGGGGAATATCTTCATGACCTGGGATTTGGCAATTTTTAAAAAAATATTTATTTATTTAAGTAATCTTTACACCCAACATGGGGCTCAAACTCATGACCCCAAGATCAAGAGTTGCTCGCTCCATCAACTGAGCCAGCCAGGTGCCCCTTGGAATGGTTTCTTAAATTTGATACCAAAGCACTGACAAAGAAAAAAAATAGGTAGGGCGCCTGGGTAGCTCAGATGGTTGGGTGTCTGCCTTCAGCTCGGGTCATGATCCCAGGGTCCTGGGATCGAGTCCCGCATCTCCCTCTGCCTCTCTCTCTCTGTCTTTTATGAATAATAAATAAAATCTTAAAGAAAAAAGAAAAAAGAAAAAAAGCTAAATGAGACTTCATCAGGATTAAAATTTTGTGTGTCAAAGTGCATATTATTTTACTATTAAGAGAGTGCAAAGACAATGCCCAGAATGAGAGAAAATACTTGCAAATCGTATATCTAATAAGAGATTAATGTTCAGATTATATAAAGAACTACTACAAATCAAGGATAAAAAGACAAACAATCCAGTTAAAAAATGGAAAAAGAAACAAAACAAACAAGCAAAGGGAAAGAGAGAGAGAGAGATAAACGAAGAAACAGACTCTTAACTACAGAGAACACACTGATGGTTACCAGAGGGGAAGTGGATGGGGGATGGGTGAAATAGATGATGGAGAGTAAGGCACCCTGTTGTCATGATGAGCACCGGGTGTTGTACAGAAATGTCGAATCACTGTATTGTACACCTGAAACTAATACTATGCTGTATGTTAACTAACTGGAATTAAGATAAAAACTTAAAAGAGATGGACCAAGGACTTGATTTCTCCAAAGATACACTAATGCTCACAACTTCATTAGTCATGAGGGAAATGCAAATCAAAACTACCCCAATGAGATACCACTTCATAGCCAGGAGGATGGCTATTATTAGACACACGCATGCAAGCATGCACACACTAGCAGAATGGAAAATACCAAGTGTTAGTGAGGGCATGCAGAAGCTAGTGCTCGTGCGTGCTAGTGGGAATGTAAAATGGTGCTGCCCCCGTGGAAAAGTTTAGTGGTGGGGCGCCCGGGTGACTCAGTCGACTGAGCATCTAACTTTTGTTGAGGTCATGATCTCAGGGTCCTGGGATGGAGCCCAGCATCAGGCTCCCTGCTCAGCAGGAGTCTGCTTGTCTCTCTCCCTCCTCAAATAAATAAAAAAAAAAAAAAAAAAGATTTGGTGACTCCTCTAAAAGTTCAACATGAAATTACCGTGTGACCCAGCAATTCCACTTCTAGGACTATATCCCAAAGAAATGAAAACAGGGGCGCCTGGCTGGCTAATGGTGCAGCATGCGACTTTCGATCTCTTGGTCGTGAGTTTGAGCCCCACATGGGGTGCAGAGATTACTAAAAATCGTAAAAAAAAAAATGGAAACAAACTCAAATAGATACTTGTGCATGAATGTTCATAGCAGCATTATTCACAATAGCTAAAAGGAGGAAATGACCCATCAGATGAATGGGTAAGCAAAATATGATATATACATACAATGGAATAGTAGCCATAAAAAGAAATTTCTGTTGCATATGCTACAACGTGTAACATTGAAAACTTGCTAGAGGAAAGTGGCCAGTTACAAAAGGACAAATATTGTCCGATCCTCTTTTTTATTTTTTGTTTAAAGATGGTCTTCTTTGGGGGGCGCCTGGGTGGGTCAGATGGTTAAGCGTCTGCCTTGGGCTCGGGTCATGATCCCAGGGTCCTGGGATCAAGCCCCGAGTCGGGCTCCTGGCTCAGCGGGGAGCTTGCTTCTCCCTCTCCCCCTGCCTCTCTCCCTGCTCATGTTATCTCTCTCTCTGTATCTCTGTGTCTCAAATGAATAAATAAAAAAATTTAAAAAAATTTTTTTAAATTTTTTAAAAAAGATGGTCTTTTTTTTTTTTTTTAAAGATTTTATTCATTTGAGACACACAGAGAGAGAGAGAGAGAACATGAGCTGGGAGAGAGACAGGGGGAGAGGGAGAAGCAGGCTCCCCGCTGAGCCAGGAGCCCTACGTGGGGCTCGATCCCAGGACCCTGGGATCATGACCCGAGCGGAAGGCAGATGCCTAACCATCTGAACCACCCAGGTGCCCCCCATCTGAGCCACCCAGGCGCCCCTGTCCGATCCTCTTTTTATGGGGTAACCAAAAAAGGCAGAAAGTACAATAGAAGTTATGAGGCGCTGGAGGGAGAAGAAAATGGGGAATTATAGCTTAATTGCAGAGTTTTTGTTTGGGTAATGCCAAAGTTCTGGAATTAGATCGTTGTGATGGTTACATAACATTGTGGAGGTGCTTAAAACCGCAGAACCATCCTTACTTAGAAATGGTTCGAACAGTAAATTTTGTTATATATCTTTTATTTACAACCAAACCAAAATGCATACCAAATTGAGGCTTTCTTTTGGACTAGTTAGATCGACAGAGCGTGGTAAAGGGAAACCTTTCAACTATCTAGGTCAATGATGCTGTCTGGCGAGCCGGACCGGGAGGAGGACTGGGGACGCTAAGTCGTGCGTGCTGAGCAAGCGCGGGCCGACTGAGCTATAAAACCAGAACACTGTGCACCTAGGCACAGTTTCTAAAGATGGACAGAAATGTCCGCCGGCCCCAACGGGGCTTTTGTTCCAAGCTGTTTCTGTCCTGCCTGCAAACGGCATGGAAATGGAAATCGTTGGCAGCTGCCCCCGAGTATGCAGCAGGATTCGGGAGGATCCCCCGCCCTCCCTCTCACCTCCTGGCCCCCAAGCAGGTGCCTTACCAACTCTCCTGCGGCCGCATGCTTCTGGCATTTCCAGGAACGCCCAGAACCGGCCTGCTCCCGGGCTCCGAGGAGGCCCATCAGCCGGCCGTGGGAGCCTGCGGGAGGGGCAGGGTGCAGGTGCTGGCGGGTAGGACTTCCGCCCGCCTGGACAACCGTGGCCCGGGGCTGCAGGGCAAGTGACGAGCCTGCGGGTCCTGCGGCGGGAGGGATGCCCCGCGACCCACCTGGCAGGCGGGCGGGTGTGCAGAACGGGGACCGGGACCCAGACCCGTACCCGGAGGGAGAGCCTTAAAAAGCACTGTGAAATGGAGAGCCCGGACAGCTCCAGCAAACAAGGGAGATGGATAGAGATGGAAATGCAGAAATCTTGCTTGGAGAGAACTTGTGTACGTGTATATGTACATATACATGCCTATATCTGTATATCCATATACATATATCTATGTCTGTATGTATGTTGGTGTGGGGAAGGCTTTTCTCACTACTGATTTTTAACATTGAACACGTAAGGGGAAAAAATGGATAAATTCGCCTATATCAACCATAAAACTTCAGCAGAACAACACCCAAAAAATGTCACGGTCAAAAGACAAACTGAGAAAATATTGTAACACACCTAAGGAGAGAAACGCGAATTTCTTTCATTTTATAAAGCACTCGCACAAGAGAATAAGGGGGGGGGTGAGGGGGAGGAAGCAAAGGACTTAATGGAGAAAAGGCAAACATGAAGAGCCTTTGCAGAAACATACATGCAAATGGCAAATAAAAATATGAAAAGACACCCAACTTGGTTCATAATCAATGTGCACAGCAGAACTGCGGCGGGTGGGGGTGGGGGAATGCTATTTTCCACTGGAATTGGGCAGGTGTGGAGGAAATGGACATTTTCATACCCTGAAATGTCCAGTGGTGCAATCTTTCTGAAGGGCAAATTGGCCATGTGTATCAACATTTTAGGTGTACAGATCCTTTGATGTGATGGTTTTTGCTGTTAAGAGGTATTAGAAGGCGGG
>NC_138373.1:9477666-9567760 GCF_054177405.1 Leptonychotes weddellii | reverse complement strand
GCCTGGGTGGCTCAGTTGGTTAAGCGACTGCCTTCGGCTCAGGTCATGATCCTGGAGTCCTGGGATCGAGTCCCGCATCGGGCTCCCAGCTCAGCGGCGAGCCTGCTTCTCCCTCTGACTTTCTCCCCTCTCATGCTGTTTCTCTCTCTCTCGCTCTCTAATACATAAATAAATAAAATCTTTAAAAAAAAAAAAAGAGGTACAGATCCTTTGATGTGATGGTTTTTGCTGTTAAGAGGTATTAGAAGGCTAAGAGTTCCCGCCTTTTTTTTTTAAACCATACTCGTTTTATTTTTAAAAATTCCATCCACCTTTCATATTCATTGCAAATGCTACCTCCTTCATGCAAAATTTCCTGTCTTCGTCTCTAACCTTCTGGTACTATTTCATGGCATCAACCTGAGTATACCTTGTATTTGAGTCACTTATCCTATCTATGCCTGGATGAGGTGGCTGGAGCCTACAAATAGACAGCAGTAGTTGAGAATTCAGGCTTGGATACAGGCCGATTTAGATTAGAGTCTAGATTTTGCCATCTGCGTATCCTTGGCTAAGTAACTTAAACTTCCTGAGCCTTTTTAGCAAATGGGGAGGTTCTAAGCATCTACCACAGTGGGGGTTGTGTCAGCGTGCAATGAGATAATTAAGAGTGGAGCACAGTGTGTGGCATCAAAGAAAGGAACACACAATCTTAGCTAGATGGCAGAGACAGCCTCACAAGCTTTCCAGAATTTAATAGATACTCAGATTCTTTCCAATTGCTTATGTGTCCCTCACTTCCCCCATTATCTCAGGGCCAATCTGAGTTCATTTGGGATGGGAACGCACAGTTTGCTGGAAGAAATGAAGTCCGTTTAAGACCCCAGGTACAACCCAGAGCCTGGCCAGCCTGCTCCCCAGGCGCAGGGGGAAGGAAGAGGATGATTTAACACCTTCCCACAGATGGGAAGACAAAAAGTACTTGATACACCCATGCCACGGTGGCTAATTTCACATTTGAACAGTTTCCTTATCACTGGCTTCTTTTTTTCCTCTCTAATCCCTTGTTCAAAAATTCCCTTTATTCTTGGTTGAAAATTTCTCCAAGTGCATCTACCTTAATTATCATAATAAACACAAGGTCTTGAAAGGGGTTAAAAAAGGGTGGTTATGAGTCACCAGAAAAAGAGGAAAGGCTTGTAAAATGCAAAGATGAAGACTCAAGAATCTGGACCACTGGCGTTAAATTGACACCGGAAACATAAAGAGGAAAAGGAAGGAATGGGGAGATTGGTTTTCAGCATGTAAACGAGACTTTCTTTCTCTTGGTGTTATGAAAGTCAGGCTGTAGGCTATGCATTTTATTTGGAAATAGCTTTCCTTTGCACAACTTTACACTCAGGTTTCTGAGTCCTCTACAATATTTTTGACAGAGATATATATTCTGAAAGGATGTGCTGCTTATATCACTCATTATTTTATTACTTCCATCAGGGGCGCCTGGGTGGCTCAGTCGTTAGGCGTCTGCCTTCGGCTCGGGTCATGATCCCAGGGTCCTGGGATCGAGCCCCGCGTCGGGCTCCCTGCTCTGCGGGAAGCCTGCTTCTCCCTCTCCCACTCCCCCTGCTTGTGTTCCTGCTCTCACTATGTCTCTCTCCGTCAAATAAATAAATAAAATCTTAAAAAAAAAAAAGTTTATTACTTCCATCATCTGATCAGTCAGATATGATAACAGGTCCACCTTAATCTGGTGATAAGAGTCAGTCTTGGTAAATGTAGTTTCTCAGATATTAGAATATAAAGCATTTTAAAAATGAGCAATAGATTTCTTCAGTCAGAAAAGAAACATGCACATATTATTCACATTTAAAAATAATGTTTGGAAGGCTAAATTATACCATGTAATATTTATAGAACACTTAACTTAGAGTTTCTAAAGTATTTTCGTTTACATGTCATCTGAGTCCCCCAAATCCCTGAGGGAGGCAAAGAAAATATTATAGAGATTTTACTTTTTAAAAATTAAGTTACACGATTACAGCCATCTGAACATAATGCTAAACAGAAAACCATATTCATCTAAATCCTGTTATTCAACCTCTTCCAAAAAACCCTGTTTATTTCAATGAGTTTTTCATGAATATTAGGTGTATTGCATAGGGCAGATGCTTGCATAAAAGGCACAGCAAGAGTTGGAAGGTCTGTTTATATCACATCTACATTATTAATTATTATGAATAAATTATAACTGGGATTTAGGTTTTTTTTTTTCTCCCACTTTGGAAGAGTTCTGGAAAAGGTCACTTATCTAAATATTCAAATTATCCAAATGGAAAACTGTCCAAAAACAGTGTTTTATAATCAGTTAAAAACGCATCCTTGTAATAACAAAGGATTTATCTGCTAGAGTGTAGATACCCATCCAAAAGCTAACAATGTCACTGTGGCCAAACCCCCGTGATCTGGACTGAGTTATACAAATTCTAATTGAGAACGCTGATGTGAGAGATCCAACCCTTACGAGAGATATATATTTTATGGCCCATTCTCTCAATATAGAGTACTTATGTCTACTGTAAAGGAAAACCAAGAAATTGGACCCAGAAGATATTGGGCCAGTATCAGTGCCATTATGGGAAAAAGAGTCCTCTGTTTAGTTTCCATCAAAAGCCTGGATGTGTTCCTGAAACTAATGTAAATTGTGTGTCAACTACACTCCAAAAATAATAAATAAATAAAATAAAATATTAAAAAAAGAAAGACTGGGGCACTTGGCTGGCTCAGTCGGTAGAGCATGGGACTTTTGATCTCAGGGTTGTAAGTTCAAGCCCCACATTGGGTGTAGAGATTACATTTAAAAAATCTTAAAAAAAAGGATGACCGGATGTGTTGTGAAAAACGGGTATGTCAAGAGCATCTCAACTTTTGCTTAGAATTATGGTTTTGGGCAATTTAAAATACATGACAGAGTCACAGAAAGATTAAATTATTCAGTTTGGATCTTTAAAAAGACCCACTAAATGATCTCTCAACAACAGTAACCTTGACCAAGTGAGGTGGGCATGGTTCTGTCAGATGGGTGCTCAGGGTTTCCTAACCAGGGTAGGTCCATGATAAATGGTCCCATGATAATGGAGAAGGCAGACTCCTGATACCAAGTATTAAAATCCCCAGGAGAACGTGATGCGTTTTCAAGACTGTTGAAGACATTCAAATATTACCACATCACTTGGTATTTAAAAGCAATCTACAAGGCTGTGAACTCAGTCTATATGAAGATGCATTCATACCAGTTGGTCTAGATCCATCTCTTGACTGGCCAAGGCCCATTACACTTGGCTTTTGTCTCCCAGGTACACAGTAGAATGGTATCATACTATACAGACACTCATCTGCAGGACTGCATACACTAGGTTAAACATTACAAAGAGAAATATTTGGGGGTGCCTGGATGAGACAGTCGGTTAAGCATCTGACTCTTGGTTTTGGCTCAGGTCATGATTTCAGGGTACTGGGATCGAGCCCCACATTGGGTTCTGTGCTCAGCGTGGAGTCTGCTTGAAATTCTCTCTCCCTCTCCTTCCGCCCCTCCTGCTTGGGCTCTCTCTCTCTAAAATAAATAAACAAAAAGGGAAATATTTGAAATAGTTCAAAATAAATAACATGCAAGATTCTGCCACCTGTTGGCCTCTGTGCACTTTGGTCTTAAGTGAGCATGATCCAAGAGCTACAAATCAGTCTTAGCATACACATCTTGTTATGTTGAATGAGATTCTGACCACAGCAAGCTGTGTGCAACTTAACAAAGGATTCCACCCCTAAACACAAATCCTTTGTTGCTCAACCCAAAAAACAGCAATTTGATCCTATGCTGGAAAAACAACTCTGCCCTGCTGAGATGGTATTCAAAGTTGCTCATCCCTACGGTCACAATTAACATAGCACCTAGCAATGAGTGAGGGACAAATTGGTTAACAAAAAGCAGTAAGTGTACCAGTAACTGCCAAGGTGGTGAGTCAGGCCTTAGGGAAGACCGTAAAAGCGTATTTGTGACTTTAAGACATAAATTTGAGGGTTACAGCCCCCAGCAGCAGTATTCGAGAAAAAAGGAATTCGAACCACACACCATTCCATACACCCTTCATTGTCTCAAAAGGGCCAGCTTTCTATCTCCAGGCAATTAGAAGCCAGCTAAAAGCTTGAGGAACAGCTTTAGGATTTAATAGTTTTAGGAACTGCTTCAACCCCAAAGAAGTTGGGAGTTTTTCATTAAGCAGCAGCAAAATTCCACACCGGAGTGTTAAATTCATAGAAGTGAGCAAACACTTTTTTTTTTTTTTTTTTAAGATTTTATTTATTTATTTGACACAGAGAGAGAGAGGGAACACAAGCAGGGGGAACAGGAGAGGGATAAGCAGACTCCCCGCTGAGCAGGGAGCCGGATGTGGGGCTCCATCCCAGGATCCCGGGATCATGACCCCAGCTGAAGGCAGACACTTAACGACTGAGCCATCCAGGCGCCCTGAGCAAACAACTTTTTAATGATGATAAGTGTCATCTTGACTAAATGAACTTCTGCCTTCCCAACTCTTCTGTCTCCAAATGCGACTCCATGACACCAGCGCACCCAGTGAATCCTTCCTTCGCTGTCCTCAACCTTCCAGTGTCCTCAAGAAACCATCCAGGACGCCAGTCCTTCCATAAAACATACTCACCGGTGCCCACAACAGCTGAATGTTTGCCCCTGGAAGGCTGGCTGCTCCTATCAGCTCAGCTGTAGACTTCCCAAAAGTTACCTTTGTTCCTTAAATATATGTCAGTTGTACGTGCTACTGGGAATACGGACTTTAATTAAATATTCCAATATGTTAATGAAATACGAGTGCAAAAAGAAAACTGTTCTCGTGAAAATGAAATGAACGCTTTGGAGAGACTCGACAAAGGAGAGTCACAATCGAATTAGGCGGGGACAAAATGCCTGTAAAAGATTGTAGGGGAAATCGTAAAAATGTGGAGGTCTTCTGCAATCAGACTGCCTCCGCAGGGATCTTTAAAGTCTCCATCTAATTTAAAGAATCCCAACATGGACATTCTAGAGGCGGCTTTATGGGTGCGGTCTATGCACGAAAGATGGGGAACGCCAATCTGTGAACTAAGATTCAAAGGGAAGGTCTTGGACCTACATCAAAAGACTGGCTGCTCGGAAAGTTTTCTTTCCAGCGACAAAGGCTGGAAAAAGCGCCGTGGTCGCCACCTACCGAGAAGGAGGGGGCGGGGGGGGGATGGATGGCCGGCGTAGCCCCCATCTCCGCTGGGGAGAAGAATCGCGAAATCATTCGATCCTGTGCTTTACAGAACCACCTACGACCTCTGGGCTCGAGTTTTGTAAACTTTCGAGTTTCACTTAGGTGAAGGGCAGTGTCTCATCATTATCGAAATTCGAGACCTCAAGTTGAAAAGCGAAAGAATAAGCGGGGTGGCAGGGGGAGAGGTTTCGGTCAAATTTCTCCGCGGTTGACAGAACAAAACGCACGGGCTACAAGACAGGTTTTCTGCTCTCACTCCGTGGCTTTCCCTCAACTTTGCTTCTAAATGTTGAGTGAGGGAGCGTGAGGAAAGCCTGGGGGGTGGGTATGAGTAAATAAAAACAGGAGCGTCCCCTCCCGTCGCCCGTCCAAAGTTGGGGCAACAGTCTCTTTCGGCCGCTTTGGAGGCAAGCTTTCAAAACTAACAGAGGAGTTCTTTGTGTCCCCGAGGGTGGTGCAGGGCGGAGGAAGTCCCTTGGCGGAGCACGAAGAGGGACAGGCCGGCCTGGGGCTCCCGGCCTTTGCCGTGTTCCGGCCTCGCAATCGGCAGGGAATCTCGGGTGCAAGAGTGCGAGCCCTGCACGGTGGCTGAGGCTGGCTGCATCGCCGCACGGAGCAAGCGAGGGCTACCCCCGGCCTAGATAGGCGCCCCGCGCCCCGGCTCCCCTCCCCCACCCGAGCGGCCGCGCAGGCCCCAGGTGCAGCCATGTTCTTGCTCCCACCACCCGCGCCTCCATTGACAGTCCTTGCCGGAGAGGGCCGGGCGCTGCGCTCGCCGCGTCCTCGGGTTCGGGGCTCGCCCGCGCGAGGCTTCCTGGGAGTCGTAGTCCACCGCCCCCGCCGTCGCGTTGGTGGGGACGAATCAGAAACTACAACTCCCGCTGGGCGGCGCTGCAGGTGCGCACGCGCAGCGCGCCTTCGAGGAACAAAAAAAAAAAAAAAGAGGAGGAGGAGGAGGGTGAGAGAGAAGCTCGGAGAGCAGAGAAAAGGGGCCACCGATCGCCCCCCCGCTTCCCCGCACGCGCTCTCTAGCTGAGGCCGCCCGCCTGCCGCGGTTATCCCGGCCTCTCCTTCGGTCCCCTGTGATCGGATCTAGGCGCTGAGCGAGGCCCTGCCGGGGCGGCCATGCGGCGGTGACAGGAGCTCGGCCGAGACGCCCGGGCCCCTCGCCCTCTCACCTCCTGCCCGCTCGCCCGCTCGCCCCAGCCCGAAGCTGCTCCGCCGCGGCCGCAGCTCGCGCGCGGCCCACACTCGCTTCCCTTCGGCTCGCCCAGCCCCGGCGCTGCCTGGAGGCGGCTGCACTCGGGTGAGTCCCTGTCGCCTCATCCCCCGTCCCCCGCCCCGGTTGCCATCACGAGCAGGGCCTTTATTTGAGACGCGCCCCTCCGGGGCCTGCACAGACTGGGGTCTGTCGGCGGCCGTGTTGGGGTACCCGGTCCCCCACCCCCCCCGGGCCGCCGGCGTTGGGGGTGGGGCAGGAGCAGACGCGGTCGCGGGGGACGACAGTTGCACGCGCGCCCCTGGGTGCGCGTGGGGGAGGGGCGCGCGCGCCGGCGCTGCGTGGGGGGGCCTCACGCGTGAGGCCCGCGCGCGAGCGAGCCTGCGGGCTGCGCATGCCCGGCCGCTGATTGGCCGTCTCGGGCGGTGCGGGTGCGCGCGCGGTGCCAGGCCCGAGCCGTGGGGTCGCGCTCGGCCTGGTGTCTCCGGGGCTCGTGCGCCCGGGCAGCAGACGCGCCGGATTGGCCGGCGGGCGGCCGGGGCGGCGCTGCCGCGCTGCCTGGTTACTGCGGCCGGCGGGCAGGCGGGCCCGGGAGCGCCGCCCCTCCCCGCCCCCGCTCCTCCCCGCCCCTGTCCGCGCCCAGGTGGAGCCAGGAGTGGGCTTTGTCCCGGGCCCGGCCGGCGCGCCGGCCCCGCGGGCCCTGTTCTTGGGGGGAAATAAGCACAATGACCGGAAGGAAAACCTCAGCCTTCAGGCCATGAAAAGAAGCCGTCTGGATTCCGCCAGCACCCAGACGGGGTTTCGGGGAGGGAAGAAGATAAAAAATTGTCCTCCTTACCCTCCTCCCTCCCCCCCGTCCACTTTATTCCAAGTTTTGCCCTTTAATAAAGCAAGTTTTTTTTTTTTTTAAATGTGGTTTTGCGGCAATTGGCTGAGAATGTTCAGATGTCTAGTTCCGTTCGAGCATTGCTCGCTCCTGCTGATGCGGGACTCCGTGCAGACTTCTCACTTCTTTGCATTCAACTTCGCTGCAGACAATAGCTTGATGGGACCGAGTGCAGAAGAGTAGTCTTTGGGCGTTCAGGAATCAGAAGGGGAAGTTAGTTTGCAAATGAGGGTGCATCGGAGTGCTCTGAGGAGGCCGAGCTTTTTCCCGAGGCTAAGGCCTACGACTGGGAATGACATTTTATTTACTACTACGTCTCTATATTTGTTTTGTCAGTTTTTCAGCCCCAGAGTTCTGCTGCCGGGCGCTTACCTTTTTCCTCCTTCTTTGGACCTTGGCTCACACCTTTCGGCTGGAAGGACTTTTTCTTCTTTTCAGGCTTTGGAACTCTTTTCTTGTTCATATGCAATCACTGAAAGCCGTCTCTTGCATTGTTCGGTCAGAATTTGTTCTTTCTTCGTACGGTGTCCCAATCAACTTGTGTGGCCTTTCTAGGAGGGTATCTTTATTTCCCCTATGAGTGTGTTTGGTTCTTCCCTGTGTACTCGTGTCTGCCTAGTCAGTGGGTAGGAGGGGTAGGGATTAAGCCTTTTCCGCCTTTTGTCTCCCCAGTGTACAAACCGTCAAAGGGCCTTGCATATAGTCGTAACAACAGCTAACGTTTGGATGATGTTTCCTAAGTGCCCGGCATCCCTCTTAAGCACTTAACGTGTATTTTCTTACTTGATCTTCAAAACAACCCCCTAATTCCCTTGTGTAGATGAGGAACAAGTCTAGAGAAGCTGAATAATTTACTCTTGATTACTCAGCAAGTCAACCTTGACTCCAAGATTTGAGCCTAGGCAATATGACTCTTTTTTTTTTATTATTATTTTTTTATTTTTTTTATTATTTTATTTTATTTTTAAAGATTTTATTTATTTATTTGAGAGAGAGAGAATGAGAGAGAGCATGAGAGGGAAGAGGGTCAGAGGGAGAAGCAGACTCCCCGCTGAGCAGGGAGCCTGATGTGTGGGACTCGATCCCGGGACTCCAGGATCATGACCCGAGCCGAAGGCAGTCGCTTAACCAACTGAGCCACCCAGGCACCCCTAGGCAATATGACTCTTTTTTTTTTTTTTAGATTTATTTATTTATTTATTTGACAGGGAGAGCGGGAGAGAGAGAAGCAGGCCTCCCCCGGAGCAGGGAGCCCGATGCGGAGCTCGATCCCAGGACCCTGGGATCATGACCCGAGCCGAAGGCAGACGCTTAAGCAACTGAACCACCCGGGCGCCCCGGCAATATGACTCTTAACCCCTAAGCCAGTGGCTTTCCAACTCCGGAGCATCAGCAACCCCTGGAGGGATTGTTAAAACACAATTGCCAGGCCCCACCCCAGACTTTCTGATTCTGCAGGTCTGGGGTGCGGCCCGATCATTTGCATTTCTAACTAGTTCGCCCTGCTGCTACAAGGAAGGCGCTTTGAGAGCCTTTCACCATGGTGAAGAATTAAGTTATGAGTGCGGGAAATTTATTCTAGATTTCCTTTAACGAAATTAAAAGTTCAGTAAGTCTCAAGTTTTATTATTTATTTATTTATTTTTAAAGATTTTATTTATTTATTTGACAGAGAGATAGCACAAAGTAGGCAGAGAGGCAGGCAGAGGGAGAGGGAGAAGCATGCTCTCCGCTGAGCAGGGAGCCCGACATGGGGCTCAATCCCAGGACCCGGGGATCATGACCTGAGCGGAAGGGAGATGCTTAACCCACTGAGCCACCCAGGCGCCCCTAAGTCTCAGGTTTTAAAAGGAGCCATGGATTTAAGTACAGGGTAAAATTAGAAACCTAAATAATCTTGGCTTTTTTTTCACTCTGAATCATTTTTTAATTTATTTATCACACTGGCATTTATTATCTCCTCCCAGAGATGGCTGAAGCATCCTGTCCCACCACCGAATCTAGTCTGGAAACCCTGAAAGATGTGATAGGGCCTGAGTGTGACACTGAGATGGGGGAGGTGCTGATCACCTGTAGCCCTGAATCTCCCCCCACCCCCTCCCAAGCCCCAGGCACGTCCAGCGATTTGGTTTACTTTTTTCTCTTTCCTTTTTTTTTTTTCTTCTCATGTTTTTTTAAGTAGGCTCTAGGCCCTACATGGGGCTTGAACTCAGGATCCTGAGATCAGCAGTTGCATGCTGCACTGACTGAGCAGCCAGGCGCCCAATTTGGTTTACTTTAAAAATGACTACAAAGGGGGCACCTGGGTGGCTCAGTTGTTAAGTGTCTGCCTTCAGCTCAGGTCATGATCCCAGGTCCTGGGATCGAGCCCGGCATCCGGCTCCCCGCTCGGCGGAAAGCTTGCTTCTCCTTCTCCCACTCCCCCTGCTTGTGTTCCCTCTCTCGCTGTGTCTGTCTCTGTCAAATAAATAAATAAAATCTTAAAAAAAAATGACTACAAAGACTGTCCTTAAAATGTAGGTTTCTGAGGTTCTTTTTCTTGGGGCACAAGTCTTGAGAAAGATTTTTTAGTTTATTATAATGGATTTCTTTCTGGAGAAAGTAACTCAAATTAGGTGGGAGGAATGTTCTGTCATTTTTGATGATCCATAGATGGATCGTGTGTTCCAAAACAAAACATAAAAGACAAGGACCCTTCTCCAGGTTGTTATTAAAGGAGCCGTAAATAAGACACTGAGAGATTACTAAACACTTAACCTTTCCAGTTATTACTGCTGGCTAGCTTATGCATTGCATTCCACCTGATTCAGTTCTAACATGGTCTCTTCATTGAAAACATGCGTTTTTAAATATTGCGGTTCTCTTCATAACTGCGGTGTGGTATAATTCACATGATATTGTTTTGACCACTGGCTTAAACAGATGCTGATCAAGTGATTTTTATGTATGTGTAAGGGAAAAATTTTTCTGAATAGTTGAGAAGTAATACTCTGAGAACAGTAGCAGAAATACTGTTTTTAGAAATACGTTAGAGGCAATTTACCTGAAAGGTAATTGCCAAGAATTTTATCAGTAGCAGTCTACTAATGATCACTGGTAGCATTTTTCTTCAAAAGTTGTATACATTCATTGGGTGAAGCTTATTCATTGTTACTAACTGAAAGAAAGTTGGATATGCAGTCAGTCATTTGGTTATAATTGTGAAGTTGAGATTGCTTGTAATCAAGGTGGTTTAAATGGCAACATAGCAACATGCAGAATATTCAGTTGGTCAGAGTGTAGCCTGAGGTGACTTGCCGGGGGGAATAAAATTGAGAATTAGTATTTAAAGGATGTAAGTACAGTGGAAAAATGATGTGGATAAAATCATCCCAGGTGCTGAAAGTGGTATCTTGATACTCAATTTCCACTCTTTTTTGTCCTTTACCATTCTCTCCCTTGCCTGTGCTTTGCTGGAACTCTAACTACTGCAGTTTTTTCCTGTTTTTGTTTTCTTTCATTCTCTTTGTTTCTACAGTCCTTGTCTTTCTCCCCAGGCTTATTTGTGTTTTCTTTCTGGCACTTACTTATTCCTCTGCTTTTTCCACTTTGGCCTGGTGGGAACATAAGAGAAAGTTCGAAATAGCCAGGGATTTTCAGAGTTGATGGGAGAATTCACTCACTGTTCCTTGGTTGTAACTTGATTGAAAACCAGAGTACTTTTGGGGCACGTGGGTGGCTCAGTTCATTGAGGGTCAGACTCTTGGTTTCTGCTCAGGTCGTGATCTCAGGGTTGTGAGATCGAGCCCCGCGTGGGGCTCAGCATGGAGTCGGCCTGAGGATTCTCTCTCCCTCTCCGCTCCTCCCCAGCTCCTGTTCTCTCTCTCTCTCTCTCATAAATAAAATCTTTAAAAACCCCCAAAACTATAGAGGATTTTTTTTTTTTAAAGATTTTTATTTATTTATTTGACAGAGAGAGAGATAGCGAGAGCAGGAACACAAACAGGGGGAGTGGGAGAGGGAGAAGCAGGCTTCCTGCCGAGCAGGGAGCCCGATGTGGGACTTGATCCCAGGACCCTGGGATCATGACCTGAGCCGAAGGCAGACGCTTAACGACTGAGCCACCCAGGCGCCCAACTATAGAGGATTTTTAAAGAATTCGTTTATTTAAAATGTAATTTAAGAGGCAAAATGAGTTTATAACTGTGAGAGAAGAATATGACTTAGTGTGGTTCTAATAGACATAGGTTCCAAAATCAGACTGCCTGGATTCAAATCCTGGCTCGTGCTGCTTCTGGTTGTTACCGTGAGCAATTCACTTCACCTTTTTGTGCCTCATTTTCCCTATTTTAAAAAAAGTAGGAATGATGATGAGAGAACCTTGTTTCTCTTACAGGTTGTTGTAAAGATTGAAAGTGCTTGGGACGGGCGAACAATAAGCATTCAGTAAATATTACCATAAAAATACTGTGTTGAATACTTCTGAGAAATTGGATTTTCTAAGGAAATAAAAATTGTCCCAGTAATATTGACTACAAGGTTAATCTCCCCAAACTGAAGAATATAAGTTCTGGAAAGGCAAGGACTTCTTGGGATTTTTTCCTTGTGATGTTAAATTGTTTTGTTTTTGTAGGAGGGCAAAGGAAATAATGGTTCTTTTTTTTTCCGCTTAAAGTACAGGTATGAAATTATATTGTAGAATTATATACATAATTCTACAAACAGAGTAGTGAAGAGTTTGGTTTTATTTAGGGTATCTGCCTCAAACAAGCTGAGAAACTATAAATTTGTGTAATGGAGATGAAACATGTCTACCTTGTGAATAGTGAATTTTATAATTGAAAAATAGCCTTCTGGAACTGCTTGCTCAACACATAAATTCACTGCGCCTATTTTCTGTCTTCAGCCCTCACAAGTTTTAGAGGTAGTAACCTCTTTCCCTACTGGTGATGTTGACGTATTTGAGATAGAAAGTAGTAAAGGAGTTGAAAGGTAGTCGTAATTTCTTGGCTTTTGCAGGGCAATTAAAGGAGGTAAGAAAATCTTAGCTATCTTATTTGTGGCCAGGCACCAAACACTTCAATTATATTATTTCATCGATAATTTGACAAAGAAGGATGACAGCATATATTATGCCCACTTTATAAGTGAGGAAATAGAAATTGACCCTAGTTCTGGAATGAGTTAGAAAATTGGCTGAACAGTTATCAGGAAATCCATTAGCTTCACTTCTTCCTCTTGTTCTTTCTCTTTCTGCCACTTTAAGCATATTTAAGCCTTTTTTTATGTATAGCATTTTTTATTCAGTGGCATTGATTATGTTCAAAATGTTGTACAGGGGCGCCTGGGTGGCTCAGTTGGTTAAGCGACTGCCTTCGGCTCAGGTCATGATCCTGGAGTCACGGGATCGAGTCCCTCCGGGATCGAGTCCCGCATCGGGCTCCCTGCTCAGCAGGGAGTCTGCTTCTCCCTCTGACCCTCCCCTCTCTCATGTGCTCTCTCTCCCTCATTCTCTCTCTCAAATAAATAAAAAAAAAATCTTAAAAAAAGTTGTACAATCATCACTACTATTTGTAAGATCTTTCTTTTCACCCCAAATAGAAACTCTGTACCCATTAAGCAATAACTCGTCATTTCTCCTCTCCCCCAGTCTCTGGTAACCTCTAATATACTTTCTATCTCTGTGAATTTGCCTGTTTTATTCTCTATACTTACTTGTTTATTTATTTATTTATTTTTAAGTAGGCTCTACGCCTAACATGGGGCTTGAACTCACAACCCTGAGTTAGGACTCGCATGCTCTACTGACTGAGTCAGCCAGGGGCCCCTTGCCTGTTTTAGATATCTCTTTTAAAGTGGAATTGACAGTGTTAGTCATTTTGTGTGTGGTTTATTTCACTTAGCATATTGGTTTCAAGGTTCATCTATGTTGTACCCTGTGTCAGAACTTCATTTCTCTTTATGGCTGAATAATGTTCCATTATGTAGTATACAACATTTTATTTGTACTTTCATCTGCTGATGGACGTTTAGATTGCTTCTGTCTTTTGGCTGTTATGGATATGCAGGTGTGGACATTGGTTCACCAGTGTGTTTTGAAGCCTGTTTTCAAATCTTGTGTATATACTCAGGAGTGGAATTGCTGGATCATTGTTTTTCTTTTTAGTGCTTTTTTTGGAGCAGAAGAATTTGGATAGATCTGAACAAATCTCCCAATAGTGTAGAAAACCCACGTAAAATGCATTTGTTCCCTTTGTAAAGAATAAATTTGTGTCTGCCATTTCCACCATTTCCACCTCTTTCTTTCAAGTGGTTCTGCATAGTGATAAAAAAAAAGGTTGTAAAATATACATACCACAGAACTTGACCATTTTTCATTTATAGTTTACTTATTTTTAGTCTATTGTTAATTATTATGATAGCTACATAATATTTATAATATACTACAAAGAAATCATATCAGTAATCATTTTAACCGTTTTTTAAAACTTTTTTTTTTTTAAGTAGGCTCCATGCCCAACTCGGGGCTCGAACTCATGACCGGCCCTGAGATCAAGAGTCGAATGCTCTACCGACTGAGGAAGCCAGGCGCCCATTTTAACCATTTTTAAGTGCATAGTGCAGGGGCATTAGGTACAATCACATATGTTGTTGGAACCATCACATCTCACAGGACTTTTTCTTTTTTTTTAAGCTTTTATTTATTTATTTGAGAGACAGAAAGAGCAGGGGGAGGAGTAGAGGGAGAGGGACAAGCAGACTCCCCGCTGAGCCTGGAGCCCCATGCAGAACTCCATCCCACAACCCTGAGATCATAACTTGAGCCAAAACCAAGAGTTGGTAGCTCAACCGACTGAGCCACCCAGGCGCCCCTGGGACTTTATCTTCCTAACCTGAAACTGCCCATTAAACAACAATCCAGGTTTCCCCTTACCCCAGCCCCTTGCACTCAACTGT
This sequence comes from Leptonychotes weddellii, assembly GCF_054177405.1. Classification (NCBI taxonomy): domain Eukaryota; kingdom Metazoa; phylum Chordata; class Mammalia; order Carnivora; family Phocidae; genus Leptonychotes; species Leptonychotes weddellii. Next base: position 9,553,434 of record NC_138373.1, on the reverse strand, counting down.
TCTACTTTCTGCCTGTAATTTTGATGATTTCAGGGACCTCGTAAGTACAGTATTTGTCCTTCCCTGACTGGTTTGCTTCACTTAGCATAGTGTCTTCAAGATTCATCCATGTTATAGATGTGTCAGAATGTCCTTCCTTTTTATTTATTTTATTTTTTTAAGATTTTATTTATTTATTTGATAGAGTGTGAGCAAGAGAGAGCATGAGTGGGTCAGAGGGGCAGAGGGAGACGGAGAAGCAGGCTCCCCGCTGAGCAGGGAGCCCGACTTGGGGCTCGATCCTAGGACCCTGGGACCATGACCTGAGCCGAAGGCAGACGCTTAACAACTGAGCCACCCAGGTGCCCCCCAAAACCCACTATTAAGAATTTAAAAAGGAAGGACGGGGCGCCTGGGTGGCTCAGTTGTTAAGCGTCTGCCTTCGGCTCAGGTCATAATCCCAGGATCCTGGGATCGAGCCCCATGTAGGGCTCCCTGCTCAGCGGGAAGCCTGCTTCTCCCTCTCCCACTCCCCCTGCTTGTGTTCCTGTTCTTGCTCGCTCTCTCTGTCACATAGATATATAAAATCTTTAAAAAAAAAAAAATAGTGGTTTTTGGATTTTTGTTTTTTTTAGAGTGGCCAAAGAAATAATTTTTTGAAACTACTGTGTTGATTATATTATAGTATAATTGTAGAAGCAGAGAGGAGTGAAGAGTTCGATCCAATTTAGGTATTTGGTTAAAGTGAGCCCTGGTTAGAGTCTGTGAAGATTGCTGATTGTATGGGTCTATCCTTTTGAGGATAGCTGTGTGAGTTTGGATTCCATTTGCATGCATAGTCCTTAGCTTAGTATTTTTTACAGTAAGTAAAAAATTATTTTCTGGGACCTGGGTGGCTCACTTGGTCGGGTGTCCATTTCTTGATCTCGGCTCAAATCTTGAACCTCAGGCTTGTGAGTTCAAGCTCCGCTTTGGGTTCCACACTCAGTGTGGAGCCTACTTTAAAAAATGATTTTTATCATGTCTGTTGCTTCTGTAAAGCTTTTAGAATACTTTTTCTAGGGTGTGTTGTAAAACAGTGGGGTAGTCACTTAACCAGATATTCACTTTTTGAGTCTGTTTATTTCATAATTTTTCCCTTTATTTATAGCCTTTATCTGTAGGAAAAACATTTTTTTAACAATGGTATTTAAGAACCCAGCTTTTTTTTTATAGTTTTTTTTTTTTTTTAAGATTTATTTATTTGAGGGCGCCTGGGTGGCTCAATTGGTTAAGCGTTTGTCTTTGGCTTGGGTTATGTTCCCAGGGGCCTGAGATCGAGCCCGCATCGGGCTCCCTGATCCGTGGGGAGCCGGCTTCTCTCTCTGCCTCCCTCTCTCTCTCTGTCTCTCATGAATAAAGAAATAAAATCTTAAAAAAAAAAAAAGATTTATTTATTTGAGAGAAAGAGAGAGCGTGAGCATGAGCAGGGGGAAGAGGCAGAGGGAGAGGGAGAAGCAGACTCCCATCTGAGCAGGGAGCCTGACTCTATCCCAGGACCCTGAGATCATGACTTGAGCCAAAGGCAGGTGCTCAACCGACTGAGCCACCCAGGTGCCCCAGAACAGTTTCCTTATACTAGCAAAATGAGTGGCTGTATTCACTCTTTTTTTTTTTTTAAAGATTATTTATTTATTTATTTATTTGAGAGAGAGAATGAGAGAGAGAGAGAGAGCACATGAGAGTGGGGAGGGTCAGAGGGAGAAGCAGAGGGGAGCCCGATGCAGGACTCGATCCCGGGACTCCAGGATCATGACCTGAGCCGAAGGCAGTCGCTTAACCAACTGAGCCACCCAGGCGCCCTGTATTCACTCTTAATCTTCTATGTTTTAAGCTTTGGAGAAGGGATCCCTTATTGTTTTTGGAGCAGTACTTACTCACTTACCCAGCGTGTTGAGGGCCGCCTGGGTGTGTTAGCTCTTCTGCGAAGCCTCAGGACACAATCTGTTTCTTGGAAGATACTGGTCTGGGCAGATTATATTGTTGAGAGCTTCAGGATAAAGACTGTGAAGTTGAGTGTGTGTATTCATTCTAGTTTCTTTGTTTTAGATATTTGGAGTAAGGTGACTTTTTAAAGTTAAATTTAAAACAATTTTTGAGGACCACATTTGATGTAAACACGTGCATGCTTTATTTATTTATTTTTTTTAAGATTTATTTATTTGAGAGAGACGGGGAGTGCGCATGTGTGAGCTTGTGCTCAGAGGGAGAGGGAGACAAGCAAACTCCCCGCTGAGCAGGGAGCCTGACGCAGGGCTTGATCCCAGGACCCTGAGAACTTGACCTGAGCCGAGGTCAGTTCCTTAGTTGACTGAGCCATCCAGGCACCCCCACATGCAAGCTTTAAAAACATTTCAAAGCAGTGATTATTGTATACCTTAAAAGTACACAATGTTAGATGTCAATTATTATCTCAATGAAGTTGGGGAAAATAAATGGGGAAAAAAGCAGTGATTTATTTTGACACTTCTCATTAGTTTTCCTGCCCCATGAGACGATAGGTTATTTTATTTAGTGGTAATTAAAGCAACTAGTTGGGAAATTTTCATTTTATCAGACTTGGATTTGGAGAGTTTATATGTAAATAAATAGATACCATTACATATGTGTTTTAAAAGTAACTATTTTAATGAAATTTAAATTTTTATTTATTTATTTATTTTTTTAAAAGATTTTATTTATTTATTTGAGAGAGAATGAAAGACAGAGAGCACGAGAGGGAAGAGGATCAGAGGGAGAAGCAGACCCCCCGCGGAGCAGGGAGCCTGATGTGGGACTTGATCCTGGGACTCCAGGATCATGACCTGAGCTGAAGGCAGTCGCTTAACCGACTGAGCCACCCAGGCGCCCTGAAATTTAAATTTTTAAACGGTTAATTTAGTGAATGCTTGTGTGAAACTCCAGCAGGTACTTAACTGACATTCTGATAACTTTGTGGTAAGTACACATATTATTGTCATTTTCCAGAGTAGGAAGTTTGGGGTTCAAGAATCCCAAGGTCAGTCATATCTAGTACTGGAGATAGAACTTGAATTCAGAACTTTGGTCTCATTCCAAAATTGGCGTTCATAGTAGCTTTGCTCTGTTGCCTGCCATCTGTGAACAGTGCATTAAGAAAAAATAAAGATGGGACTTTGTAGAGCATAGTTACTTGATTATCATTTCCTGTTCCCATTCGTACAAAGTTAGAAAAAGAACAAGTGATCCAGGGGTGCCTAGGTGGCACAGTCATTAAGCGTCTGCCTTCAGCTCAGGTCAGCTTGTGTTCCCTCTCTCGCTGTGTGTCTCTCTGTCAAATAAAGAACACTTCATCCAGCTTTCCCAGTCCTAAATAATTTTTAAATTTGTAATAAGGTCAAAGGGATACATTCTTGGTGTGTTGGTAGAACAAGATCTGGACTACCAATTTAAAAGGGTAAGTTATAGGGCGCCTTGGGTGGCTCAGTTGGTTAAGCGACTGCCTTCGGCTCAGGTCATGATCCTGGAGTCCCAGGATCGAGTCCCGCATCGGGCTCCTTGCTCAGCAGGGAGTCTGCTTCTCCCTCTGACCCTCCCCCCTCTCATGCTCTCTCTCTCTCTATCTCATTCTCTCTCAAATAAAAAAATAAAATAAAATAAAAATAAAAGGGTAAGTTATACATTTGCAAACATTTTCTCTTGAACTGTGGTGCCAAGAAAAGTTGCCAATCTTCCTGAGTAGCTGATACGGGTTATTGATTGATCGATTGATTGATTGGTTTGTTTTTTCAAGGACATTGCTTTGGCTACTTGTGAGGCTCAGGACTGAAATTGTGACCCATCAGTTGGGCAGATCCTCTTTCTCTAGCTTCATTTTATTATTTTATAATTCTTCCTTTCACCTGGCTTTTTTAAAAATAAAATTTAGCTATTTTTGTTAGGTATCTCAACATGTTTTTCAAAATATGGTGGAGAAGGGTGTTAAGTTTTAAGCATAAATATAACTGTTACAGATCATTTTTTTTCTTTCTTTCTTTTTTTTTTAAGATTTTATTTATTCATTTATTTGAGAGAGAGAGCACATGAGAGTGGGGAGGGTCAGAGGGAGAAGCAGACTCCCAGCTGAGCAGGGAGCCTGATGTGGGACTCTGTCCTGGGATTCCAGGATCATGACCTGAGCCGAAAGCAGTCACCCAACCAACTGAGCCACCCAGACGCCCTGTTACAGATCATTTCAAATCTTAACCTTTCAAATGTATTTTGTTTCTTGAGAGATCGCTTGGGTTTTACTGGCATGGTTACCAGCTTTATTGCAGTAGATAGAAATGAAGAATTAAGCATCTTTATGTAAGCAAAGCCAGCTATCAAAACTTAAAAGCCTTGACTAAAAAATCCATCTTGAGCAAAGGTTCATCTTAGGGATTTCTAGTTTTATTTCTAAGCATTTGCCATTACATAGAATTTCTAAAATTAATGAAAGTTAAACTAAAATGGGCTCTTTGGCTCTGTTTCTCTTGTCTGCTGAAGTATATATGTTCAATATATGTTACTATATTAATATAAATTGTGATACTTTATATTCTGTTATGAAATATTTGTGAAATGGAACCTCTGAATGAAGCACTAACCTGATTTTCTTCCCTTTGGAAAATACCTATTAAGCCTGTGGAGTTAAACTCTTAGCAACGTGAATTAAAATATCCCTCTGTGATAATGGGCAAAGAATAAGGGAATTCTGGGAGTTAAGGTCCAAGTGTAGTGTCTGGTGAACTGATCTTATCCGAGATGTTACATCCAATTCTGGGACCTTGCCTGGAGAAACTGGAATACTTTGAGGATGGTGTAGTAAAGGTAAAGGATGTTACAAGGACAGCACAGGACAGACCGCTGCTTAGTTTAGAGATGAGCATGTGAAGGAGCACTATGCATTGAAAGGGCTTTTTTGTAGAAGGAGGATGCCACAGGGACAGATTTGATCTATTAGGAGGACTAATATTAAACCAGACCCGTGATTGCATATTGTTAATTTAAAATTAGCAAGGTCAGGGTGCCTGGCCGGCTTAGTCCGTGGAGTGTGCGACTCTTAGATCTTGGGGTTGTAAATGGAGCCTCACATCGGGTGTAGAGATTACTTAAATAAAATCTTTTTTTTTATTCATTAAAATATTTATTGAGAAGCTAGGGAGATACAAAAGTGATTAAAACATCGTCAAAGAGGTGAGGCAAATGCACACATCATAGAAAGCTAAGTGTAAGGGGGTCACTGAATCACAGCAGTCTAAAGAAAAGTGCTTTAGGAGATTAAGAATGAGATTGCTTCCAGTAAACAAATAAAATCTTAAAAAAAAAAAAAGCAAGCTCTCTGTTGGAGGATAGGTCAAATCTTGGGGTGCCTTCAGAGAGTTGGGCAAGAGTACCAGTAACAAGTAACATTTTTTGGGTGCTTTTTAGAAAAGCATTTACTGTTCTAAGCAGCATGCTTACATTAGGGCACTTTTTAATCTTCACAGCAATCCTGTGTTCCAAGGTCGGCAGGCGCCATCAACCTAAGCAGTCGGATTCAGAGCCCATGCTCTTAATTATCACGTTATACTAATTTCCAGTTCTGATGTTAATGTTTAAAGTATAGGTAATGATATTAATGATAAACTAGTAATTTTACTTAACTGTTACTAAACAGGATAGCTACAGGGTTGAAAATCATGTGAACTTACCTGGGATCAAATTATTGATTACACTTTCTGAATTAGGCATTTTAGCCAGTGATCTACTATTTGATAGCCTTGATTGTGACTAAGTTTAGTATTGAGGGGAAAACATCAGCCAGGAGCTTAGGATTCATTGTTGAATTCAGCACGTGTCGGGAGTGCCAGGCACTGTGTTGGTGCTGGGGTGACGGGATTCCCCCCTCCAGTCTAGTGTACAGACACACACCGTGAATAGCAAATACTGTCCAAATTAAAAGCCTCCGGTTTACCAGTTGTGTGCGGTCTGTAGAGAAGTTTGATGATAACCTTTTAAGTTAAGTGTAGTGTGTGTGCCTTCACTTCTGGGCTCTTTTACCTTCATGAGTTTCTAGTCATTCCCTCCTTCAAATGCAAAAAGAAAGAAAAATAGCCCATTTCCAGTTTTATTTAGCTAATGGAGACAAATTGTAATCAGTAATTTACTATTTAATGTCCTTTGCCTTTCTCCTGATTTAAACATTCTGCCTACCTTTGACAGCAAAAGCAGCAAGACTTAAACACCCCTGAGATAAGGCAAAAGTAGAAAAATTTTGATTAGCTTATTAGCACATATGCACTTAGTGCTTTAAAAATTATTTGGGACGCTCTTAAACTGACAAAATAGTTACAAGAACAACAAACAAAAATTTCCCATATACCCTTCACCCAAAAACCCCATTCAGGTTTTGCCAGGTGTCACTTTTTTTTTTTTTAAAGATTTTATTTATTTGAGAGAGAGAGCATGAGAAGGGGTTCCAGAGGGAGAGAGAAGAGAGGGAGAAGCAGACTCCCCTCTGAGCAGGGAGCCTGATGTGGGGCTCGATCCCAGGACCCCAGGATCATGACCTGAACTGAAGGCAGCCTCTTAACCAACTGAGCCACCCAGGCACCCCGCCAGATGTCACTTTATAGCAAAAGGGTCTGTATAATCCAGGATCACATTTTCACCCAGTTGTCTTCTCCCTCTAATACACCTCACTTTAGAACAGTTCCTTAGCCTTTGAATTCGGTGCCCTTGACCTTTTTGAAGATGTAGTCATTTTACAGAATGTCCCTCAACTTGGATTTGTCTGATGTATTTAGGCAGGAATATCACAGTGTTCTCAGTACATTCTGTTGGGTGGGACATGAGGTCTGTTTGTCCCTGACTAGTGTTAACTTTGATCACTTGGTGTGTGCCACGCTTTACTTTGTTAATAAGTATTTTGTATGGCAATACTTCGGGGATAATGAAACTCTTTTTTAGAATTAAGGATTTTTTCTTCTCTTGAGGCTGGGGATTTTAATTTTTTAGCATGAAGGTTAGCACATGGACCTAAAAATCCCATTATAGTTTTTGTCTAAGTCTCTTTGAAACTGAATGTTTTTCTGGAATTTAAATATTGTGAATAGTGGAATTTGGGAAACATTAAAAATCAGATTAAATTTTACAGGGACACCTGGGTGGCTCAGTCATTAAGTGTCTGCCTTCAGCTCAGGTCATGATCCCAGGGTGCCGGGATGGAGCCCTGTGTCGGGCTCCCTGCTTGGATGGAAGCCTGCTTCTCCCTCTTCCTCTCCCCCTGCTTGTGTTCCCCCTCTCACTGTGTATCTGTCAAATAAATAAATAAAATCTTTGAAAATAAATAAATAAAATCTTTTAAAAAATAAATTTTACAGTAGATGGTGTGGTTTGAAAGAACATGGAGAATTAAGAACAGTCAGATCTCAATTAGATTGTACTTAATAATTCTGTAATCTCGAGCAGTTTACCTTGTTTTTCCGTTATAAGCTATTCTTACGTTAAAAAAAGTTCTGCTTTGTAAAATGTGTCAGGCAAATGCCCTGCTTTGGTAATAAACACATCAAGTTAATTTCTTTGGTATCCCTCAGAAGACAAATTATTAGGGTCAGCGAATGTCTTCTGTAGAAGCTACTAAGTAGACATAATTAGAACAAATGGTAACATGTTGAAAGAAATTTAAGACACAAATTCTGTGTTTGCAATCCGCACTCATTATAGTAAATGTACACTGACATTTTAGGGATGAATGTTTCCTCTCCTGAGAAACAGATTACTTAGCTTTTACTACTTAGTAATTATAGGTACAACATGGAGGTATTAAATGCCATCAATTTCAGAGGTAAAAAGATTTACGCAGCCTAGAAGAGTGTTGGAATATAGTATTATATGATGACCTAAATTAATCTTAATGCAACTGAATCTTGTTTAGGATAAAGTCAGCTGATTGAACTATTAGATCCTTTCCACTTATTTTCGGCACCGTTATGACAAAATGTGTAACATCTTAGATGATGAATTTTAACTTTTCTGTTTGTACTCATCATTTTGAGGAAATTTCTTTTTTTTTTTTAAGATTTTATTTATTTATTTGACAGAGAGAGACACAGCGAGAGAGGGAACACAAGCAGGGGGAGTGGGAGAAGGAGAAGCAGGCTTCCCGCGGAGCAGGGAGCTGATGCGGGGCTCGATCCCAGGGTCCTGGGATCATGACCTGAGCCAAAGGCAGACGCTTAACGACTGAGCCACCCAGGTGCCCCTGAGGAAATTTCTTTTTTTTTTTTTAAAGATTTTATTTTTTTTATTTATTCATGAGAGACAGAGAGAGAGACAGAGGCAGAGGGAGAAGCAGGCTCCCCGCGGAGCAGGGAGCCCGATGCGGGACTCGATCCCAGGACCCTGGGATCATGACCTGAGCCGAAGGCAGACGCTTAACCGACTGAGCCACCCAGGCGTCCCGGAAATTTCTTTTATAAAGTACAATTTATACTTAAAAGTTTGAGGTGCCATTTTACATTTTCCTTAGAATTAAGTGATACTTGAAATTATTTTATACTTTTCACTGAAGATATTTCTATTAGTTTATATCTTTAGACTCTGATGGTGCCTTTCATCATTAATTTTGTCAAAACTTGACTTTAGGATTTCTTTTTTTTTTTTTTAAGATTTTATTTATTTGACAGACACAGCGAGAGAGGAAACACAAGCAGGGGGAGTGGGAGAGGGAGAAGCAGGCTTCCTGCCGAGCAGGGAGCCCAATGCTGGGCTCGATCCCGACCTGAGCCAAAGGCAGACGCTTAACTACTGAGCCACCCAGGCGCCCCTTGACTTTAGGATTTCTTAATAAAATGAGTTGGTAAATTTGAGTTTTACCTCACATGTAAATAATAACCTGAGACTAGATCTCATAGAATGGAGAGCAACTGGAACTGACACCAAAACACCGAGGAAGAGATCTTAAATACTGGCCCAGAAAAAGACCATCCATAATACAGGAAAATCACACTGCATTTTTTTTTTTTTTTTTAATTTGAGACAGAGAGAATGAGAGAGAGAGCACATGAGAGGGGGGAGGGTCAGAGGGAGAAGCAGGCTCCCTGCTGAGCAGGGAGCCCGATGCGGGACTCGATCCAGGGACTCCAGGATCATGACCTGAGCCGAAGGCAGTCGCTTAACCAACTGAGCCACCCAGGCGCCCAAAACACTGCATTTTTTAAATGTATTTTATTTTTTTTTAAGTAGGTTGTACGTGCAACATGGGGCTCGAACTCATGACCCTAAGATTAAGAGTTGCGTGCTCTGCCTAGTGAGCCAGCCAGATTCCTCCCACTGCGTTTTTGGGGGTAGAGGTCAATAACTGCACAAGTTTGGATGAAACATTGTCCTGGTAAAAATATTCCTTTGTTTGTTTGTTTTTACGTCTGAAACCTGTTGAATAATTATAGAATCAAATACCATTATCTGTCCTAAATACTGGCTGTAGTCTTCCATGGACAGTGTCCTAGTGGTAAGATATTTTAGGTACTGTTGAATATTTTCTTAGTTTTTTTTTTTTTTTTAAAGATTTTATTTATTTGAGAGAGAGAGAATGAGAGACAGAGAGCACGAGAGGGAAGAGGGCAGAGGGGGAAGCACACCCCCCACTGAGCAGGGAGCCCGATGTGGGACTCGATCCCAGGACTCCAGGATCATGACCTGAGCCGAAGGCAGTCGCTTAACCAACTGAGCCACCCAGGCGCCCGAATATTTTCTTAGTTTTAATCAATCCAGGTATCTGGCTAGGATTTAGTGGTTATGGCTCTTGTACAAAACATTGAGTTAGGAAAAGTTAATGATTTTTGCAGTCCTGAAGATTATTTTACCATACTTAAGTAACTATGTAGGGTAGATCTTAATTGCTTACTATAAGTAAAAATAACGGAGATAACCTTAGCAGTTTGTACAAAATTGTGAAAATAAAGTTTTTGTTTTTGTTTTTTTTAAAGATTTTATTTATTTATTTGAGACAGAATGAGAGAGAGAGCACATGAGAGGGGGGAGGGTCAGAGGGAGAAGCAGACTCCCTGCTGAGCAGGGAGCCCGATGCGGGACTCGATCCAGGGACTCCAGGATCATGACCTGAGCCGAAGGCAGTTGCTTAACCAACTGAGCCACCCAGGCGCCTGAAAATAAAGTTTTTGAGAATAGAATAAAATAATCGGCCTGGTGCCCCTATCAGTTTAAATTCAGTTCCTCCTGGTTGAGAAGTGGGTCCTGGGTCTTGGATTTTACTAAAATTTTACTAAGTTAAACTGTTGTTTAAACTCAACTCTGAGAGCTGTTACTTGCTGTTAAGAGGAGATATGACTCCTGATTGGAGCCTGTCACCAGAATTCTGTGACACAGATTACGTGTTCACGTAAACACGTGGCCTGTAACTCCTTCATTTTTTTTTAAAAGATTATATTTATTTATTCATAAGAGACAGAGAGAGAGAGAGGCAGAGGGAGAAGCAGGCTCCCCGCTGGGCAGGGAGCCCGATGTGGGACTCGATCCCAGGACCCTGGGATCATGACCTGAGCCGAAGGCGGCAGACACTTAACCATCTGAGCCACCCAGGCGCCCTCATTCATATTTTTTTCTTTGAACCAAATCCTTTATTTTCTTCATAGAATGTGACTGATGTTGACTATAAAGTGTTCCTCAGTGTTCACTGTATTCCTCAATGTCCATTGTAATCTGTGCTTTGTGGAAAAAAAGGATACTATCCTTTTGCTTCAGTTTGTTTACAGTGGGTGGCAGTTAATTTACTGCCTCATAAAGATTGCCTAGTATTACAGTTTTAATCACTGTGTAATTATTTACCTTGGGTTCCTCTGTTTAACCTGCTTTTCTTTGATTATTATTGTGCATGAAAGAGGTAATTTGGAATTTGGAGATACGGATTCCAGCCGCTTGTTATAAAATTAACTGTCTTTATGACCATAGCAAGACAGCTAATCTTTCCAGGTTGGGTTTCTCATTTATAACATAATGGAGCAAGGAGGTTGCACTAAAATATCTTGATTTTTTTTTTCCCCCCTTGATCTAAGATTATATGTTGTAAGAGTGAAATGGAAAGATGCTTGTTGAAATTAACAAAATATAAATACAAAAAAAAGGGTAAAAATGTAATTAAAAAAACAGGATCAGTGTAATATAGTACCTTCCCCACTTACTAGTCTGATCTGAGGCTTAAATTTGAAGCACAAGTACTGAAAATTTAGTAATATTTGATTTTATTTATTTATTTTAAAAAGATTTTATTTACTTATTTGAGAGAGAGGGAGATAGAACGAGTGGCGGGGAGAGGCAGAAGGAGAAGCAGACTCCCTGCAGAGCAGGAGCCCAGTGTGGAACTTGATCCCAGGACCCTGGGATCATGACCTGAGCTGAAGGCAGACGATTAACCGACTGAACCACCCAGGTGCCTAATTTTGTAATATTTTAGAGATCACCATAATAAAAAATATTAAGGACCTCAGTGGGTTTTTTTGTTTTGTGTGTTTTTGTTGTTGTTAGAATGATAATGGCATGTGTGAAAATCTTCATGAAGTCTCTGACTCACTATAAAATATTTTTTGTTATTTCGCTATTCAGCATTAACAGCAAGGATCAATAAACTAAAAGAAGTATGGTCAAATGAAACTTTGTATGGAATTAATTATTGGCTTATTTTGAGGTGGAACAGATCAAAACAGTAAGGACTCAGATAAACCTAATCCTTGAAATGGATCTCCAACAAGAAACACAAGGAGATTGTACAGAATGGCTGGAGTCTGATTTCAGACAGATCAGAAAGGCATCACATCCATTAAACAGTAGCTGACCAGGATGAGAGATGTATGAAACAGTAACAGTCCAATGAAGGTCATCTTTGAAAGTCCTAAAGGAGAATTGAAAAGCAAATCAGGGAAACACAAGATGAAGTCAGAAAACATTCAGAATAGACAAATTGAGGAAATTGAAAAACTAGGAAAGAAGATACAGCAGACTAAGGTCGCTGCTATTTTTTGTGTGTTAGGCTTATGCTTTCTCATCCCTTTTCTCCTGATACCGGTGTCCTGGCTTTGCTTTCTTTTTAGTAGGCTTCACGCCCAACATGGGGCCTGAACTCACAGCCCTGAGATCAAGAGTCACATGCCATACGGACTTAGCTGGCCAGGCATCCCCCTGCTTTGCCTTCTGAATAACTGCCTACCTTCCTATTCCATGTGGTCCTAGCTAGACTGCCAATCGCAGTGAATCCCAGATAATTTTGTTCTGACTAGCCACTGTAATTAGACCAGGCTTGTGACACAAACCCCCAGAACTCTTGTGTACATTGCAGTGGGAAGATAAGATAATCTGTTGCCTCTAGGGTCACAGTGTAGGTGTGTGGTAAACTTAAAGATGCATGCGGCCTTTTTATCTTAGGGAAGAAACCCATCTGCTCAAGGAGAAGTGAAGAATCTGTGTGGGAGTAGAGAGAACTCTTAACGACATGTCTTGTGTTTCCGGATCTAGCATTATGTGGAGCCAGTGCATCCTTTCAGCTGAATAACTAAGACGTAAAAATTCCCTTCTTGGGGTGGTTGGAAGTAGGAATTTGTAACCTTACAGTCTAAGATAGTTTTGGCAAATTCGTAAGTTGTTCTTAAGAATAAAGAATATTATAAGATGTGGTTACCAGAGTGGGTGGAACTAATAAGAATGTTCTAAAATTAGAGAATAAAACCGGTATAAATAACAAAAAGTTGATGAGATGGGAACTTGGAAGGGCTAATATAGAAAGGCTAATAGGAAAAAGAAAGTGAGAACTCAGATAATAGAAGTGAAAATCACTTTTGTCCTGAAGGTACCTACCAATTGCAACACCTTATGGGATGAGAGGCTCAGAAATGGAAGCCCAGAGCCTGCACAAAACTAGGGGTCAAATAGGAGACTTTTTTTTTTCCAGTAAGATGAGACCCCAAATTGGATGAGGGTGAGATTGACAAGTGAGCTAGCCTGCATCCCTGTTTGTGGTCTGGGTTAACATCTGGGTGGCACAAGCAGCCTGAAGCCGTGAACTTGGATTATGGTGGTCCCGGGGAGGTGGTGTTCCCAGACACCTAGAGGAACCTGCCTTAATCAAAGGTCTCACATTTAAAATAATTTTTTTTCTTTTTTTTTTTTAAAGATTTTATTTATTTGACAGAGAGAGACACAGCGAGAGAGGGAACACAAGCAGGGGGAGTGGGAGAGGGAGAACCAGGCTTCCCGGTGAGCAGGGAGCCTGATGCGGGGCTCGATCCCAGCACCCTTAGATATGACCTGAGCCCAAGGCAGATGCTTAACTGACTGAGCTATCCAGGTGTCCTTAAAATAATTTCTTTTAATGTTTTTTTTAATCTAAAGTGAGTAGCACATAAAAAAGATAATCAGGCATACATGGGAGCAAGTACCATGAATATGAGCAAAAACTACCAGAAACAACAGAAATACGGCTAAGACTTTTTTTTTTGAATTGCTAGAGACTATGAAACAACTACCTCTATTATGTTTTAAGAAATAGGGCACCTGAAAAAAAAAAAAAAAAAAAAAGAAATAGGGCACCTGGATGACTTAGTTAAACCTCTGCCTTGGGCTCAGGTCATGATCTCAGGGTCCTGGGATTGAGTCCTGCATCGGGCTCCCTGCTGCACAGGGAGCCTGCTTCTCCCTCTTCCACTCCCCCTGCTTGTGTGTGCCTGCACGCTCTCGCTCTCTCTCTCTGTCAAATAAATAAAATCTTAAAAAAAAAAATATGTCAGGCTTGGGGCACCTGGGTGGCTTAGTGGGTCATGAGATCAAGCCCTGCTTTAGGCTCCATGCTCAGTACGGAGTCTGCTTAAGTTTTTCTCTCTCTCCCTCCCCCTCCCTTTGCCCCTCCCCCTCTCCTCTCAGATAAATAAAATCTTTTTTTAATAAAAAAAATATGTCAGGCTTGAAAATCTCTAGGGAGTAGGAAACTATAAAAGGTTACATAACAACAAATAGAAATTTTAGAAGTGAAAATTATAAACAATAAAAAACTTGATGTGTGGTTTTATTAACAGAATAAGCACAGCTAAAGAAAGAATTAGTGAAATGCAAGGTGAGTCTGAAGAAATAGTGAAGAGAGGAAAAATGAGAAAAATAAGAAGTGAGTATGAGTCTTAGGACAAACGTAACATTCCGTCTGAGTCTCAGTAGGATGGGAGACGGAGAACCAGACAGAGACAGTGTGTGTGAAGAGGCAACAACTGACCTTTTGATACATCGGAATCCTTAGTCAGGAATCCCAGGGAAGTACAGACTGAATAAGAAGAAATGTGCATCTAGATGCATAGTGAACCTATAGAAAACCAAAGAAAGAAAACAACATACAAACAGCAGGGAGTGGGGTGGGGATTACCTTCAAAGGAGACGCCAGATGACTTTTGAAAGGCAATAGTGGAAGGCAGGATATAATGAAGTAACCTCCGTGTGCTGAACGAAAGAAGCTGTCGACCTAGATTTCTATTCCAGTGAAAATATCTTACAAGAATAAAAGACTTATAGCAAACAAAAACAATTTGCCGTGAGAAAGAAATTTTAAAGAATTAACTTAGGCAAAAGAAAAGTCTTGAGATGCAAAAAGGAATAAACAAAGACTCTTAAATATGTTCCTAAAGAAAAATGAAAAATTGTGTGAAGCAGAAAATACTGCATTTGAGGGGCGCCTGGGTGGCTCAGTTGGTTAAGCGACTGCCTTCGGCTCAGGTCATGATCCTGGAGTCCTGGGATCGAGTCCCGCATCGGGCTCCCTGCTCGGCGGGGGGTCTGCTTCTCCCTCTGCCCTCTTCCCTCTCGTGCTGTCTCTCATTCTCTCTCTCTCTCAAATAAATAAATAAAATCTTTAAAAAAAAAAAAAAGGAAAATACTGCATTTGAAAATACAGAATTAAAACACATATACAAAAGCTAAATAATCAAGGAGTTACGTGACATAATAATCAGAATTGAAAGAATGAATTGAGATTGAAAATTATTGACAATTTTGGGGCACCTGACTGACTCAGTTGGTAGAGCATGTGACTCTCAATCTCAGGGTTGTGAGTTCAAGCCCCACATTGGGCATGGAGCCTGCTTTCAAAAAAAAGGAAGATTATTGACAATTTATGTAAGTATGAAGCCATCAGACATCAACTTAGTAGTGGGCATAGGATCTGAGTAACCTAAGAATAAATACGAATAATAAAAGTATGAAAAGTGTTTTGTTTTTTTTTAAGATTTTATTTATTTATTTGTCAGAGAGCGAGAGAGCACAAGCAGGGGGAGCAGCAGGCAGAGGGAGAAGCAGACTCCCCGCCAGGCAAGGAGCCCAATGCAGGACTCGATCCCAGGACCCTGGGATCATGACTGGAGCGGAAGGCAGATGCTTAACTGCCTGAGCTGCCCAGGCGTCCCTGAAAAGTGTTTCTTAAGCGAGCAAGGAAATTCACCTACTTTGGTAGTATTGAGGTAGTCATAGTGATTAGGTCCTAGCTCTCCAAAAATGTTGGTGAGGCTGATAAATTTAGTATATTTTATTACTATGTTTTTTTAAATAATGTGCTTTTTAAAAGTAATCTTTACACCCAACATGAGGCTTAAACTCATGACCTTGAGATCAAGAGTCACATGCTGTATCAATTGAGCTAGCCAGGCACCCCAAATTTAGTCTATTTTAAACATTTCTGAGAACAGTGTAAAAATTTTGGCATTATGTATCAAGAGCTATAAAGATGTTAATACTACTTATGGGAGTGCCCGGGTGGTTCAGTCGGTTGGGCGTCCTAATCTTGATTTCAGTTCAAGTCGATCTCAGGGTCAAGGGAGATCTCAGGGTTCAGGGATCAAGCCCCGCATCAGGCTCTTGCTCAGTGGGTTGTCTGCTTGAGACATTCTTTCCCTCTGCCCCTCCCTTCCCTCCACTTGTGCTCTCTCTCTAAAAGTAAATAAATCTTTTTAAATAAAGATGCTCATATGAATCTATTTCAGTATTAAGAATTTTAAAATACGGAAATAAGACAAAAGATTTATGAAGATGTTCAGAGAAATTGTATGATTCTATTCTGATGGGCTATTATGTAGCTGTATAAATAATTCGTTCTGTAAGAATATGGAATGTGACCGAAGGTACATGATGCTAGTTGATCATTGTGGCAAGGTCGATGCACTGATTGTGGGTTAGCCTCTTTGGAATTTTACTGATTTATCTTGAGAATCTGTGTCTCTGATGTCTCACATGCATTTTAACTGTAGCATATCATAAAACTGTATTTGTGTGTTCCTCTCAGGAAACCTACCTTGTTACTCTATTCTGTGGGGATACTCTTATACCAGTAATCAATCCTTGGGAGGCTGGCAGTGAAGAATGCTCACATGGAGTTGGAATGGACCTTTGTATCCTGGTTTATGTTCCCTTAAGTTTTCTTTTTCCTTGGTTAACTCTGGTTACAGCTACCACCGTGGTGGCTCGAGGGGTCATGAGAATTACTTCTCGTCATTAAGCTTACCTGAGTTTACTCAACATAGTGTAGCCTCTAGAGCAGTATAGTTTTTGGTTTTTGTTTTTTTTTTAAGATTTATTTGACAGAGAGAGACACAGCGAGAGCAGGAACACAAGCTGGGGGAGTGGGAGAGGGAGAAGCAGACTCGCTGCTGAGCAGAGAGCCTGATGCAGGGCTCAGTCCCAGGACCCTGAGATCATGACCCAGGCTGAAGGCAGACGCTTAACGACTGAGCCACCCAGGCACCCCAGCAGTGTAGTTGTTGTGATGATGACCGTGATCTTCAATATAGCAGCCACTGGCTACATGTGGATATTGAGCACTTGAAAGGTGGCTAGTCGTACTGAAATTTTAAATTTTAATTAAAATAGTTACATGGGGCTATTAGCTACCATAGTACATCTCTAAAGGGATAATCCACGAGGTTGTTCCTTGACTGTTGGTCTTCTGCCTTTGATGACTGCTTTATAAAGAGATCACGTTTTCTCTTGTAAGCTCTTCATAAGGCCTCCTTTATTTTATTTTATTTTTTTAAAGATTTTATTTATTTGAGAGAGAGAGCACATGAGGGGGGGGAGGGTCAGAAGGAGAAGCAGACTCCCTGCTGAGCAGGGAGCCTGATGCGGGACTCAATCCCGGCACTCCAGGATCATGACCTGAGCTGAAGGCAGTCGCTTAACCAACTGAGCCACCCAGGCGCCCCATAAGGCCTCCTTTAGATATACATGGGGGAGCAGGCACTTTGTTACAAATCCAGAACCAGAAGTCATTTTCTTGTCTAACACGGGTTTAGTCTATGAATTGTCTCCGGTCAATTTTTCCTCCTTTTCTGTATATAGAAGATTCAGAGGGATCCATTCTTTTTTTTTTTTTTTTGTATTTACTGTCTTACAGAGTACATGATCATTTTGTTCATTTTCCTTTTTTTTTTTTTTTTTAAAGATTTTATTTATTTGAGAGAGAGGGAATGAGAGGGAGAGAGAGCACATGAGAGGGGGGAGGGTCAGAGGGAGAAGCAGACTCCCTGCTGAGCAGGGAGCCTGATGCAGGACTCATCCTGTGACTCCAGGATCATGACCTGAGCCGAAGACAGTTGCTTAACCAACTGAGCCACCCTGGCGCCCTGTTCATTTTCCTTTTTGTTCCAAAGAATATCCCTAATGAAGTTTAGAGATAGAAATATGCCTATTAGCATTTCTTGAGTAGAGAGCTGTCCCATTTTAGTTGCTTTCAGTGGTGATTTTTTTGTTGTTCATTTCTAGTCACACACGCACAAACCCTGTTTAAAATAAACCAGAAAAAAACTACATGGGTTCTGCTCAAGCGTTTTATGGGAACACTATCTCCTGTGAAGTTCTTTTTTTCTAGGCTCCATGAATATACTTGTATTTCGCTTTTGTGCTCTTTATTCTTTCTCCCTTATAGGGTTGTTGTGACTATGAAATAGGTAATGAATAAAGCATGATGGGTATAATGAATAGATCTTTCTTCTTTTTTTTTAGTCTGTCCAACTCCTATTTAAAATGAGGGGGACTCAAGGGACCCCTGGGTGGCTCAGTTGGTGAAGCCTCTGCCTTCGGCTCAGGTCATGATCCCAGGGTCCTGGGATTGAGTGCCTGCATCATGCTCCCTGCTCAGCGGGGAGCCTGCCTCTCCCTCTTCCCTTCCTCCTGCTCGTGCTTGCTCTCTCTCTGACAAATAAATGAATAAAATCTTAAAAAAAATAAAATGAGGGGGCTCATAAAAGGTTAGAGGTGAAAGGGGACTTTGAAGCAAGTGGTTGATATAGTGTCTCTGCTCACTGGAGGTCACAGAGCTGCTTCGTGGTTGGGGACCCACAACACGGTCTGCCAGCGCCTGTCATGCCTCATGCTCTGCTCTGTACACAGCCCGGCCTGGCGTGTGGCCCTGGCGTGTGGCCCTGGCGTGTGGCCCTGGTGTGTCGTCAGCATCACTGTGTGATGGCAGTTCCTTTCTGGGAAAGAGAAGAAAAGGGCAGTAGTTACTGGGTGAGGGGTGCAGGAGGAGTGTGTCTTGAAGAGTCTTGACTCAAGACTATCCAGGCAAATGGCCTCTTGGGACGGTCAAAGTTCAGAGAATTTCTGTTGTGATGCAAATGCACACTTTCTTGAGAGCAGAAAGCCCCAAACAGAATGCATCCTTCCCCATCAAGCCCTACTGGACTCGTCACCTCTAAGGTTCTTCCCATTGTTTAGTGCTCCAATGTTTCCTGAGAAGTTCTGGTAATGAAATAGGACCTCTGATCACCTGTGGCACCCCTCCAGGGCTGTCAGTGTGATGTCTGTCTCCCATTTCTTAATACTCATTGAGTGTGAATGACCTCATGGCGGATTTCCGGCAATTTAAGGTGAGAAGTAGAACAATCGCAGTAGGCAGAAAATT
The DNA here is from genome assembly GCF_054177405.1 of Leptonychotes weddellii. NCBI lineage: Eukaryota > Metazoa > Chordata > Mammalia > Carnivora > Phocidae > Leptonychotes > Leptonychotes weddellii. The sequence continues at coordinate 9,534,515 of NC_138373.1, read as the reverse complement.
GTCCCCATGTTGTGTTCTGGCACTAAGAGTGGCTATAACCTTTGACACATTAAATTTGTGAAATGAGAACATGTCCGCCTTACCACGTCTCCTTTTTCTCTTTCTGGAGAATTGAAAGAAAAGTAAGAGTAGTAAGAAATCCTATGAACTTTCAGAAATAATGACAGTATATTCTAAGTGAATGTTATGATTATGGCAAAATAATATGCCTGTTTAGTTCATTTTGACTGAGCCACATTTTAATATAAATTTACTTAAACTCTTTTCCAGGTGAAAAGAATGAGACCTAGGCTGTTAGGGAAAGCAATTTCAGTGTTTTAAGCAATCTCTTGCTTAATACTGCTTTTCCTGATTCTATCTCTATTCAGGACAGAGATCTTGTTTTGGAAAACAAAATTGCTTCTATTTGTTCACAGATTCCGGGATAAGTATCAGTTGTTTTTGTTACTGTTTTTCATTGTAAAGTGTTACTTCGTAAGTATGTACACTTTGTTACTTGTTGATGCCCAAATATAGCCTAGTAGTTAACTCACATGGTAACAAATGGTAGAGCTAGGTCACCTTTTTTTTTTTTTTTTAAATAAGCTCAGTGCTCAACATGGGGCTTGAACTCACTACCCCAAGATCGAGAGTCACACGTTCTGCCGATTGAACCAGCCAGGTGCCCCTAGAAAAAGTTTTTTTTAGTATTAGTGGTTGTTTGTTTTGTTTTTTTGAGAGAGAGCTCAGGAACTGGAGTGAGAGGTGGAGGGGGAGGGGCAGAGGGAGAGGAGAAAGAATCTTAAGCAGGCTCCAAGCCCAACACGGTGTCCTCCACGGGGCTTGATCTCACTACCCTGAGATCATGACCTGAGCTGAAATCAAGAGTCAGACGCTTAACAGACTGAGCCACTCAGGCACCCCAGTATTAGTATTTTTAAAATAGGTTTTTGATTTTGGCTTCTTAGAGTGTCTTTATGCAGTATATTTTTGCTTTTTTCAATTTTCAATTTTTCTTTTTTAAGATTTTATTTATTTTTTTGACAGAGACACAGCAAGAGAGGGAACACAAGCAGGGGGAGTGGGAGAGGGAGAGAGAGAAGCAGGCTTCCCGCTGAGCAGGGAGCCTGACGTGGGGCTTGATCCCAGGACACTGGGATCATGACCTGAGCTGAAGGCAGACACCTAACCCACTGAGCCACCCAGGCACCCCTCAATTTTAAATTTTTATAAGATATACATAACAAAATTTACCATTTTAACCATTTTTAAATGTACAGCTCCCTGGCATTAAGTGCATTCATATTGTTCTGCAGCCATCACCATCATTTAGTTCCAGAACTTTTCATCATCCAAATAAAGTTCTGTGCACATTAACAATAAATCCCCACTACTCACTCCTCCTCGTCCCTGGCGATTACCGTTCTACTTTCTGTCTCTATGAATTAGACTGTTATGTAGGTATCTCATGGAATCATAATATTTGTCTTTTTTGTGTCTGGCTTATTTCACTTAGAATAATCTTTTCGAGGTTCATTTATGTTGTAGCATGTTTCAGAACTTCTTTCCTCTTTAAGGCTGAATTATGTATACCATTGTATGTATGTCTCCCATTTTGTGCATCCATTCAGCTGACAGTGGACATCTGGGTTGTTTCCACCTCTTGGCTATTGTGAATAATGCTTTTGTGAACATGAGTATAGACGTATCTGAGTGCCTGCTTTTGGTTTTGGGTATACACCCAGAAGTGGAATTGCTGTGTCATGGTAATTCTGTTTAACTTTTTTAGGAACTACCAAATTGTTTTCCATCCTGGATGCACCATTTTACATTCCTAAGAGCAGTGCACAAGGGTTCCAATTTCTCCACATCCTTGCCAATACTTACTGTTTAGTGTTTATGTGTTGCATTTTTATAGTGTTGGAGATTCAGCTGAGGCTCCTTGCTGATACCCAAGTATCAGAAAATGTTTTCTAAAGAGAGTAATAATGCTGTATTATAAAGCATTCTTAGATGTTATTGTCCTGCAACCGATTTCCTTCTTTTTTATTTTTATTTATTTTATTTTATTTTTTTTTAAAGATTTTATTTATTTGATAGAGAGAGACACAGCGAGAGAGGGAACACAAGCAGGGGGAGTGGGAGAGGGAGAAGCAGGCTTCCTGCCGAGCAGGGAGCCTGATGCGGGGCTCGATCCCAGGACTCTGGGATCATGACCTGAGCCGAAGGCAGACGCCTAACGACTGAGCCACCCAGGTGCCCCCAACCGATTTCCTTCTTAGTAAGAACAAAGAAATTCTCTTCACCCAGCCTCTGTCTGCCTTACCTACTCTGCGTGTGCCTGGGAGGAAGGGAACTTTGTATTTGTGTCCTGTGTTGAACTGTGATAAACTATCACTGGATCCTGGAGTGCTTCACCTCTAACTCTCACTTGGGATAATTTTTTTTTTTTTTTAATTTATTTGAGAGACAGAGTATGAGCTGGGGGAGAAGGAGAAGCAGGCTCCCCGCTGAGCAGGGAGCCCCACATGGGGCTCGATCCCAGGACCCCGGGATCGGGACCTGAGCTGAAGGCAGATGCTTAACCGACTGAGCCACCCAAGCGTCCCTCACTTGGGAGAAATTTTAACTGGTTGTGGGTGACATCTGAATTTATTTTGGGGATTATGCTGACCTAATTTTATGGAAATTAGTTGGAAATTTAGGGGATAGATTTTTCTATCTTAGAGGATGGGAGTTTTTGACAAATTGAATACTCAGCTTCTGAGTTTTTTTTTCTCTTAGGCAAGAAAACTGTAAATTAGGCAGTCTGTGGAGGAGTCTCACAGCTCTGAACATCTGTTTAGAAGGACCTTGTGAATTTCTGCCACTCACTTTCTTATTTCTTTCCTAGGGATCATGGCCCAAGTAGCAATGTCTACCCTGCCTGTTGAAGACGAGGAGTCCTCAGAGAGCAGGATGGTGGTGACGTTCCTTATGTCTGCTCTTGAGTCCATGGTGAGATGGCTTTATAGTTCTAGAAAATGTTTATAGTTGGATAGGATTGAGTTCGTGGGTGAGATTGATTTTTTTGTAAACATACATGGTTTTTGGTCTTTTAAGAAGATTTTTTTTGCTTGAATAGTAGTTACGGATTTAGACCTTTCAGATCATTTTATTACCATGTTTCAGAATTTTCTTAACTTACCTAAATGTTTACTTTGTTACATTAAATTTCAATTGTTTACCTACCAATATCTTAGGCAATTTCTTGTTGTGCAAGCATTAGCTTTGAATTTATGTGTTGTTACTCATAAATGAAGTTACTCAGAATGAGTTTGTATATTCTAGTGTGGCGCTGGTGTTTAATTGTATCTGTATAAAGAACACTGGCAGAATTCTGGGCCATAAGAGCATACTTACTATTTATATTCTTTATTGTGCTATGCGTTCGTAGTTGTCCTTACCCCACTACCTTTTACTAAATATGTTAGTGTGTTAGCTCTTTATTTTTAAGAAACCTGTATTGTATACACAATTATAGTAAACTATTAAGTATCCTTTTGCTGTATTTTTTTTATTACTGTGATGGTAGTAATAACAATTTGCTTAATCATGTTTTTATAGATCTATAGCGGGAAACCTAGTATTTCAGCTCATAGATTTATAAGCATCAGACTTAGGTATTTTCTGACACATTGAAATTAAATATATCCTAACTAGGAGAGGGCTATGTATTTCCCATCCTAAGTGTTGACTAGTATTAGATAGTATTTAACCTCACAGGTGTCAGTATGACAGAGTTTGCAGGTTTGTTGCCTTTCCCCATTAAGGCATTTTTTCCTTCTTTGTACTATTTGAGAATTTTGAAAAATTCTTTCCTTAAAGAATGTTAGTGGCTATATACTGTTATTTTTTTTTTAAACATTTTATTTATTTATTTGAGAGAGAGCACAAGCAAGGGGAGGGGCAGAAGGAGAGAGATAGACTCATAAGCAGACTCCCTGCTGAGCAGGGAGCCCCACCCCGGGCTCAATCCCAGGACCCCAGAATCATGACTTGAGCCGAAGGTAGACATTTAACTGACTGAGCCACCCAAGCGCCCCTAAATAATAGTTTAGAGATTAAATCCTACTCTAGCTTTGTTTTGTTTTGTTTTTTAAGATTTTATTTTATTTATTTGACACAGAGAGAGAGAGGGAGAGAGAGAGAGAGCACAAGCACGGGGAGTGGCAGGCAGAGGGAGAAGCAGGCTCCGTCTGAGCAGGGAGCGTGACGCGGGGCTCGATCCCAGGACCCTGGGATCATGACCTGAGCTGAAGACAGATGCTCAACTGACTGAGCCACCCAGGAATCCCTACTCTGGTTTTTCTTTTGTTTTTGTTTTTTAAAAGGTTTCTCATTTATTTGAGACAGAGAGCACGAGCAGAGGTAGGGACAGAGGGAGAGGGAGAGGCAGACTCCCTGCTGAGCACAAATTTAAAAAAAGAAGAAAAAATATATAATTATATATTTAACTCCATAAACAGCTTTTTTTTTTTTTTTTAAGATTTTATTTACTTATTTGACAGAAAGAGACACACAGCAAAAGAGGGAACACAAGCAGGGGGAGTGGGAGAGGGAGAAGCAGGCTTCCCGCTGAGCAGGGAGCCCGACGTGGGGCTCAATCCCAGGACCCTGGGACCATGACCTGAGCCGAAGGCAGACACTCAACCGACTGAGCCGCCCAGGTGCCCCTAAACAGCTTTTTTTTTTTTTTTTTAAGATTTTATTTATTAGAGAGAGAGAGAGAGAATGAGAGACAGCACTAGAGGGAAGAGGGTCAGAGGGAGAAGCAGACCCCCCGCTGAGTAGGGAGCCCGATGTGGGACTCGATCCCAGGACTCCAGGATCATGACCTGAGCTGAAGGCAGTTGCTTAACCAACTGAGCCACCCAGGCGCCCCTAAACAGCTTTTCTAATGCCTAAAATAAGTGAGGTATTTTTATGCATCAGTAGGGTAACATACTACTAACATAGTAGAAAAATAAGCAAACGGTATTTTAATTTACAGAGAAATAGCTAAGGTACAATACTCTTTAATTTTAATACCAACCAGTCAGTGGATTATTATTATTATTATTTTTAAAGATTTTATTATTTTTTTTAAGTAATCTCTACACCTGAAGTGGGGATCAGACTCAACAACCCCAAGATCAAGAGTTGTCATGCTCTACAGACTGAGCCAGCCAGGTGCTCTGAGTGGATTATTGATTATACTAAGATACCGTTTTAAAATTTTTCTGGAAAAGTTACACAGTATCATTTGTGAGAATATTTTGATTTAGATCTTCTAGAAGGTCAGATGGGAGTGTGAACTGATAGAATCTTCTTAGAAAGCGGTTTGCAGTAGGTTTTGAGAACCTTAAAAGTATTTACTTTCAGAGTCAGAAGTTTTTTTGACTCGCTTCATCTCTCTGACACTCTACACACAAATATTTTGTCCCCAGATTATTTCAGTGTTATTTTAAGGAGTGATAATTAGAATCACCAACATTGCCAGTAATGTTAGTACTAAAGAAAATAAAATGGAATGTTATGTAAGTGTTAAGATTTTTGAGAATTTTTAATTTCATAGGAATATACTTAGTAGAAGCCATACTTATTAAAAAAAAAAAATACCCCAACATGATTCCTATGGTGTATTCAGACAGAGATACTTCTGGATGTGGGATTATGTAGTGGATGTTGTGATGTGGCTTCAGATTTCCCTTTAGGACTGATGGCCTTGATCCTTCCAGCTGCTGGGAGGGTTTGAGGCTCCCTGGCCCAAGGTCTCCTGTTTCTTTGGGAGGGCGATCCCAGCTCCAGAACTCCCCAGATGCAGCTACACCAGCTATCAACTCCCTCTGCTGAATCCTGCGCCCCTCACATCTCATGAGTGTTGATATTGAGAGTACTCTCCAGTAAGCCTGGGTGTAAATCTGAGTCTGTTTCATGGGGATTTGACCTATAACAGATTACAAGGGATTTCTGCCTTTTTTCTTATATATTCTGTTTTTTCATGTTTAAAATAGGGGTTGAAAACCATATAGAAAGAGAGGTACCTTTAAAAAATGGTGACTCTTGGGCACCTGGGTGGCTCAGTCGTTAAGTATCTGCCTTCTGCTCAGGTCATGATCCTAGGGTCCTGGGATCTAGCCCCTTATCCGGCTCCCTGCTCAGCGGGAAGCCTGCTTCTCCCTCTCCTGCTCCTCCCCCCTGCTTGTGTTCCCTCTCTCGCTGTCTCTCTTTTTTTTCCTCTTGCTGTCTCTTTGTCTGTCAAATAAATAAATAAAATCTTTAAAAAAAATAAAAAAAATTAAAAATGGTGACTCTTTTTATATGATAATCTAAGGCCAGAAACTGGGAACTTCGTCTGATTTCAGATACTATAGAAAGACAATTGAAGTGATAATTTTTAATTTATCCAGCAGAAATAGTACTTTAAGACATCTGTATGTAATATAAGGTTTGCTATTTGTATTTTAGTGTAAAGAACTGGCCAAATCCAAGGCAGAAGTGGCCTGCATCGCGGTGTATGAAACAGATGTGTTTGTCGTTGGAACTGAAAGAGGACGTGCTTTTGTCAACACCAGAAAGGATTTTCAGAAAGATTTTGTAAAATACTGTAAGTGTTGTATTTTTATCTTTTGTATTTCATAAATATTGTGCCTAAATATTTATGGATAACAAATGTCATCTTATTTTCTAAAGCAGAATGAGATTTATACTAAAAGGAGGACTTTCTAAAATGTCTAGAGACACATTTCAAAATGCTCAAAATGTCCGTGACACGGTAATATATAAGGGTAAATACTGAAGAGTTTAAGAAAAATGGTAAATGTTTATCCTGTGTTCCTTGGTTGGCGTTACTTTGGATTAGTGCCACACCTGAGAAAAGAAGTAGAGAAATCTTGAATTGATTAAAGGTTCTTATTTAGTTATTTTCTTGATAGGTATTTGGCGTGTTAAACGCAAGTCCTTCTCTGTGCACAAAATTTGTGTAAGCACGCTGCAAAGTTAAACCAGTCTCTCTGATTCCCTCCATAGAATCAGCTTGTCAGGGTTCTCAGTGCATTTTGTGGTCCTCCGATTGGGAGTTCATCCAACTGGTGAAAATTTAACTCGATACTGAACAAACGCAGTAGAGAAGTTTGCTGTAGGCTATTACTGCCTATGGTCTTACACAGTCAGACTGGTTTTATATCCTTGTTTAACCTCACACTGCCTGCCAGTCTCATATTGTCTCAGTGATACAGCCTCTTCTTAAACATGGAAAGAGAACAAAATGGTGGGGATGTCTGCAGGCATATTGTGTGTGTGTGTGTGTGTGTGTCTGTCTGTCTGTCTGTCTGTCTTTAAGTGCCAAACTTAAATTTCCACTATCAAGTTAGATCCAATTCATGATAAATTGAACAGATCGTGGGTAAATAGTTTTCTTAATTCATTAGTTCAATTCTCAATTGTATTTTTAGTCCTTTTAAAAAAAGCATATCTTCTCTACACTGCAGGCTCCCTCCACGCCCCACTATAATCTTTCAAGCTTTATATATAATCTATTTAGTATAATCTATTTAAATTTTTTTCATTATTTCTGATCGTTTTGAGAATTTTTAAGGCTTTGATCATGTTTGTATATTTAAGTTTATAGTAATAATGTTGTTTTGATTATGTGTATATCAGCTGCCATCTGTCCCATGAATACTATAATCCCACTGGCAGCTGTGTTTATATTTCTGTTCCCTATACTGACTTGCTTATGTGGTTCTCCAGTGGTTAGAACTAAGCATTAGGGGAATTGTCCTCAGTTGCAAATTGTAGTCCCTGCCTATTAGTATTCATAGTTTCTTTTTGTTACCAGTAATTTAATGCCCTAGAGAATAATCTTTGGATGTAATTCTCAAGTACATAATATTTGTTTATATAAAGTATTTTGTAGATAAGGATCAGTAGTGGTCTTCTGAAACCTAATCAATAGGTTTATGAGTTAGTTTTACAATTTCTTGGGGAGAATTCTCTTTCCCAGGGTTTGGAAAAGCACTGTCCAGGAGCAATGAGATGATATTAATCACTCATAATTTAAAATGTTTTAGTTAATGACAGTAAGAAAGAGAAACAAGTGAAATTTATTTTAGTGGTTATAGTTAACCCAGTATATTTAAAACATTGTCATTTAACATGTAATCAACATAAAAATGATTAATGGGATATTTTGCATAGTCTTCTGTACTAAGTTTTCAAAATCCAGTATGTATTGCAAATTTACCACACATCGTGATTTGGACTGGTACATTTCAGGTGCTCAGTAGCCACAGGTGTCTAGTGGCTATGTGTTGGATTTTTTGAACCTGGAATGTTTTTTGTGATGGTGATAATCTCATATTTAAGTTTGTAGGTGATAAATTACTCTAAAGATAACTTTTTGCTTTTTAAACTAGTAGCTAATTTTTACTTTACAGAATTTTTAGTTATAGCTGCAATTATTTCAGAGATGATGACCGTTTATATTCAAGTCATTTGTTGTAGGTTTTTATTTTGAAATGCCCCCTCCTCTCCTTTTTTTTTTTAAGATTTTATTTATTTGAGAGAGGGAGAGCATGCACCCCCATATGGGGAGGGGCAGAGGGAGAGGGAGAAGCAGGCTACCCGCCAGTAGGGAACCTGACACTGAGCTCAATCCTGGGACCCTGAGATCATGATCTGAGCTGAAAGCAGCCATTTAACCGACTGAGCCTCTCAGGCTCCCCTCTTTCTGTCTTTTTATAACAAATCATAAATATTAGAATATTAGAAAAAAGTATTCTTACGGAAAGGCAAATACTAAGATAATGGATAAGAGCCTTTTATATCGTTAATTATTTTGCAGGTGTTGAAGAAGAAGAAAAGGCTGCAGAGATGCATAAGATGAAATCTACAACCCCGGCGAATCGGATGAGTGTAGATGCTGTAGAGATTGAGACGCTCAGAAAAACAGTTGAAGACTATTTCTGCTTTTGCTATGGTAAGGTTATACACTTGAATTTTCTAAAAGAGACATATAATTGAGTTTGCTAAAGGGTAAATTGTGTAACTGGTTTCACAAACTGCACATTTTGACAAACTTCAGTTTGAGTCAGTTTCCAAACAGTGGGTTAACATCAGGAATGACCTTACTTCCCATTTCTTATTTGAAGAAACCCAGAAACAAACAAATGTACCTATTAGAGCTGTGGGGTAGGGTTTTTTTTTTTTCTTTTTACGAGCTGTTTTAGGTTTATAGGAAAAGGAAGAGGGAGATAGATTTCCCATGTACTCCCTGGCCCAGTACCTGCATAGATCCCTCCCACTATCAACTCCCCCACTCCCTTCCCCAGAGAACCTACATTAACACATCATAATCATCCAAAGAGAACTGTGTATTTTTGCCCTGTGTGCTGATCTCACCAATTTCCTGAAGAAAACACCTTTTGTTAGTCTAAACACATGGTAAACAAAGCTCTTAAGAAAACAGTGGAAGGGAGAAGATACTGGTTACACTGTGAGGTTGTAGGTAAAATTCATATCTGGGGAATAGGGTTTCTAGAATCTGTGGACTCACTGCCTGATATACACAGACAGTGTGGTAGAACACACTCAGTTGTGAATGTCCGTTGTATTTATCTAATTAAAGTTTTCAATGAGAATATTGGCCAAAAATCGCCTGATATTTTATGGTAACGGTAGGAGCTGTTAGGTTTCCATGTTCTAAGGCTGAACTGTTTATGTAAAGATTGTATTATACCAGGGTGAGGCTATTGTAAAGAAAGACAGTAGTGGAAGAAATCAGCCATTGTTACTTTTGCTTTGTATAGATTTTATATAAATATTTTACATACTTTTCATTTTGGCCTTTTGGATCTGTTTCAGGCTTAGAACTTCGAACATGGGAATAGGGCCCTCTGATATTTCGAATTTGTTTTAAAATCGGATATTACAAAATAACATGAGTGCTGTTTGTTCAGCCATGATAAACTAATGTTGGTTTTGTTTTTTAATCTCACCATTTAATGATGTTTATCCTCTTTCTACCTCACATCTGTCCCTCACCCCCAGGGAAAGCTTTAGGCAAATCAACAGTGGTACCTGTTCCATATGAGAAGATGCTACGAGATCAGTCCGCTGTGGTCGTGCAGGGGCTTCCGGAAGGAGTTGCCTTTAAACACCCCGAGAACTACGATCTTGCCACCCTGAAATGGATTTTAGAGAACAAAGCAGGGATTTCATTTATCATAAAGAGGTGAAGTACTTTATCCCTTGCCCATCAGCAGTTTTGTATATAAAGTTGAATATTCGGCTTATTTTAATATATTTTTAAAATTCTTGTTTACTGTAGAAGTTATTTAAATTTATGCTTTTTTGTTTTGTATATTCATGTGTAGTTTTTTTGTTTTGTTTTAATGCAGACCTTTCCTAGAGCCAAAGAAGCACCTAGGTAAGTGATTACTTTGTTTCCAGATAGTTCTAAACCTGTTGGGCCAAATTAAACACATTTTTCTGATTTCTCTTTTATTTTGAGAATATGATGTAAGACCTCTTGGAGTAGGGTGTTCTATATAAACCAGTGAAAAGTCACTGAGCTGAAAAAAGTAGACTTGTTTTTTGTTTTTAGCTCTGCTACTTTCTTTATGATCTAGTCAAGGTTTTACCCTGGCACCATGTTAGATCATATACTGGATCTGCCCTCATTTCCCAGAATTAAGAGGATGACTCAATTACCTAGCGTTCATTGAACGGGCGCAGAATTGTTGGGCACGAGATTGGATGGGGAGGGGATACACAGCCATGCATCAGGCAGTGAAGCTTTGGAGTGCTGGTAGTTTAATGGAAGAGATAAAAAGCCCATAAAGTCACCATAGCAAGAGCATAACCTACACACTGTACAAATGGTTAGAGAAGGTACTGTGGAAGTTCGTTGGAGGAAGGATTCGTTTATAACCCAGGAAGGCTTTCAAGTTGAAGAGGGCATTAAGATGGGCCCTTGAAGAATGAGGAGGATTTCAACAGGACTTCCTTTTGGGAAGTTTGAGCCATTGCATTTGAAGGGAAAAGTGATTTTTAGAAGACTGGTGCCCTTTGGAGGCAGGTTTATTTGAGACTTTTGAAAATAAATGACCATTATCATTGGTAGTCTCTTAACCAGTGTAAGGAAGAAAGGACAAAATAATATATATATATATCCATATTTTATTGTTTGTTAAATAACCTTCGTTTTCTTCTCATCACGATGAAAAGATTACTATTTCAGATGCTTTATTGAGGTATAATTGGTACAACATAAAATTCACCTGTTTTAAGTATATAATTCAGTGGGCTTTAGTAAATTTATAATGACAGAGTTTACAAAGTTTTACAGTCATTGCCGTCTAATTTCAGAATATTTTCATCCTCATCTCTTATTATTTCCATGAATGTTATATAAATTAGATACATAGTGTATATCCTTTTAGATTGTCTTCTTTCACTCAGCATAGTTCAGTTGAGGCTCATCCAAATCGTTGGGTGTATCAATAGTTACTTCTTTTTTCTTGCTGAATGGTAAGTATTCCTACATATGAATATACCACTCATTTATCCATTCACAGGTTGATAGGCCTTTAGATTGTTTCCACTGAACTGTTACGAAAAATACTACCATAGACCTACTTGAGTAAGTTTTTGTCTGGACATATGCTTTAATTCCTCTTGGGTATATATACCTAGGAGTAGAATTGCTGAGTCATAGACTAATTTTACATTTAGCTTTAGGAAGACTGCCAAGTTGCCCTCTAGGTGCCTGCACCATTTTAATTTTATGTTCCTCCTGCCATTGTCTGAGGATTCCAGTTTCTCCGCGTCCCCGTCAGCACTTGGTACTGTCTTTTTGGTTTTAACCATCCTAATGGGTGTGAAGTGCTGTGTCACGGTGGTTTGGATTTGCATATCCCTAATTACTAATAAAGTTGAGTATCTTTTCATGTGCTTAGTGACCATGTGTATCCTTTGGAGTAAGGTCTGTTCAGGTCCTTTCCATGTGTTTTTATTGGGTTATTTGTAGTTTTATTATTGAGTTGTAAGAATTCTTAATATATTTTTGATACAGATATTTTCTCCAGTTTTACAAGTTGTCTTTTGACAGTGTCCTGTGAGGAACAAAAGTTTTTAATTTTTACAAAGCCTGATTTAGTCTTTCCTCATTTGTGCTTTTGATCTTGTTTCCAAGATTGTCTGTTGCCTGACACAAGGTCATGAGGATGTGTCCTGTTTTCTTCTGTAAGTTTTATAGCCTGCGTTGTTACATTTGGATCTGTGGTCAGTTTTGAGTTAATTTTTGCATATGGCACATGGTAAGGTTGTAAATTCCATTTTTTGCATGTGGCTATCCAGTTGTTCCAGCACAGTTTGTTGAAAAGACCATCCTTTCTCCCCAGAAGTGCTTCAGCATTTTTGTTGAAAGTTAGTTGACCCTGTGTGTTTGTTTCTGGACTTCTACACAGTGGATCATGTTGTATGTGAATCAGGACAGTTTACCTCTTTGCAATCTTAATGCTTTTTATTTATTAATCTTGTTACTCTAGCCAGAATGTCCAATACAATATTGAATGGAAGTGGTGATAGCAGACCTCACCTTCTCAATATTAGGAGGAAGACATTTGGGCTCTTGTCATTATGTTAGCTGTTGTTTTTTGGTAGATGTCCTTTTTAAGATTGAGAAAGTAAAGATTTATTGTCTTGTTTAAATTAAAATTCCGAATTTTGTTAAGCAGTATTTTTTCCTGAAGTGTTCTAGGTTAGTTTTAATCTGCCATTTGTAGTTTTTGAAGTTTTCTACTCTAGAGACTTCTTTTGAAACATTGGGGCCTGGTTGTTAACTAAAGAATGTTCCTATAGGGTGTTTACACTGAATGGTGCAAGCAGGGGGGTTTGTATGACTCTGTTTTTTTTATCATACCGACTGTCAAAGTAATTGGGAAGTTGCGATTGTAATGGGATGTTTTCCAGTTTTTAAAGTTTTTAATAACTTTGTTATTATTTGTATAAAGATTTTATTTATTTATTTATTTGAAAGAGAGAGAGAGAGAGAGAGAGCCCACACGAGTGGGGGCAGGGGCAGAGAGAGAGGGGTGAGCAGACTCCCTGCTGAGCAGGGAGCCAGATGCGGGGCTCGATCCCAGGACCCTGAGATCACCACCTGAGCCAAAGGCAGATGCTTAACTGACTGAGCCACCCAGGTGCCCCTTGTTGACTTATTATTGACATAAGATAAACTACCCATATTTAAAATGTACGGTTTGCTTAATTTTGATACACATATACACTGTGAAAACCATCAGTATAGTCAAGACAATGAACATATCTTTCACACCCAAGTTTGCTCTCAGCCCTTGGTAATTCCTTCCTTTTGTTTCTCCCTGCCCTTAATCCCAGGTCGCCATTGATGATGTCATGGTGGATTTATTTGCATTTTCTAGTTTTTTAAAATAGTAATGGAATCATAGTAGGTACTATGTTTTGGTTTTGCTTCTTAATTTTGAGATTTATCCCTGTTGTTCAGCTGATGAGTATTCCAGTGTATAGGTATACTCCAATTATTTACCCATTTACCTGTCCATGAAAATTTGGGTTTCTATTTCTTGGCTGTTATAAAGAAGACCGCTCTGAATATTTCAGTGCAAGTCTTCATGTGGACATACATTTGGGTAAATACCTAAAATTGGAGTGGCACATGGTATCTACGTATATACTTTTTAAAGAATGTGCTGAACTGGTTTTCAATGTGATTTACTCCATTTGGTGTTCCCACCGACAGTGAGAGTCCCAGTTGTTCTATATCTTTATCAGTATTTGGTGGCATCAGTCTCTCTTTACCTTTTTTTTTTTTTTTTTTGCAGACATAAAATTCATGTTGTTGTTTTTTTTAAATATAAAATTCATGGTTTTGAAGTATGTAGTTCAGTGGGTTTTAGTGTATTTCCAAGGTGGACAGCTGTCACCACAATCTAATTTGAGAACATTTTCATCACCCCCAAATAGAAATCCCGTACCTATTAGCCAGTCACTGTTTGCCAGTTCCGAGCCAGATACACCCCTAACAGAAATCTTTATCAGCACTCCTGTATCACTGGAGGCTTTCCCATGTTGCTGGAGTAATAATACATTGCTGTATTTGTTTCAACGATAAAAATTTGAGCTTTTTCCTTAAGGGGAGAGGGTGCTGGTGGGTGAGGAGATGAAAGCTGTTGGACGATCCTCATCCCCACCTCCCCTCTTCACAAGGGGAGAATGAAGGACACTGTTGTGTGGATTCACACGGCACTCACCCCAGTGTGACCCAGGGCTGCAGGCGCTCCTGCCCTCACCCATTCTCTGTTTAAGAACGTTGGAAATATTAGTCCCATTGAAAGTGTTGGCAAAACCTAAATCTTACTGTTTCTTTTGTACATAGGTGGTCGCGTGATGGTAACAGATGCTGAAAGGTCCATGCTGTCTCCAGGTGGAAGGTAAAGCACAGTTCATCAGTACAAGTAAACCTCCACACCCCAGCGACTTTAGTTTTTAGAATCTTGAGGTATTAGAATATTAAAAAGGCCCATAGCACACGTCTTGAAGGTTAATATTCAGCTGATTCATTTGGGGTCCTATGAAAATGCAGTTTTTGACTGAGTAGTTCCTGGGGGAAGCTAAAAGCATAGGTTGATAACCACGTTCAGAAGAGGAGGGCCCGTCGAGTAAAGTGGAATTTGCAAGTTATTGTGCTATCCTACGTTGTTATATGTTTTTCCCCAAAAGATTGATTGGAATTAAAGTACTAAACTCAGTGGACAAGTTACATTTATGCAAGAAATAAGTATGTAAATTTAACGTTGAGTCAGGTTTGCATTGACCTTGGTCAGGTGAATGATTTACGTGTTGGTGTGTGGATGGCCCGCGTCAGTGCACAGCTTCATCACGCCTTCTTTTCCTTTCAGCTGTGGCCCAGTCAAAGTGAAAACTGAACCCACAGAAGATTCTGGTATGTACTAGCGCTTTTAGAATCCCACTATGAAGTAAGGGAGCCTTTTCCTTAATTTAGAAGGTTGTATTTTGACTCGTTACTTACTGTGATTTTTTTTTTTTTTTATGTTTTGATGAGAAGCAGACAGAACAAATTTATTCCAACAGTGACATTATTTTTTTAATTTTTTTTTTTAAAGATTTTATTTGACAGAGAGACACAGCAAGAGAGGGAACACAAGCAGGGGGAGTGGGAGAGGGAGAAGCAGGCTCCCTGCTGAGGTATTGCTGTCCCCCCCCCCCCCCGATGTGGGGCTCGAACCCAGGACCCTGGGATCAGGACCTGAGCTAAAGGCAGAGGCTTAACCACCTGAGCCACCCAGGTGCCCCAACATTATTTCTTAATGTTACCAAATATTATACTAAAACCTGAAAAGTTTAGTTACTGAATGGTAGCCATAAGTTTGTTGCTAACTACCTGTTAGTAAACAAAATTTGTTACTAGGTTCCCCCCAATTATATAAGAATAATAGTGTAAAATGTCAGCTCTTTCTACAGTGCTTTTTACACAAGCCAAGCAAATATCTCCTTACTCTCCCCGCCCCCTCCATCCCCCTGTTTCTACTCTCCAAGGAGGTTGCTTTTAACTCTACGCTGGTTTTTTTGCCTTCAGTTTCTTATTTTTAAATGTCAGCTTGTACAGTTATTTCATACAGATTTTTTTGGGTAACTTTATTGAGGTACAGTTTGCTGCCAAATTCACCTGCCCCAAGTATAAAATTCAGTGATGTTGGGTACATACTGAGTTTTGCAGTGATCACCATAATCTATTGTTGGAACATTTCTGTCATCCCAAATGGAAACCTGGTGCCCAAGTAGAAACTGTGTTCCCACCATTAGTCTAATTTTGGGTTTTGTAGGGGACCTGGACATTGCATATGAGTGGAATCCTACAATAGGGAGTTTTACATTTTGCTTCTTTTACTCTGCATCGTGTTGGGAGGCTCATCTTCAAAAATAGTTGTAGTGTACATAAGTAGTTCATACCTGAATAGTATTCCATTGTACAGATACACTACCTTTTCTTTATCCAATCTGTTTACCATTTGGTGGACATTTGAGTTGTTCCCACTTTCTGGCTGTTCTGAATAACATGGCTGTCAACATTCACATATTTGTCTTTGTTAGGAAAATACGTTTGTCTTCATTTCTCTTGGGTAGATAGATACCCAGGAGTAAATTGCTGGTTCTATGGTAACTCTGTGCTTAACTTACAAGCAACTGACAAATTGTTTTCCAAAGTGGCTGTAAGTTCTTAGCAACAGTGTATGGGGGTTTCAGTTTCTCTGTATCTTGGCCAACATGTGGTATTGTCTGTCTTTTTTGATAATAGCAATTCTAGTGAGTATGAAGTGGTATCTCATTGTGTGGGGTGTTTTTTTTTAATGCTTTTAAATAGACATTTTATTTTTAGAGCAGTTTTAGGTTCACAACAAAATGGAACAAAAAATATAGAGGGTGTTTTCATGGATCTTCTACCCTGCACATGAAAACCCTCCCTCCCACGATTAACATCCCACATTAGAGTGGTATTAGAAATGATGAACCAGGAGTGCCTGCGTGGCTCAGTCGTTAAGTGTCTGCCTTCGGCTCAGGTCATAATCCCAGGGTCCTGGGATCGAGCCCCGTGTCGGGCTCCCTGCTCCTAGGAGAGCCTGCTTCTCCCTCTCCCTCTGCCTGCCGCTCTGCCTACTTGTGCTCTCTCTCTCTGTCAAATAAATAAATCTTAAAAATAAACAAACAAATAAATAAATAATGATGAGCCATTATCACCCAGAGTCCATAGCTTACATTAGGGATCAGTCTTGTGCATTTTGTGGGTTTTGATAAATGCATAATGACATGCATTCACTATTACAGAGCATACAGAAGAGTTCCACTGCCCTAAAAATCTCTGTCCTCTGCCTTTTCATCCGTCTCTCTTCTCTAACACCTGGCCATCAATCACTGATCTTTTTACTGCCTCCATTGTTTTGCCTTTTTTAGAATGTCCTAGAATTGGGATTTTAATTGCATTTTCCTAACGATGTTGAACATCATTTTATGTGCTCATTAGTTACTTCTATATTGGTTTGATGAAATGTCTTTTTAAATCTTTTGCTCATTCTTTAATTATGTTGTTTGTTTTCTTTCTTTTTTTCTTATTTATTTATTACTGAAATAGAGTTGACCTACAATGTTACATTAATTTCAGGTGTACAACATAATAATTCGACAATTCTCTACATTATTCAGTGCCCACCATGATAAGTATGACTTCCATCTGACACCATACAACATTATTACAGTATTGACTACATTCCCTATGCTGTACTTTTAATTTCTGTGACTTAGTTATTGTATAATTGAAAATTTGTACCTTTTAATCCTTTTTCCCATCCCCCCATGCATCCCTTCTGGCAACCACCTGTTCTCTGTATTTAAGAGTCTGTTTGTTCATTTGTTTTGTTTTTTATGTTCCACATGTAAGTGAAATCGTCTTGTCTTCGTCTTGTCTGACTTATTTCACTCAGTATAATGCCCTGTAGGTCTGTCCGTGTTGTCACGGATGGCAAGATTTCCTTCTTCTTTGTTTCTCCTTTTTTTTTGATATTTTAATTATAAGAGTTTTTTTATATATTCTGGATACAATTTTTTTAAATCAGAAACAATGTTTTGCAAATATTGTTTTCTACTCTGTGGCTTGTGTTTTCATTTTCTTAATGGTGTCCCTTCAAGCCTAAAAGTGTTTTCATTTTGATGCAATTCAGTTTTTCAGATTTTTCTTTTATCACATGGGGCTTTGATGTTTTTTTTTTTTATTTTTTAAAGATTTTTATTTATTTATTTGAGAGAGAGAATGAGATAGAGAGAGCATGAGAGGGGGGAGGGGCAGAGGGAGAAGCAGACTCCCTGCTGAGCAGGGAGCCCGATGCGGGACTCGATCCCAGGACTCTGGGATCATGACCTGAGCCGAAGGCAGTTGCTTAACCAACTGAGCCACCCAGGCGCCCAGGCTTTGATGTTTTTACATCTGAGAAAACCTAAACTCTTTGCCTCACCTGAGATCATGAGGAATTTTACATTGTGCTGTGTTTTTCTTCAGTTATACAGTTTTAACTCTTATGTCTAAGCCTCAGGCCTGTTTGAGTTCATTGTTGCACGGGTTGCCAGGGAAGGGTCTGATTCATCCTTCCGCGTGTGGATGCCCCGCTGCCCTGGCGTCCTTTGGGCGTCCTTTGTTGAAAAGCTATCCAGTCCCCATCGGATCGCCTCAGCACCTCTATCAAACTGCAGGTGACCAAGTGTATTGCTGTCCCCGTGAACTCGAACGCCCAGTCTTAGACCAACAGCACCACACTGTAGCTCATGTCATTTGAAGGTTTGGTTTTGTTATGTTAACATATGGAACAATGAGGATATAATGATTTTACTATCTCCCAATGCTGCAGCTCCTTTCCCACTTGGACCATCTAGTTAAATTGATTTTTACTGTTCAAGTTCTTTGAGAACTGAGCATGATCTTGGACATTTTACTTTAATGTTTGCTTTCTTGCCATGTTCCATTTCTGGGGCGCAAGTGGTTTTGCTAATTTATAAAACATACAGCTCTTCCTGACTGGATTGCAATTCCATTGTTAGGATTTTTTTTCTTTTTTTAAAAGATTTCATTTATTTGGCAGAAAAAGAGAGAGAAAGCACAAGCATGGGGAGCGCCAGCAGAGGGAGAAGGAGAAGCAGGCTCCCTACTAAGCAGGGAGCCTGATGCGGGTCTTGATCCCAGGACCCTGGGATCATGACCTGAGCTGAAGGCAGATACTTAACCGACTGAGCCCAGGCGACCCAGGATTTTTTTTTCTTACTCTGGTTCTATGAATGAAAGCAACTTCATCTTTTAAAGATAATACATAATTTTAAAAGATCATTGTATTATTACTAAGAATATAAGTTATAATTAGCTTTGGTGATTGGCAACAAGAAATGGACATTTACTGCATTTTCTTATTGAAGCCATATATAAACTGTGTAACCTGAGCAGAGGCTGTAGCTGGGGTCCAGAAATTTTAATTATGTCAAATGCAGTTTTATATCACTGCAAAATAGTGATGTTTTTGGTTTCACCTCTTAGAGGGGACGGAAGCTGATTGTAATTTTGTTATATCCCAGTTTGCGCTGTTGCAGAGCCTGTCACTGTGGAGCTTTTACTCTGCTCTCACATTAGTTAAAACATTATCTTGGGGCGCCTGGCTTGCTCAGTCGGTAGAGCATGGGACAACTCATGATCTCAGGGCTGTAAGTTCGAATCCCATGTTGTGTGTAGAGATTACTTAAGTAAAAAAATCTTTAAAACAAATTACCTTATGCAGTGAACTTCAGACTTAAGGTTCATCTAGGAACACAAGGATATTATTAGAAAATCTCTAAACTCACTTTCTCATGTTATCGAAATAATTAGAAATAATAATATCATCTGAGTAGATGATAAGAAGGCTGCAGAAATCCTTAACCTGATTGGTTGGGCTATCATACAGAGCTGTAAATGCCAACCCATCATTGTGTTGAATAGAGAACCACTGGAAGCACTCTTCATAGAAAGAGGTGCACTTTCACCAGTTTCTTGGCCGTGTTCTAGTACAAACCAGTACAAGGATGAGGTGTAAGTTATTAGGAAGTGGAGGCACCATTAACTTGTACAGATGATTGGATTGTGTGTGTAGAACACCAGAGAATCAACTAGAGAACCAAAAACAACATGCCGAGAGTCTGACTTGACTTTGTGAAGTGTGAGAAATTCCAGATATAATAAGAGTTCCTTTGAAAGATTTCTAAGTACTACATTTGACTAAGAAAGAATTAAAAATGAAGGATGGCGGGGCGCCTGGGTGGCTCAGTCGTTAAGCGTCTGCCTTCGGCTCAGGTCATGATCCCAGGGTCCTGAGATCGAGCCCCACGTCGGGCTCCCTGCTCAGCGGGAAGCCCGCTTCTCCCTCTCCCACTCCCCCTGCTTGTGCTCTCTCGCTCTCTCTCTCTATCAAATGAATAAATTCTTTAAAAAAAAAAACTTTAAAAAAC
This sequence comes from Leptonychotes weddellii, assembly GCF_054177405.1. NCBI lineage: Eukaryota > Metazoa > Chordata > Mammalia > Carnivora > Phocidae > Leptonychotes > Leptonychotes weddellii. Next base: position 9,514,436 of record NC_138373.1, on the reverse strand, counting down.
ACTTTAAAATAAAAAATTTAAAGGCTAATAAAAAATTTATTATTCATCGATATCCCATGGTAGTATTTCTCCAACTAACTAGCACTTTGTCTTGTAGACACTTGTGTATCAGCAGATACAGAGCCATCGCCTTGCTGGGTTGAATGGCAACGAGGAACTCCACTGATGGGAACCGGAGGTTAACTGCCGTTTTTATAAGGCGGCAAAGGGTCAAAGAACACGTGCACCTTAAAATGATAAGAAAGGGGCGCCTGGCTGGCTTGGTTGGAACTCATGACTCCTAATCTCGGGGTTGTGAGTTCAAGCCCCATGTGGGATACAGAGATTACTTAAAAATAAAATTTTTAAAAATAAATAAATAAGATGATAAGAATACCAAAGTATCATCTGTAATAAAGCAACAGTTTAAGCAGTCATCAAGAATTTTTAAAGCTGCTGTTTCTATCTGCTCTTTTTTTTTTTTTTTAAAGATTTTATTTATTTATTCATGAGAGACAGAGAGAGAGAGAGGTAGAGGGAGAAGCAGGCTCCCAAGGAACAGGGAGCCCGATGTGGGACTCGATCCCAGGACCCTGAGATCATGACCTGAGCCGAAGGCAGACACTTAACCATCTGAGCCACCCAGGCGCCCTCTATCTGCTCTTTACTGAGTATGAGCAGAGTGTTTGCCAATCTGCTGGCACAACTTCATCTTTGTTGGATTTTTATCTCCATTTCTTTAACTATACTAAGCATTTTCTCTTGCTTCTTGAATCTCTGATCATTAATTTTTTGGATTAGCTCTTTGTAAGTACAATACAACCCTTTGTCCTCTGTCTTGCAAGTAGCCATTCCCTGTGTCTTACATGTCCTCTGACACATTTTGGCTGACTTTGCCATCCTTCATTTTTTTTTTTAAGATTTTATTTATTTATTTGACAGAGAGAGAAAGATACAGTGAGAGAGGGAACACAAGCAGGGGTGTCAGAGACGGAGAATCCCAAATGTTTTTCCCCCTCCTTTTCTTGTATAATTCCCTCCTGTTAGAATCCTGCCAATCAGATATTCTTAGTATATTTACTTCATTTGACCTGTGTCCTGTTGTCTAAGCCATGGCTCATTGCTACCCTCCTTACCTCACTGCCACTCTGACCTTCCCTGTTGGGCTGTCACCACTCATGCTTGCCCCCTCATCTAGCTCAGGCTCCTAAAGCCCTCGCTCGGTTTCCCCTGCCACTCCTGTCAGTCCTCTTCTCATTCTGCCACCATAGGCCAAGTCTTAGTTTTTTGGGAGATGTGCAAGAAGGTACCATTGGATATCTTTATTGGGAGGAAGTATTTGAGTCTTTTATATTTTTTTACAGAAGGTTTTTCCCTTTCTTTTTCATGCCATAGGAGATCTCAGTTTTCTCTTTAGCTTTTAGTTGATTGCACTTAAATCATCATTTTGGACATTGTTTTCTCTCTTTTATTCACATAGTCATTTCCTGAATAGTTTGTATCTAAAAATAAACATGCTGAATTGAGAAAAGTCCTATTTTATTGAATTCTTTAGCTGTCTGTATGTATGGATATAATAGTGTTGCTATCATAGAGGTTTCTTTTTTCTCCCCTGTACTTTATATCTTCATATTCTCAATTTATGCTGCAGTTTCTTTTAATATTTCCATTTTACTTTATTTTTTATATATTTCTTGGGTATAACAGTCATGGTCCAGTCAGGAGAAAAAAGCCATACCAGTTATTTGAATGGAGAAAATTTACTGTAATGATGAACTGGTTATAGTCATTAGCTTTGTAACAAGAAAGAGTATGTTAAAGTATAAGTAACAACCCAGGGAATTGTCTGCCACCCCTAGAACTTTAATTTTGACTTACGAGGTCAAAAGAGAGTATTTGGATGTTACTGATGTCTGAGGGGACGGGGACGTGTTAAAACTGGTTCTGGTAGTGTTGGAAAAATTTTCCAGTGGGTCTTGCTATTGCTATGGGAAAGGTCTACTTTGAGCAGGTTGATGGAGGGCACAAGCAGTGACCTACCCTGATCGGAACAAGATGCAGACAAGAAGCCAAAAGGAAGTCACGGGTTCATGTTCTCTACTCTAGCCTTGTAGCCTCCTCCCTGCTGTGTTCCCTTGGGAGTTTTTGCAAGGAGCCAAACTGGTTTGCAGTCCAGGCTCCAGCAGGGTCTCAAAGGGTGTGTCTGGAACTGGGACAAGAGCTTCATGACCGCACTGACTACTGCCTCTGGCTGCTCCATCCACACCCTTCTCCACGTATTTGGACTTTCCTAGAACAGCAGAACATCTGTTCCCCGCTGGTAGGATGTAGCTCTCTTTCCTACAGAGTCAATCATTTCTGCCCTCTCCCCAGAATGAGGACTTCCAATGTTCTGACAGTCATTGTGCCTATCCCTGGGAGACCTATTAGTGTCCTTTCATGAGGTATATTATTTGTGTCTCAAATGTACTGTCAACCTGTTTGAATATTCTTTTTTCTAGAGGCTACATGGTAACAGAAGCTGAACAAAACTTGTAAAATAATAATGCAAAGTAGAATGGAGAGCAGTTTATATATCCAAATACATTGTATTTGCAGAAAGACACACTCCTAACATGGAAGAAAATATGCACAGTGTTCACATTTCTACAACTTGTCACAAGAATTCATACCTTCTTTAATTCATTACCCATTATATTGTATTTCCTTTGCCTTCAGTCAGGACCTTAGCTGGTAAGGTTGTTTACCTGGTTGAGGTCACCTGAACCTTCATTCCTGTACCCCAGTGGATTTGCCTTTTTTGTTTGCTTTCATTTTTCTCTTAACTTTTACTGATGAACACTGATGTAGTAAAGAGACAGCCCACAGAATCTCAGGGGTTCGAGATTGTTCCCTGCTGTTGTTGTGGGGAGCAAGCCTGTTTCCCGTTGGTAATTGCTTGTTGCTTTAGGAGTAAGTGTCCCTTAGCATGGCAAGCTGGTTCTTTTTGAGCTATTTCCAGTTGACAGGATTCTCTGTGTGCTTCTCATGTCACATAGCGCCAGCACAGGATTAGTCCATCAGGAGAACTGTGTGGTTGTGCTTAGCCTTCCTACATGTGCGGTTGGGCAGTGTGTGCTTTTGTGTCTAGCCACAGAGGTCCACGTCCAATTACCTATCCTAATTGTTGGCAGAGCGTTAGGCAGAAAGGTGTATGTCGTACCCTTGTTAATAAAGGGATTTATTAGGAGGGGAAAAAAATCAACATATCTTATTAAAGTGATTCTTAACTGTGGAGTATTGAGTCATTACAGCTGAGGTTTACAAGTGATTTCCTTCCTTCCTTCTGTCCGTCCTCCTTTCAGAAGGAGGCAGAGGGCAGAGGGAGAGGGAGAGAGACAGTCATAAGCAGGTTCTGTGCCCAGCATGGAGCCTGACGCAGGGCTCCCATGTCTTGACCCTGAGATCATGACCTGAGCCTAAGACAGATGCATAACCACCTGAGCCACCCAGGCGCCCCTACGAGTGATTTTCAATAGTTTGTAAAAGTCTGTAAAAGTCTTTTATTTCTTTAGTAAGCTCTACACCCAGCATGGGGCTTGAACTCATGACCGTGAGATGAGGAGTCGTGTGCTCTACTGACTGAGCCAGCCAGGAACCCCTGTAAAAGCATTTTTAATGTTGAGTGAAAAGAGAGTGTGACTAATTTTCTTCAAATCCAAAGATAAGAATGTCAGAGAAAAAAGCAGCAAATAATCTCAGAAAATTAGTAATAGTTAAAACTTTGTTTAGTTTGGATTTTAGATGAATTTTGCCCCTTTGCTACCTAGCAAACTTTTGTCCTTTCAAAGTCTTTATGTATGCATTGCATGCGTTATTAGGGTAGGAGAGATTTTCCTACACCATCTACCTGTATGCCCTACAGTGTAATTAGATACTTTGATTTGTTTTTACAGGTATTTCCCTGGAAATGGCAGCTGTGACAGTAAAAGAAGAATCAGAAGATCCTGATTACTATCAATACAACATTCAAGGTAATACTATGCATTCCATTTTTCTTCCCAAAAGTTATTGGTGGTTAAAATTCAAATTTATCAATTGCTTGAGTTCGTTAAATACTCATTTATTGATTGTTTCTTGATTGGCATGCATGCTTATAATTTATCACTGGAATAAGATAGATTTCAAAAATGTGGCAGTGAAATAAGTAATCTGTCTACAGGGGAAATGTAAAATAGCCATTAATATTCTTAAAAGGATAAGCAAAAGTTGTGGCACAATTTAGAATTCAGTTCTAGTTTCTAGTGTTAATTTGCAAGACACAAGAGGTCTTCTGAACCTCGAATGCTCTATTTGTGCAACAAAAAAATACTTGTGTAAGTATTATCATTATCTTAAAAATCTGTAAAAGGTAAGACGTTAATAAATTTTTAGCTATTATTTATCACTTCGTTCCACATCTTTCTGCTTGCTTATTAGGGAGGCATTAAAGGTTGTGGTTTTATAATGCAGTTTGCTCTTACCCGTCATTGGATTTTAGTTTAGAAGAACGTTTTCTATATTTTATAGTCCATTTTATTTTTATAGATGCATAAAATACATGAAAATATTTAAAGTATAAAAGCTGATTAGTTTTGTTGTCGGTATATACCTATAAAGATATCTTCACTGCAGTCAGGATAATGACATTTCCATAACCCTCAAGTTTCTTTGTGTTCTGTTGCAATTCACTGCCCTCCCCAGCCAACCAGTGATCTGTTTTCTGTCATTTGACATGAGTTTCCATTTTTTTAGAAATTTCTATAGGTGGAATCATTATAAAGTATGTACTGTTTTCTTGGGATGGGATGTGACTTCTTTCATTCCACATAATTGTTTTGAAATTCATCCACAGTGTTACATATATCCATAGCTAATGCTATTTTATTGCTGAGGATTATTCCATTGCTTGGCTGTCTACCACAATTTGTTTATCTCTTTGTATATTGATAGATATTTTGGTTGTTTCTAGTTTGGGGGGCTCTTAAAAAAAAAGTTGCTATGAATTTTTGTGTGCAAATTGTTGTATGGAAATATGCCTTCATTTCTCTTGAGTAGATTCCTAGAAATGGAATAGCTGGGACATATGGTAGGTATTTAATTTTGTAAGAAACCCGCACAGTGCTTGTACTATTTTACATTTCCACCGGCAGTTCCTAGTTGTCCCACATCCTTACCAACACTTGTCGTGTCAGTCTTCTTTTTAGCCATTTTAGTGAGTGTCTTGCAAGACCTCATTTTACTTGTGATTTGTGATTTGCCTAATAGTTGTAGCTCATTTAAAAAGATAAGCCCTTACCAGTTCTGGAGCATTGTAAAAGTTTTATGAATAAATTTATTCTGATTTGTAATCATGTGAATATCTGTATACATATATTAAACTGTTTCATAGTGAATTTCATTATTTTTATTTTTAAATTTTTTTAGAATTTCATTATTTTTATTCATCAGTTTTGAACACTTTTTTAAATTTTTTTAAAAAGATTATTTGACAGAGAGAGAGAAGGAGATCACAAGTAGGCAGACAGGCAGACAGAGGGAGAGGGAGAAGCAGGCTCCCTGCTGAGCAGGGAGCCCGATGTGGGGCTCGATCCCAGGATGCTGGGATCATGACCTGAGCCGAAGGCAGACGCTCAACCGACTGAGCCACCCAGGAGCCCTGAAAATTTTATTTCTTGTGATGTTAGTAATCACACGGCTAAGAGGTTGAGACAGTTCTATGGAGTTTTAATTAAACAGTTAAAATTTTGGAAAAAATTTAGCCTTTATAAAAGTAGCTGTTGGTACCTTACTAATACATGGGCATAAATTTAATAAATATTGTGGAATACAATAGTCTTTTTTTGTTCTTACACAGATTATTTTTAAAATAAAAAGTCTGCCTTCATCTTTGGTATTGTCTGTTTAGAGTTGTGTTATTCTCAGCCATGAGTATAAAAGCTTTTCTGTCCCCTTTTCAGATTGTAGGTTGAGTGATTTAAAGTGATGCATGAGAAATGAGGGTTGGAAATCAGATGTTTGTAGAGGGAAAGATGGCTTGAAATGATGGTACCTTAGGTACAGTTAAAGGAGGTAGGAGCTATGTTTTATAAAAATTTTGTAGTTTTACATTTAGGTCTTTGATCAATTTAGGCCTAATTTTTGTATGGTGTGGAAGATAATTTGGTTCAAACTTAGGCATATGGATATCCAAATTTTCCCAGTAGCATTTGTTGAAAAGACTTTTTTTCCATTGCATTACCTTTGTATCTCAATATTCTGTTCCATTGATCTGTGTGTCCTTTTGCCAACTTCACATGTGTTGAGTACTATAGCTTATAGTAAGTCTTGAAATCAGAGTGTGGGAGTCCTACAGAATTGTTCTTCTTTTTCAAAATTATCTTGTCTATTGTAGCTCCTTTATTTTTTTTTTTATTTTTTTTAAAGATTGTGTTTATTTATTTGAGAGAGAGAGGATGAGAGAGAGCACGAGAGGGAAGAGGGCAGAGGGAGAAGCAGACCCCCTGCTGAGCAGGGAGCCCGATGTGGGACTCGATCCCGGGACTCCAGGATCATGACCTGAGCCGAAGGCAGTCGCTTAACCAACTGAGCCACCCAGGCGCCCTATTGTAGCTCCTTTATTCATATCAGTTGTAAAAATCAGCTTGGTGATTTGTTGAAAAAACTGTGGGGATATTGATAGAGATTATGGTGAATCTGAACAGCTGATTTGGGCTAATTCCCTTCATGCCCGATCTTTTGGTTCATGAACATGGTTTCTGTCTCTTACCTGTTTAGCTTTTCCTAGGTTTCTTTTATCAGAGCTTTGTTTTCGGCAGAGAGATCCCATAGTGCACATTTTGTAAGATTTACATCTAAGTATTTAATGTTTATTGTTGTTACTGAAAATGGTACTGTTCTTTTACATTTCAGCTTCCAACTATGGCCAGTCCATAGAACTGCGGTTGATTTTTAAGTACTGACCTTGTATCTTGTGACTCAGTTAAAATTCACTTATTAATAAGTTCAAGCAACTCGTGGGTGAAGTCTTTGGGATTTTCTAAGGAGACAATGTCATTCCTTCTGTTTCCTTTCCTTGTGTTAATTGTGCTGTCTGGGACCCTCTGGTCTTGTATTGAACAGGAGTAGTGAGAGTAGACATCCAAATCTTTCAGTATAATAGCTGTGGGGTTTTTGTAGATGCCCTTCATCAGTTCGAGGACGTTCTCTTGTGTTCAGTGCTTATAGTGATTGGATGTCGAATTTGTAGAAGGTCTTTTCTATATCTCTTGAGATAATTATATGGGTTTTTCATGTTTAGTCTGTTAAAATGGGGATTGGTACTAATTTTCAGATGTTAAACCAGCCAGGCATTACTGGGATAATAAACCCTATTTGGTTATAATGTATTCTTTCTATGTATTATTGATTGTTCTTAAGAGGAATGTGTCAGAAGACTTCTTTTCTTGTAAATGTCTTTGTATTTGGTTTTGGTAATACTGACCTCAGTAAAATGAATTGGGAAGTGGTGATGTATTGGAAGAGTGTTTTTGTAGAATTGGTACTATTCTTTTCTTTAGTATTTGGTGAATTTTGCCAGTGAAGCCACCTAGACCTTTTGGTTTCCATAATGGAAAGTTTTTAAACTCGGTCTGTTTTTTAATTTTTAAATTTCTTTTAGTAGTTGTGGGCTGTTGAGGTTACGTATTTCTTGATTGAGCTTTAGCAGTTTGTGTCTTTTAGGGAATCTGTCTACTTTGCCTTAAGTGTCCTTTTTTTATTTTAATATTTGCAAGGTCTGTAGTGATGCCCCTCTCATTTCCAGTTTTCTTAATTTGTGTCTATCTTTTTTTCTTGGTTGTCTGGCTCAGGGTTTCTCAAGCTTGTCAATATTGACATTTTGATCCAGCAGTTCACTGTTGTGGGTATCTCTCTTATGCTATGAATTGTAGAATGTTTAGTAGCTTTCCTGGCCTTTACCCAATGGATACCAGTGGTATCTCCCTAGCTGTGACCATCTAAACTGGCATAATTATATGATATAATCACTCCCTGTGGAGTGGGGACACAGTCACTAGCAGTGGAGAACCATTGGTCCAGCTCTGGAGCTTTTACGTAATTTTCTTTTTTCTCAGAGATCCAGCTTTTATTTTCAGTGAGTTTTGCTCTTAAGTTTCTTTCTTTTTTCTTGTTTTAATTTTAATTTGTTTTTATTTTATGTTTCTTAAGATAGAAGAGTAAATTTAATGCCATAAATTTCCCTCTTAAGCATCAGTTCATCTGTAGCCCACAAACTGATTTATATTTTCATTCAATTCAAAACATTTTCTGATTTTCCTTGTGATTTCTTCTTTGTCCTGACATTTTTGTAGAGGTGTGTAGTTTTTTTTAAAATAAGTTTTTATTTTAATTCCAGTGTAGTTAACATACAGCATTATATTAGTTTCAGGTTTACAGTATAGTGATTCAGCACTTTCATACAGTACTCAGTGCTCATTGCTGACAAGTGCGCTCCTTAATCCCTCTTACCTATTTCTCCCATCCCCCTGCCCACCTCCCTCTGGTAACCATTTGTGTGTTTCTGTAGTTAAGTGTCTGTTTGTCCCTTTGTCTTTCTGATATTTTTTCCCCTTTACTCGTTTGTTTTGTTTCTGAAATTCCACATATGAGTGAAATCATAGGGTATTTATTTTTCTGTGACTGACTTATTTTGCTTAGCATAATATTCTAGCTCCATCCATGCCATTGCAAGTGGCAAGATTTCATTCTTTTTTATGGCTGAATAGTATTCCATTCTCTCTGTATTCCACATTTTCTTTATCCATTCATCGATAGACACTTGGGATGCTTCCGTAATTTGGCTATTGTAAATAATGCTGCTATAAACATAGAGGTGCATATATTCCTTTGAATTAGTGGTTTTGTATTTTTTTGGGTAGATACCCAGTAGTGTGATTACTGTGTCATAGCAGGAAAAGTGTGTAGTTTTAATTTCCACATACTTGTGGACTTCTCGGGTATCTTTCTGTTACTGATTCTCAGTTTTTTTCTGTTACGGTTGGCGAACACTCTTTGTATAATTTCAGTTATTTTAACTTTGTTAAGGTTGGTTGATAGTCATTTAGGTCTGCTATCCCTACTGCTATTTTTTTTTTTTTCCTACTGCTATTTTTGACTGCTTGTTCTAGCAGTTAAAACAGTATTGAAATCTCCAACTGGCTTTGGATCTGTTTCTCCTTTCATGCTTTCTGAAGGGCTGTTGTTAGGTGCCAGTATCCTTAGAAGCTTCTTCCCTTGGACTCCTTTCTAGGCAACCCCCTTTGAGTGGTAACCCTTCTTGTGACCTGTAGCAACCTGCATTAGTTTTGTCTGGTTTTGTATTTCACGCAAGTGGAATCCTTTTGCATGTACTGGTTGTATTAGGCTTCGGTTTGTTTATTTATTTATTTATTTATTTATTTATTTATTTATTTATATATATATATATATATTTTTTTTTTTTTTAAAGTAATCTCTACACCCATTTTGGGGCTTGAACTCACAACCCCAGGATCAAGAGTCACACACTCCACCAGAATGATCCAGCCAGGCAGCACTAGGCTTCTTTTATAAAACAAAATTTGTGAGACATATTGTTAGGTGTGCTTATAGATTATTTATTTGCATTGCTATATTGTATTTCTAAAATACTTTCTCTTAAAGTGAAATAGTGAAACCTAAAGACATAATGTACATCTGCCCAGGTTTATGGAATCTTACTCTTTAGACATCTTCTCTTAGGAATGTTTGATTTTCATGACTGGGTAGACACCACTAGCATTTTGAGTGTGCTTAGAATGAATAAAATCCAAATATGTGTGTTAAAACATACATAGCTAAAATTAAACATCATAGGTAGTTTGAGAGGACAGTGACCTAGAATGGTATCCTGGGCAAATATTAACCACCAGAAATCAAGTTTAACAATATGAATTTGAGGCCAAAGAAAAAAAAGTAATAGGTATAAATAGTTAAACTATATAATGTATACTAATAAGTAACTGAGGTGAAATAGCGATTATTAATATATACCGTGTGTGTGGGTATATATACCCACACATACACACACAAACATATACCTTACAGTATAGCCTCAAAATTAAAATAGAAATAAAGCATTGACACAATTGTGATAAATTTATAGGCCTACAGTCATGTGGGATTTTTTTTTTTTTTTAAGGTTTTATTTATTTATTTGACACAGAGAGTGCATGCACAAGCAGGGAGAATGGCAGGCAGAGGGAGAAACAGGCTCCCTGCTGAGCAGGGAGCCAGATACGGGACTCCATCCCAGGACCCTAGGATCATGACCCCAGCGGAAGGCAGATGCTTAACCGACTGAGCCACCCAGGCGCCCCAGTCATGTGGGAGAGTCTAACAAATGACTGTCAATAACTAAAACATCATGCTCATGAATACCTATAGATTATAAGTAGAATGTTTGCATTCTACAGTAGAAAAATAAGCTAATTGATGCACATGTAGAACTCAGCACCAAGCACATAAATTTACAAAGCATGGATCTTTTACAAAAGTTGACTTTATCCTTGTTCATGGATAACCTTAAATTCTCTGAACATAATATAATTAGTGCAATTAGAATTCAGAAGTAAACAGGTTATTTATTTATTAAAGATTTTATTTATTTATTTGACAGTGAGAGAGACAGTGAGAGAGGGAATACAAGCAGGGGGAGTGGGAGAGGGAGAAGCAGGTTTCCCGCTGAGCAGGGGCTTGATCCCAGGACCAGGACCAGGACCTGAGCTGAAGGCAGATGCTTAACAACTGAGCCACCCAGGTGCCCCATAAACAGGTTATTTAAAATAGAAATCCTACAAAAATGTACTTTGTGTTAAAGAGGACCTTAGTTTTAAAAAACTAGAGCAGAACAATACTTAGGATACTACAAAGCCAGACTTAAGAAAAAGCAGCTAAAGCCGAACTTAGAGGTCAAGTAACACCCTTAGCTATCATTTAATTAATTGTTTTCTGCGTATTGTTTACCCAGGAGCGCATGACTAGGAAGCAGTGAATCAGACATTTGAATTCAAGCCTCTTTCATTCAGTATCTTGCTCTTAGTTGAAATTTCAAATACAGTTTGTGCATTTTCTCTGAACTTGTTTTCTTCTATGACATGTTCTTTACTTACAATGTGTAGTTTGAGTCTTTGTGAAATTTCTCATGAGTTAGGGGCACTTTTCAAAAGTCTTATAACACTATCCTATATTCAGAGATAGTGAAGTGTTTTGTATTCATTTTAGTACAAGAACGTTGTTTCTTTTAAGTAGACATTAAAAGCACAATGTTTTGTTGTCTGTTTTAGATTGATTATTCTCATCACTAACAAGCTTGATACTACATGTAACGTGTTGTCAAAATCTTTATAGTGTTCTATGAAGGTTTAGTTAACTCAAAATACTTACTATATTAATAACTAGGAAGAACAATGTGAGGTTATTAAGGAATCCTGTGGGTCTGCAGGAAAGGGGGAATTGTGAATTAATAACTGTTAGTTTGTCTTGTTTCTGTTTCAGTGGAGATTCAGGCTTACTGATAGTTTAATTACATGATTTTAGAGATTCTGAGGAAGGTATAACAATTTGATTCTGCAGTTCTCTTCAGCATGACAAAAAATTAAATATTTGTAAGGGAGGGAAGAAATACACCTCGTGTAATAAATCTGCAATTACAATCTGTATGAAGTGAAAGTTGCAGTTTGCTCTTAGGAACCAACCTTCTACTGGGTAGAAAGACCCATGTCCACCGTTTTAGACATGTCATTCCCATTCAATCCATATATGTCTGGTCATTTTCAAAATCTCATTGGACTGTCTATATACGAATTTATCTGAGTACACCTTTTCCATTCAATAAGACCATAAATGGATGCCACTCGTTTTGTCATATTTTTTTCATTTTGCCTTTTTTTGTTCATGAAAAGGCTGTATTACTCCATATCTCTCACCCAAATTTGTTTACTGAAGTGACCCAAAATATATTTTTGGGATTACTTTTGAAGTATTATCTTTGTATTCCAAAGCAGGCCCTTCCGAAACTGATGATGTTGATGACAAACTCCCCCTTTCGAAGTCTTTACAAGGTATAACCTTTTTGCTTCCGTTTTCCCACATACTGTTCTGATGTGATGTTCTTTATATTGGACAGACTGTGTTTTAGTATTAATATCTGTATTGTTACTTTTCTAAATGGAAAAGGAAAAAGAAAATGTATTGGCCTTTTTTTTAAACATAAATGAACTTCACAAGCAACAATTTTTCAAAACCAATTTTCCCTTTTGTGAATCTAGTAATGAATCTCGAAATGGGTACATGACACACTTTCATATTTAAGGTAAAGTACACATTTATACCTTATATCAGAATAGCCAGAAATACGGTGTTTATTGTATAGTTAGTAATGTAAATTTCGATAAGGTCATGTTGATACTTAGTTTTTAGAAAGATTTGTGAAATACCACTTTGTAAATAAATCCCCAAGTTTATTAATTGAATACTTTTCTGGGAATTTTTGTATAGTGTGCCCTAACTTGATGATTGTAGGCTATTTGTGATGGCTTTTACTTCTGTCTATTCTGGCTGTGGTCGAGTAGGATCTGGTTTTTTTTTGTTGTTTTTTTATTTTTAGTTTTACTTTGACTGTAAATGTAATTGCTTATTTCAGATTTAAAAAAAGAACAGAAAGGACCTGCACTCTTTGTGATATTAGGGTGGAACAACCTCCTTACCTTGTTATTCTTTACCCACCCTTTCCTCACTAAATACTGGTCTCTGCTCCATTAACTCCCATCCCTTTGACCTCACATCTTTGTTTCCATTGACTTTACAGTCAAAGAAGCCAATGCTCCATGAATTCAGATGTTAATGTTAAAGGTGTTGTGGGGGGGGCACTGTGTTTTGAGAAAGCATAGTTTAAAAGTTAATTAAAGAATAATTCATGGTTCTAGATTTATAGATTTACCTAGCGTTTTGAGCTCAGGTGAGTTTTTATAATAATGGAGTAAGTGGAAGAGAATCCCAAGATAATTATGGCATCATAAAGCTAGACATTTAAAAACCCAAAGTATTTGACCTTATTAAGGCATTTTAAGTTAAAAGGTACTAAGACGCTGAATGGCAGTTATTGAAACTGTAATTGATGCTCTTTAAAAATCAAGATAAAATATACTTAAAACCTATGTCTGAGGGTCACACCGTTAGTATAGCTTCTGAGTTCAGTTATCAGTGGATGACCAAATAGATTGGATTTTGCTTCCCCTGTGTGATTTATTCTTACTCCTAGGTAATATAGTTTATTGATACACGAAGGCAGTGATTTGCAGCTTTTTCCATGTTTGCAGCTCAGACATTTAAGGACAGAGGATGAATATTCTGGGGCAGTTTGGGCAATTAATCCTAAGTGGCTCTCTAATGTTGTAGATTACTTCTTTCCTATTTATGAGTAAAACTGCTCTAGTAGGATGAGCCTGTTTACCTTGTGACTGCCTAACCTGATACATTGCTTTATGTTCCAGTTTTTAGAAGCAGGCAGATTATATTACCTGAATTAAAATGCTTTTGAGACTAAAGGTAGTATCTTAAATTTTAACTTACGAGTTTCCTTTTAGTACAACTTTGATTAAATAATGGGGATTGAGTTTCCATAGCTTCCGCCATTGTAAAAATGGAAAGCAGGAAACATTTCACAGCCAAACCTGAACTTGTTTGTGTAGACTTTATTAATAGTCTGTGAGCAAAGATAGCATTTACTCGGATTTGTGTTTTTGTGTGTGCGTCATTGACAGATGAGCATGGTACCTTGAACCATAATTGTTCTGTATCTCAAATTCCAACATCTATCAGTAATTATATTGTATAGTTACAGTAAATAATATTAAATCCCCAAACCTACTTAGGTTTATTTTATCTGTTTACATTTTAAAATGATTTTTTGTGCTTTCAAATAGAAGTGTTACATGTTTTTCTGAATTAGATCACATTGTTGGAATTAACTGCGAAAGAGTTAATCAGTTTGTATATGTTGTATGGTTAAGTGTTAAATTATTTGCAGTGTTGCCTAGTTTCTCTTCTTTCAATGTAAGTTTTTACTGGTATAGTATATGTGGTTTATTTTCTCTTTAGGGAGCCATCATTCTTCAGAAGGCAATGAAGGAACAGAAATGGAAGTACCAGCAGAAGGTTAGATATAAAGGGATTTTTAATTTGCAGTATTCGTATTGTGTTTGTTCTCTGTTAAATATTACCCACAAAACACCTTATTTGGAACCAAAAAGATGATTATTTTGGTATGCCTTCTTAGCCAACAGGTTTATTTTTTTAGTCCTAAGATGTAATATACATATTTTACTCTACTGAGTAATAACGCATGTGGGGATGAAAACAGAAGTGGTAAGTAAAACTCTTCATGATGCAAAATACTGCCCTTTTGTCCTGATCGTCTTGTGCCATATTAAGGATCCCTTAAGAAAGAATGGCTTCAGTATTTTAGACCTAAAAATATGACTGGCTTCTGTTCATATTTCATTCTTAAACATATTATTTAATGGTACCATTTTTTGGAGTAGTATTTCCGCATAAGATTAATAAAGGAGGGATTTTCTCTCTGATTATTTTTATCCCCACAACTACCCTGTGGAACTCCTTTTTCTGTTTCTCAGCCAATCCTCCTTCAGTTGTGGCATTGAGGAAATACTTAACTGTGGTACGGCTCTTTAAATTCTCGCAATCCTAAGTGAAACTGTTATCTTGCCGAATGGCTTCCTATTTCTCAGCAGTTTATGTAGTTCCAGGAGAATTCTTGTAGATTTCTCCCAAGGAAAATGACTGGCATAAGGTATCTGAATCTTGTTTTAGAATTATGATTTCTCTCATAAACTGGTCATGTTGTGCCTTCTTTTTTCCCTGGAATAAAAAGGGAGTCTATACGATAAATTTTTATTCCTTATATTTGCTTTTTTATTTAACTTTTTAAAGTCATTAATTTTATTTCTACCTTCTTTTGAGGAGAAGGTGGTCTTAAGGTCCCTGGAATGTTGGCTAAGCTTTCCAAATTCAGTTTTAGAATTAGAATTAGGGTTTCTAACTGAAGTACATTTCTTGCAGAAAATATCGAGATGCTTATTTTCAACAGTATTTGACATTTCTTTTTGAGAACTTTTTATAGAAAATAGTGTGGATGATTTTTTTTTTTCCTGATGTTTTACTGTGTGGAGGTAATAGATGTTTCCTCTGTAACAACATCTCTATTTTAGATAGGCGGTCTGCATGCACCAGGGAGCTACCTGTATGCAGGCCACAGCGGGCCCAGGCAGTCTTCAGGCAGTCTGCGTTGCTCCATAGTCCACAATGGTATCTGATGACTAGGCTTTGAAATACTTGATGTTTGAGATTTTTATTGTCACATTGCTGTATGAACAGAGTTGAGTCGAACCTGGGTTCTGGTCTTTATTTCTTTACTAACAAGTGAACATGATCTTTGGCAAATCAATTAATCTCTCAACCTTTACAAAATGAAGAGAGTTGATGAGGATACTCTCTAGCTGAGCTTTCCAGCACTAACATTCTGATGTACATTTGTTTTATGTAGTAACACAAATATAAATATCTAAGTCCGTATCAAGTTAGGGGATAGAGTCCTGTATGCATCTGTCCCAGTCATGGTCTTGATATGAAGGTCCCCAAAGCAAAACATTGGTTGTGGTTTTATTTAACGATGTAAACCACTCCTAGGATTTCTGAAAGGAGAGGGGAAATAGTAAACAAAAGAGAAAGCCTTTGTGTCTATCCCAGCATTTTCTAGTTACAGCAGGAAAACAATAGTGACAGCATTATATTCTCCTTCTTCTAAAATCTGAGGTTTTTGAGTCCATCAATGCTTAATGCAAGTAACTTGGTATTATCAAATAGTTTGTCCCAGAGTTTTCTTTTTGTTTTCTCTTATCCCTGCTTGCAATGAAAAGGGTCAGATATTTTAACCTAACAGCTATGAGCTGAATTCAGATGCCAGTAAAAATTTTCTTGTAGGCTGCTTTTGGAGTAACAAATCAGTGAAATGTTGGAACATACAGAAAGTGCTTTATAATGAATGTCATTTTAGAATTTTATTTTTTTCAAGATTCTACTCAGCATGTCCCTTCAGAAACAAGTGAGGACCCCGAAGTTGAGGTGACTATTGAAGGTTAGTTACCTAAAAGCCTTGATTCCAAAAGTTTACTTCTGGTCATAAAACTCTTTGTCACATTCACATTGCTAAGTATGCATTTCATTCATTCTTAACGGAAACTTGTGAGAAGAATTGAAGCATATATGTGTATTTGTGACCAAAGCAGCCCACTTCCCAGCAGCGCAGCCGGTGCTTTGGGAGTTCTAGACAACAAAGCAAGCCGTGAGCTCGAGCAGTGGCCTGCGGGTGGACCGAGCTATCCTTTTCTGTCACCGGGAATCGAAAATAAATGAAAACTATGACCAGACGTGATGCACATGAGAACAGATTTTAGAACCTGTGGTTGGGTCGTGATAGAAGAGAGCTAACCAGTACCTCAATGATGCGGAAGGGAAAGTGTGGAGAGTTAGTTTGTCTTTCTTCACGTTTGCCCCTAGAAAACTATGAAAGGCTAATGCAGAATCTCTTTAAAAACAACTTTTGAAGCAGTAGCGACAAATAGATTCTTAAGAAATATCTTTAGCTAAAGTGGCTTCAAACCTAGTTTTGTCTTCCAAGGTACCGCATGAATGCAGATGGACCAGAGTTATGTATAAATCCAGCTAATGGGATTATTAACAGTATCACTTTTCATATTTAATAACTACTAAATGCATGTTGATATTTTTCCTTTTCAATTAATGTCTCACACTATACCTCTCAAAGATACCGCCCCCCACCCAGTACTTCTTTCCTAAGGTAAAATATTGAAACACTACAGTAAATGGCACTATGTGGAGGTTTATTTACCACCGCCACCCCCCGCTCTGTTCTAAAGTCCCTAAACTCGGGTAGATGTCATTTTATTGTGTATACACATAGAGGTAATTTTATACATAAATACACATGTATATATAGTTTTGCAAAGTTATGTAGATGTTTTCGGCATACAACATTATAACAGACATTTAAAATACACATATATCACATTTCCATAGGTTTGTCCCCCCTCCCCCTTCCCAACCACACATCTTGGTACTTCAGGTTTTGGGGACTTTTTTTGTGTGTTTTTGTTTCGTGTTTTGTTTTTTCCTGCAGCCTAACCTTTCTTAATTTGATCTCTCTCTCTTTTAATAACCTGTCTCCTTTGTCATTTGTTATTTATCATGTTTGGCTATTTCATACTATTCAAAATGTTTATCTTCATTGCTTCTGAAATATATATATATATAGCTGATGATTCTCATGAAAATTTATTTCATACTTCATGTGTTAATACCTCGATATCACATACATATTTCTTGTATCATTAATATAATTTTACTAACCTAAAAGCAATTTTGAATTGTTTGTAGTCAGCATTAAATACTCAAATTTAATTGCTTTTTAGTTAGAAACCTCAGTTATCAGAGAAGGACATCTTAAGAGCATGTAACTATTATGCACCCTCAGAACTTTGTCCTTTCTGTAGAGATAGGAAAAATAGATGATTATTAAAGTAATTAGAATAAAACTTTTTTATGAGAGAAAGAGAGCAGGGGTTGGGAGGGGCAGAGCGAGAGAGAGAATCTTAAGCAGGCTCCCCACTCAGCGCGAGCCCGACGTGGGACTGAATCTCATGACCCTGAGATCATGACCTGAGCTGGAACCAAGAGGGAAGCTTAACCCACTGAGCCACCCAGGTGCCCCTAGAATAAAACTTTTAAATAGGACTAGTAACTTAGTGGATTTATGAACGCTTAAAGCAGATAAAGGCAGTTAAAATTGCTTAAAAAATAAATACTTTTATAGCACAAGACCTCTGAAGATAATCATGAAATAAATGGATCATAAACCTAAAGTGTGTCAGTCTTTTCAATTTTGATTCTTTGGAGGAGAGTGATAAATCCTGTTTCTTTGAATCTTAAGACAGTGCCAGAAGTTTGCTTTACCCAGCTGAATTTATCAACAAGTTGTAGAATGTCTTTTATGTTCAGAAGAGCAGTGAAATGCCAGGTTTTTTTGAAGGAAGGTAAACTGTTAAGTGTGATATTAACAAGGAAGGTCAAATGAGAACTTACACATCTGTTTGATAAGTATATTGTATATTTTTTCTGGAAAGATGATTGCAAAATTGTAGAAACTAGTTAAATATCGATAGTGAGAAAAATAAAACGTGGTATATCCTCATAATAGAAAAAAATACACAAACATTGAAATAGGGGGGTGGTTTTTTGTTCAGTTTGGTTTTAAGTAAGTGATCTGAAAAAAAGACCCTTACTATAAGAAGTTTCGAGATTGAAAAATCCCTGCCTTTCATGAACAAAGCAAGTTTAAAAGGAAAATTGTATCTAGAAAGCTTGAAAGAAGCTAAATGAAGATAATCCTGTTTGCTTGGGATGACTTTTATTTTCTCCCATTATATCTTTCTGCATTTCCCAAATAGTATACAAAAGAAAAAAAAAAGAACTTGTCATCAAGTAAGTTTGTTAGATTTTTCCACAACACTTTATCATTGATCTCTGTATTTGAAATCATGTGGAGATGCAAAGAGGCTAATTTGGCATCGATGCAGACACGTCATCCAGGATCATAATCTTTACCATTGCTGGTGGTGTGTGCTCAGAGTTGTGCTCGCCCGTTCATGGTGATCCATTTGTCTTTGAAGTTAGTGGTACACACTTCCCCCCTTGTGTGACTTAGGTTTGGGAACTCGCCTTTGGAATAAGAGGACCACACTTGCCTTAATTTAGTAAACACTGTGCCCACATTTGGGGGTAAAATCAGACAGCTGACAGGTCTTTGATGCATGCAGAGAACATCTTTTTTCAGAATTGTTTGATACAGCTGTCATGGGCATGGTAATAAAGGGATCTTTTGTGCTTCAGAAGAGCTTCTCTGATCATGTACTTTTTTTAGGACATTGGTTCCCAAACCTGAGCCTTTCACACATGTCCGTTGTGCTGTGGCCTAACCTCCTGTTTGTTTCTTCACCCCAGATTTTTCTTTAACTTGATTGTAAAGAGATGCATTTAGAAATTAATCCTTCATCTTCTTAAGTAAAACTGTATTTGAAGTAGTAGATTTTCTTTCTCCTGTACATGGAGACACATAAGTACTTCAACACAGAGGTGCACTTCTACACGTAGTTGGCACATGGACCGTCGTCGGAGAACACTGGTAGAGCTTCAGTGGCTGGATTACTTGTCGTCCTCTGTTGGAATCCTTTTTGTGACATTCATGCATAGGGCCTTCGTCAGTATTTGGCTGCTGCTTATACTCGAGGACTGCACTTTGCAAGTATTCATTTAATCGTTGCGCAAATACCACGCACCTTGTCTGTCCCTTGGGACCTGTACGAGGTAGTAAGGATTTAGGCATGAACCAGATAAGCAAGTCCACTGGAGGGTTTTGATCAAGGAGCAACAGGTTCTGTCCTTCCCTTTGTAGAAACAAGGCTGCTTTGTGAAAGACGGAGAGCAGGCAGGGTGGAGCAAGAACTCCAGCGCAGAAGGCTGTTGGGTGTGGTTACCCAGGGCCCAAGGCTAGGTGTTTTAGAACAGGACCAAGGCAGTGGAGATAAAAGTGGGTGAATTCAGAGTGAGTTCTGAAAATAGAGTCAATAAGTAGGCTTTGCTGTTCATCATTGTTTAATTATTGTGCTCATCTTAGAAATGTTACCGGCACGTTCATAGAATCTGGATGACTGAGTAGGTTAGTATTTGAATTTTTTGTGTTTTGATTTTTATAGCTGCTGAAGAGTCACGTAATGAACTTCCAGTTGTTTATGTAGAAATTAGAGTTTTAGAGGAGTTGGGACCTGGATCCATGGATGAAAACTGCCATCCATTAATTTGAAATGTGTAGGGTAATTCATGGCTCTGCATAATTTCAAAAGGGATGTAGTGTCTTGTTTATTTTGACTTTTAAAAGATAGGTGTCAGATTGTAAAATATTACTATTGGATTGTGTTGCAAATAAGAGTACCAGAAAATTTGTTTCATATTCTGTTAATGCATTCAGCATTCAGGATGCCGTAATAAATTTTAGCCCTGAAGTCTGTGCTATCCTGTAGGTATATTTGTAAATACGTTGCAAAAAAGAGAACGGGCTTTTCTTTGAGTTAGGGATGGTAGCTGCCTTTTCTCAAAGTGTGGTGGGTGCTTGTGTTCGTACTGATAAGCGTAGTTCTTAGTTACTACTGCATACCAACTTGTGCACATTAAAATATTTTGAAATTTATCTTAAAAGCTTTTAGCATTGATGATGTAAACATTTTTAGTTTGGGCTTGAATTTGAAGCTTCCTGAAATAGGTGTCTCTAACACAAAAGTGGTTGCTTCTAATGTGGAAATGTCATGATAATTAGAATGACAGCATTCGGTCTGCCAGACCTGAGGGTCACAAGAGGCAAATACTTAAGAGCTTTATGTGATAGTTTTGCTACAGAGATGCAATTGTGATCCTTTGTGGCAAGGATTTTGAGGTCAAGAATAACATTTTCTCATACTTTTGCAAAAGAAATGACAGTTTTTTGCAGCGAAGAGTGGAAAAGACTATGGAAGTTCAGAACTGTTCTTGTGATTTCATTCCACGTTTCACAGGATTTAAAACACCCAAAGATTGATTAGTAAATATATGAAGTGGGTTAGTCTTTACTAGAATGTGTGGTGTGATGTTTTGTTACCACAAATAATACATCTCTTTGTATTTGTTCACATTTATAGATTAAACTTATTTGTCCCTGGAGAGAAATGGGAAACCACTTTTTAATATATTACAGTCTGATCAATCGCTTGTCTTGTTTGCACATACTCGCCTAGATTTGTCTTTGTTCTTTTTTGTTTATGGTTAATGAGGTTACTTTTATAATATAAATATGTTTATCCTATTCTCTATGTTGCAAAATAAAGTTGGACTGATTGAAGCAGTCTTGACACTTAAAGAAAAGCTCTCTTGTCCTTTTCCCTGGGCCTCAGTTTCAAAGAGTTTATAGTTGAGATGAATATAATAGATTGCTGGGATTCTTCATTACCACCCTCCAGCTCTCTTGTCTTCTTAATTTTATACTCTTTTTGTTTTATGTACTTCAGTTAACAGTTTAAATAATGACCCACAGGGAAAGTACTTTTGTTTTTAATGTCATTGCTTAATGTTTGTAAAGAAATGTTAACATTAAGCATTTAAAATGCTTTGACACGGGGCTCCTGGCTGGCTCAGCCGGTAGAGCGTGCCACTCTTGATCTGATCTCGCCACTCTTGATCTCGGGTCATGAGTTTGAGCCCCACGTTAGGAGTAGAGATTACTTAAAATAAAGCAAAAATGATTTGACACTATTCCTAGGTGAAACGAGTGTCTTTCATTTTACTTTAGGCAGACTAGCATAAAAATACTCGTATCGTAGGCTTCTAAAAATCTGGAAATGGAAAAAGTTGTTTCGTTTTTTCCCAGTACATATTCAGAATGGAAGGGTAAATGTATTAATGATACCTCATATGTTTTCCCAAATGTGTCTTTATAGGTTGAATTTAATTACTTGATAATCTTTTATAGTGTTTTGACCGTTTTTATAGCCATTTGACCACTAATCCTTGTAGTAATTTAATAAGCCCACATGACACGGTCACATTTTATTTTACTAGTAGTTTGTAATTTTTAAATCTTCTACAATAGATTTCTTTTTTTCTGGGTTTGAGGAAGGGTTTCTACAGTGGCAGTCAACATGTGAAAGAGTGTTGTAAGTTGTTCATATGGTAACATTTCCCAATATCCCCTGAACGTGGCATTTTTGTCTCCCAGCTCATAAATGGGTCCTGATGTGACTTAATCTGGTATTGGTGACATTAGTGACTTTTTCTCTTATTGGTTAGAATAATCAGCAAATGGCATTAGAGGAAGAACCCGAAGTCAGTGAGCCAGGCGACAGCATCTGGTCGTGTTCTCTGACTCCTTGAGAGGAATGGCAGACAAGTGTTTTAGGCTTCGGTCAGATTTTCCCTTGATTAACATGCAAAATGCATAGAAGTTATGTATGGCTGTCCCAGACAATGTTGTGTATTTGGCCGAATTTGGATTTCTTGTTACCTCTTGGAGAGTACCATGCTAGTTTGATGCTAAGAGTTACACTCAGAGTCTGATCTCAGCTGCACTGTTGAGCATGTGACAAGGTGAAGTCACACAACATTCATGGAGCGGATTTCTTGAGCTGTGAGAGGAGAGTGAAAATTATCTAAAAGAGTGATCTGTAGTACTTGAATGGCAGCTTTTTGTGATTGTCTTTAACACAGTGATTATTTCTTTTCTGTCCCATACTGAGTTTCAAGTAGAGATTTCTTAAAGTGACATTTTTAGTAATTTATGGATGATGTTTGAGCAGAAAGCTTAGTATTGTGCCACGTGACATTTTCAGGGTTCTAGAAGAAAGATGACATTGATAGCTTTTCTTATTTTATCCAGATGTCCTTCATTCTAGCATTAGATGAAGTTTCCTAGCAGGGCTGAGGTGCAGGACATACCCATGAAGACCGTAGCACGAACTTGCAGTACGAACATCTGAAGTAGTCTACGTTCTGTACTTCAGTATCTGCTTGTTCATTTCTACTGGGTTTTGTGTTGACTCAGTCAGCATTATCTGTTTCACAAATAACGTAGCCTAGCCCTATTTCATTAATTCTGTAAGTTTTGTGTTTGTTAAAAGTGTTTGACGTAAGTTACCTACCCTCCCTTGTTTATGCATGCTTGGATTTTATATAAGCTGAAATATTTTTCTCTTCAGCTGTATTTCCTCCCCCTTTTCGTGTATATTTGTATAATTGTAGGTATCTGTCTCTTAAAACCTTTTGCCTGAAAGACTTAAACTGTAATCTTACGAGCTGAGAGGATTTAGGGGAGCAGGGAAATTGAGGAGGATGTAATTCAAATTAGACTAAAGAAGATGAAGTAAGGCAAAGGAAAATGAGGACTATTCACCTGAGCACCTCCCCTCGAGAGTAGGCAAACTGCAGGTGTAACTGGGAAGGAGTAGGCCTAAAATGACCTTAGAGAAGTACTGATGGGGCAGCTGCAAACGGATATACAGGCCCCCGTCTTTTGAATGTTGAGAATTGAACAGACGGCAGCCAGAACTCACTCAGACTGTTCCTCCAGTGATGACAATTTTCTTTTTCAAGATGATGATTATTCTCCACCTACCAAGAGACCAAAGAGCAGCGAGCCCCCCCAGCCACCAGTCACGGAGCCTGCCAATGCTGGGAAGCGGAAAGTGAGGGAGTTCAACTTCGGTAGGTTCTACCTCAGATACAGGCCCCTTTTCTTTCTTTCCTTCTGAACGTTTCCTGTTTCTCCTAAAACTTAGAGCCATTCGTGTGTGTGTGTGTGTGTGTGTGTGTAGGGGGGAGGGGGGAGATGCTTTAAAATACATTACTGCCTTAGATTCTAACAGGAGGAAAACCAAGGCAATTTGAAGCACGCTTACAGACACTGTTGAAGCTTAGTGTGAGTTGACCAGAGCACAAGACATTGTGTCTTCTGACGTTAAGTATGGTTGATAGACTTTGAATCAGTATTTTGATGACTCAGCAATTAAGACGTTTTTCTTAGCTTTAAAACCTTCCTTATTTGGGGCGCCTGGGTGGCTCAGTTGTTAAGCGTCTGCCTTCGGCTTAGGTCATGATCCTGGGGTCCTGGGATCGAGCCCCACATCGGGCTCCCTGCTTGGCGGGAAGCCTGCTTCTCCCTTTCCCACTCCCCCTGCTTGTGTTCCTTCTCTCGCTGTCTCTCTCTCTCTGTCAAATAAATAACTAAATAAAATCTTTATAAAAAATAAAACCTTCCTTATTTAAGATCTGTTTCCCACTTTGATTTTTTGTGTTCTGTGTAACTGCCAGCAGCTAATCTAACCAAGCCCCAGTGGATAGTATATATTTTTGAAGGGACTAAATAAAATATCAGTGGAGCAAATTATATTTGCGATCCATATTTTGAATAGGTAAAACATTTAACTTCTACATTTTTTAAATAGCTTTTTAGTATTTTAATTTGTCATAGTCATTAAATGTTGGATATAAATTGATTTTATTTATAGATAGTAGTAAGTTTACATGTATTTATATTCCTTAGCACTCTATTTTAGGGTGCAACTATATGTAAATACTTATTTCTACACAATTTAGGCGTGTTTTAGAAGGTTTCCTGAATGACCTTGGACACCTCCTCTTTTTTGCCTCCATTTTATACTGTTTAATTGGACTGGTCTTTTCTGACCTTTTTAGAAATTATCAGGCTGAAAAGAGGTGCTCAGTGTTTTGAAAATAAACTTTATTTAAGTCATCCCTACACCCCATGTGGGGCTTGAGCTCACAACCCCAACATCAAGAGTTGGACGTTCTTTTGACTGAGCCACCAGGTGCCCCTCGAAAATAAACTTTAAAAACATCTCTTATAATCTCTCATTGGACCAATTCTAAGAAGGACAAAAAAGGGAAAAGTTCTTAAGAAAGCAGTAAAATTATATAGATGGAGTTGGATTATTAAAACTAGGATGTGTGACTTTTGATCTTGGTTGGGGTCGTGAGTTCAAGTCTCATGTTGGGCATAGAGATTACTTAATATAAAAAAAATTAGGATGTATTATGTAGAAAATAAGTCTTTAGATGTTGGGTCATTGTAATATAATAGTGCCCCCAGGCAGGGATTTATTGTTTAGATGTAACTTAAAACTCTCAATTTTTCAGAGAAATGGAATGCTCGAATTACTGATCTACGGAAACAAGTGGAAGAGTTGTTTGAAAGAAAATATGGTAAGTCTAAACTCAGAAATTCTTGTAATCGTTTTTTGATAAGCCTTTTAACAATTGGGTTACTTTTCATCCAGTGTAAGAAAGTTCACTTCTCACAGTGACGTATCGGTCCGTCAGAAGGTTGTGGAGAGTGTCTGTTCAAATATTAGAAACCTTGTCTCCTAGATTACTATGAAGCTTTGGGAAAGTTTTCTTTCTGTGATTACCAATTAGCATTTCTTTGAACCCTTCAACATGCTCCTTTGGGGGTTTATTTACATATTTGTTGCAGAGTCCAGGATCTTGGAGATCGAATTGAAGATGAGCTTCTTCATAATAGTCTTTCTTCATCTGCTGTGTTAAGTCCAGTATTCATCTTGTGTCCTTATTTTCTCGACAATTGATATGTAATTGGTTAAGTTAGGTCTCAAATTGTCTTCTCCTTTTCTTTTATTATTCTGTCCTACATCTGCCTTTAGGTAGTGATCAAAAAAACAAGCACCATGTTACCCCCGGTTGGTATATATTACCTAAAATATATATCATCTAAAAATAGCAACCTTCATTGAACTGTGTTTTTATTTGGAGGATTCTTAACTTTGCAGTGGACTAACAGTCTAGAAAATGGGCTGATTATACTGAATTTTCACTTGAAAATCCTCTTTTTGGAGTGCTCTCCCGCATCACTGAGTTTCTCTGGGTGAAGTTTTTAAATGATAGACTACACTGGCATTATTTAGTTTACTAAACTTGAAATGATAGTTCCTGTACCATTTTTCATGGATGACAGCTCACCCGTCCGTGAAGATTCGGAATGAGAGTAAATTCAGTAACTTCTCCTTAAGGCTCTCCTAGTAGCCCTCCCTCTCCAGTAGCCATAGCGTTTTCCCTGTGATCTTAATTGGTCCACTCAAAGCAGAAACTCCCAGAATTTGTTATATTCAGCATTGTTCTGTGCTGGTAAGGTTACAGGCCCTGGGGACAGAATGCTCAGCCCTTTCTCTTCATCCTCTCTGAGGATGTGTTAGGAAGATTTGATAAGATAGACAGCATAGTGTCTGTAATAGCTGGTGCGTAAGTACATAGTAAGTACTTTTTGTATATACTTTTGTTACTATATACTTATTGTAGTACAGATTCGAGTAAAAATAATTTACTGTTAGAAAATCTCAGTGCTTCTCATAAAGGGAAACAAAAATTATGTTTTTGCTTTTGTTGTGATGGTGATTTATTTCATTATTTTGCATATAAGAAAATAATGTTGGGGCGCCTGGGTGGCTCAGTTGTTTAGCGTCTGCCTTCGGCTCGGGTCGTGATCTCAGGGTCCTGGGATCGAGCCCCGCATCAGGTTCCCTGCTCAGCGGGAAGCCTGCTTCTTCTCCCTCTCCCACTCCCCTTGCTTGTGTTCCCTCTCTTGCTGTGTATCTCTCTGTCAAATAAATAAATAAAATCTTTAAAAAAAAAAGAAAAAATAATGTTTTCCTCCTATTGTGAGATTTTAAGAACAATATTCACATTTTACAAGTGGAAACAATGGTGATAGCCTTAGTGGAAGATGTTTTCTTTGTTATGTGAATAGGATTTTCAGATGCACTATGTCAACAACGGATGTTAAATGTCAGTATTAGTGTGTACTGTGGTCCACTTGAAACTTCAGTACACGTATTAACGTTTAGCCAACAGACTTAAAATACTAGTGAAAAAGGGCGGCTGTTCTGATGAAGGGGGATTCCTGTGGGAGGAGTTGGGAGTAAGGGGAAGCCACGGGAGTCCTTTCCCTGTGGGGCTTACGGGGCCTTTCTGGCCAGGTCAGTAGCTCATCTGCTGTTCTTGCAGCACACGCACTAGAAAGCTGCTTCCGTAGCGGTGCCGTGCTCGTGAAGTAGAAGTTTTTGGAAGAAAAGCCATAGGTGTCTGCAGTCTAGAACATTTGTCGTCGATTGACTCAGCATCAGAACGTTTAACGGTGGAATTTTTGATAGTCTATAAATGTGCCTCTATTATGAGCTTAACCGATGCTTTTTAAAACCTTTTTATTATGAAAATTTCCGAACAAAAGTAAATGATACAGAGACCCTCTAAGTATCCATCACCCACATTCAACAGCCTTTAACATTACAATATTTTCCTTCTTGCCCTTTCTCGCCTGTCCCATCTCTTTTTGATGCAAGCGTATTTTAAAACTGTAGTGGTGTCCCAGACATCCTGTCATTTCAGCTCTAAGAAGTCTACATTTCAAAATGGGGAGTTGAGGGGCACCTGGTGGCCCCAGTCAGTAGAGCAGGCGACTCTTGATCTCGGGGTCGTGGGTTTGAGCCCCACGTCTTAATCTCCGTTCCATTATCACACCTGAAAACATTACATGTAATACCCAGTGATGTTCAGATGTACCCTGTTGTTTAGAGAATCTGACCCTTTAGTTTGTTTGATCAGTAAGGTCTTCTCATTATATTTGAATCTTGAGACTCCCCATGGTTTTGACCTTTTGCAGCTGCTGCATTATTTTACCTTTGGACAAAGAAATTGTAGCAGAATATTTACAATTCAGAAAAATTTTCTGCTTCTGTTATTTCATTAAAAAAATCCTTTTTACACTAATGTTTATCGTTGAAAAATACTATTTCCTGTAAATACTGTATGTATTAACTGGTGTGAACCGGTATGTTTTTCTGGATCGTACGTTCTTTAGATTTCAGTAGATCGTGTAGCTGCATCTGCGTTCCCCCAAAATAATACATTATTTGATTGCAGATTTGGTTAGAGTACCGGCATCGTTGTTGTTCTTTTCCTTTTAGTTCCTTTGTATTACTTTTTTTGTGATTCAGTTAAAGTAAACAGAAGCAAAGATAAAGTTACAAAAGTTACAGAGCAGTACGTATTCAATTACTCTGTCGTACAAACTGTGTGGTTAATCCCTGCCAATTAATGATTTTTCCTCTCTCTTTTTATCCTTAAAGCTCAAGCTATAAAAGCCAAAGGCCCTGTGACGATCCCATACCCTCTTTTCCAGTCACACGTTGAAGATCTTTATGTAGAAGGACTTCCGGAAGGAATTCCTTTTAGAAGGCCATCTACTTACGGAATTCCTCGCCTTGAGAGGATATTACTGGCAAAGGAAAGGATTCGTTTTGTGATTAAGAAGTAAGACGCTCTTTGGACTCTTGTTTTTGTTCTTGTTTAGTGCATCTTTTTATACTGTTGTCAAATGTTCATTAACCTCTAGGGCTGTATTTTAATTAAATTTGAGTTATATATTATTTTATTTACCGCATTTTAATGTGTCGCTGTGGACACGTTTTTCTTGTTCATGCCCAGATTTGGCTTCTAGAGCATGAATATTTGCCCATATGTGATTGACATATAGCTGTCATTGTCTTTCTCGAATTTTCTTCTAAGTCTGCTAAAGAAAGGAGTAGAGTATCAGTAGAGTATTCATTTAATCAGAATTAAAAATTTTTAATATTTTAAGAAAGCAATACAGTGCCAGTCAATATCAACAAACAGTGTCTTGTTTTAAGAGTTATTTATTTATTTTAGAGAGATTGAGAGAGAGAGAGAGACTCTCAGGCAGACTCTGCACTGATCATGGAGCCGGACATGGGGCTCATCTCACAACCCTGAGATCATGACCTGAGCCGAAACCAAGAGTCGGACCCTTAACTGCCTGAGCCACCCAGGCATCCCAAATAGAGACTTTCTGACATAGAAAGGGTGGGGTAGCAGTTAGGATCTCCAGCAGTAAGGGAAAAAAATCCTTGTCAGTCAACTTCATACAGTAAAATGCTTACCTTACAAGGAGGTCAGAGGTAGGATGATTAAAACTGGTACATGGAACTCTGCTTTTATTCTTCTCCAGATTCTTCCTTCCTTGTGCTGTTTCCTTAGACCAGTAGTGTGCTGGATGCAGTAATTCCAGGCTTCACAGCCAGGCAGGGTGTAGAGGAGAGACAGCAGCTACCTTTGTTTCTCTTGGAAGGGGCCTTACTCTTCTCTGGTTAGAATTCTGTCAAGTGCTTATTCCTCAACCAGGTACAGGCACGAGAAAGATAAACCATTATGGGTTCGGACCAAGTGGTACTAGGGCCGCAGGGAGTGGCGATGGGTTTGCTTCTGCTGAAAGACATGGCTTTAAATAAATAAATAACTCTTAAAACAAGACACTATTTATTGATATTGATTGGTACTGTATTGCTTTTCTAAAATATTATACTGATACATTGATACTCTACTCCTTTCTCCTTAATGTGTCACTGTGGACAGGATTTTCTTGGTCATGCCCAGACTTGGCTTCTAGAACATGAATATTTGCCCATATGTGATTGACGTATAGCTGTCATTGTCTTTCTCCAATTTTCTGCTAAGTCTGAAGACATGGCTTTCATTTTAAGTCCTTCTATTGGGAATGAGTCTTTTTGAACTGTGTTCATATTGTAACTGATTTTTAAACTTTTTTTTCTGACATCTCTTGAACTGAAAACAGTAAAGTAAATAAAAGTAGTGGAATAGGGACTCCTGGGTGGCGGAGTCGGTTAAGTTTCTGACTCTTGGTTTCGGCTCAGATCGTGATCCCAGGGTCCTGAGATCAAGCCATGCCTTGGGCTCTGCATAGAGTCTGCTTAAGATTCTCTTTCTCCACCTCCCTCTGCCCCCTGCCCCTGCACTCCCTTGCTCGCTCTCAAATAAAATAAACCTTAAAAAAAACCCGTAGTGGAATAATAGTATTTATCATTTGCAGAAGTATTCAACTTCATTACTTTGGGAACACTCTGGTACTGTGCTGAAAAAATGGGAATTTAACTACTTTGATCAGAGATTACAGCCAAGCATGCTTGCATCTGTATTGGTATTCAGTAAGGGGATGACAGCTTTTAAGATTTAGTTAAGCACGAAAAAGACCTAAGATAGGTACCTCAAGATAATAAGTGAGCTGTCCTCCACAGAGAGAAACTTGTTGCAGATAAATTTTTAGTTTTGAGATCTAGTGGACTCATGAAATTGAACTGTCAACCAATGGGCTTGTTCTAAAACCCTGACACTAGCCAAGAACCATCAGTAAGCATACATTGCTTGATGTATTAATGATACATTAATAAGTTTAAGAAAACTCTTTTGCACTGTCATTTTATGCTTTTAATATTAGAGGTTTTAAATTCATTTTAAATAGCAAAATTAATAGAATTTTATAGGTTTGTTATATTTATATAGAATTTTAATATATAGAATTATATTTATACTGAGTTTATTATATACAGATATATAGTGTTGCTAGTATTTGCTAACCTTCAAGTGTATGAAACTGGGTTTGGATGTTTAAATGTTAATGCAGGCATATCATGGGATACTTTGTGCCATGCACATCCTGTTTCAAGTCCTTTCAGTATACTTAGTTATAGTTAGGGTAAGCCCTCTTCTACATCGAGAGGGACTTTTTTTTTACATTATTTATTTGAGAGAGAGAGCGAGGGAGAGGGAGAAGCAGGCTCCCTGCTGATCATGACCTAGGATCATGACCTGAGCCGAAGGCAGACACTTAACTAAGCCACCCAGGCGCCCCTTGAGGGGGACTTCTAAAGCCTTTCTCTAATGGTTAAGGTGGTTCGTCTTGATGTATGTATTTTGTTATGTATTTTGTTTTAGAAGGGTAATTCTATAGAGTTTAGCCAATGTCTTATTTCTCACTCACTAATATTTGAATATTATATATAACCATTGATTCAATCCTGTGCTAGCTTCCAACATTTCTGAAATGGGTCATTCTTGTCTCTGACCCAATCCCCACCCCTACCAGCAACCGCTGACTTTAGGTCATTACATCAAAAAGGAATGATGGGCTGTATAAGTTAGATTGTGAAAATTCTGTTATCTAGAAATTGTATTTTCTGGGCAGTTTTGTATTACAAAATAAAAAACATGTAATCTATCTTACAGATGTGTTAGTGTTGAAATATATTTAGGATTTTTATAACCAATTTATAGATGTGTTGAAGTGAGGTACTCTTGAGTATAATGTAAAATTAAAAGATCTCATTAAAAAGTTTTGTGGCTCTCTTCTTTTGGTGTTACACTTTTATAAGGTATCTTTGGGTTGCAAAGTGAACTCTTTCTGTGAAGGATACATATTCCAAGATGCACCTTATGAAACAATTTGCAATTACCATTTGGTTTTATTATTCTCTGGAAATCTCCAGAAATGAGGATTTAATTGTGCTCAAGAGTTCAGATTGTCTCTTCTTTTTAAAACTAGTCTTCACGACAGAGTATCTAATAAGTACTAGTAGTTGCTACTTTTGCTAACTGTTACCTGGTAAATACTTAGTACTTTTTCTCACCTTGCAGACATGAACTTCTGAATTCAACACGTGAAGACTTACAGCTTGATAAACCAGCTTCAGGAGGTAGGTCTCCAGTCTTGTTTCAAACTGTGTGTCATAGTGGGGTCCTTGGCTGGCTCAGTTGGTAGAGCACGCAACTCTTGATCTCAGGGTCGTTAGTTCGAGTCCCTTGTGGCCATAGAGGTTACTTTAAAAAAAATGTGTCAAATCAGAACATTATATACAAGAAATACACAATATCGAAATAATATTCTCTGCTCTCTAGAAGAATAAACCCATGTTCTTCCTAATAATCCATTATAAATAAGTGCAAACATCACATTGCTGGGAAGACTGAGAGAACTAAGCTCGTTCTACTTCTGAGACACAAAGTCTGTTACCTGGCACGGTGAATCAGTGTGTTAACCCACATCTGCATTAGTCAACTGAATCATCCCTCGTCATTTTTTTTTTTTTTTATAAAATGTTTTATTTATTTATTCATGAGAGTCAGAGAGAGAGAGAGAGGCAGAGGGAGAAGCAGTCTCCCCACCTAGCAGGGAGCCCGATGTGGGACTCGATCCAGGACCTCGGGATCATGACCTGAGCCGAAGGCAGACACTTAACCATCTGAGCCACCCAGGCGCCCCCATCCCTCGTCATTATCCACAGGACATAAAAGGGCCTACTTCTTAGAGCACAGAGCTTTGGGTATCATCACTTGTTGGTGAGACGTGTTTCAGGGAAATACAATTGTGACTTGTTCTCTTACTTCACTTGGCTCAGCTCTAGAGGGCTGGGGGTGGGGTTAGAAAATGGAAATCCTGTCACTTTGAGTTGGTGTGATGAAGGCTCACCAGCATTATCCTATCCCTAAATTTACCATCATGGAGCTCACCTGCAGGCTACTGTTCAGTGAACTGCACTCTGCTGTTTCCGAGCTATGATCATGACACTTGAGAGTACCTGTGAAATTACTGAGTTATTAATTTCCATTTTGTCATTGTTTCATTTGTTCTTTTTATTCGGTGTCAGCAATGTTTTTAAGAAACACATTCTGAAATCTTAGAAATAATCTTAGAACAGGAGCGCCTGGCTGGCTCAGGTGGTGGAGGGTGCGACTCCTGACCTCTCAGGGTCGTGTGTTCAAGCCCCATGTTGGGTGTAGAGATTACTTAAATACATAAACTTTAAAAAAATTCATTACTTAATTGACCTAGTTTAGTAATGCCACTAGTTTGAGGACGTTGTATGTTTGTTATTCTTAACAGTGAAGGAAGAGTGGTATGCCAGAATCACTAAATTGCGAAAGATGGTAGATCAGCTTTTCTGCAAAAAATTTGGTAAGTGTGATATCCCCCACAACTAAAGTATATTACAGAATAAGTTTCCCAAATTTTGCTTTAAGAAAGTAAATACAGTGAAATGATTCACCTCGTTTTCTTTTTTCCCCTTTTTAAAAAACATGTAATTAAGAAGAGTTCAGTGATTCATCAGTTGCATATAACACCCAGTGCTCATTATATCATGTGCCCTCCTTAATGCCCATCATTATGCAGTTACCCTATCCCCCCATCCCCTCCACTCCACACCCCCTCCACTCCAGCAATGCTCTTGTTTGTTTCCTATGATTAAGAGTCTTTATGGTTTGTTTCCCTCTCTGATTCTGTTTTAATTTTTCCCTCCTGTCCCCTATGATCCTATTTTGTTTCTTAAATTCCACATGTGAGTGAGATCATACAATTGTCTTTCTCTGATTGATTTATTTCATTCAGCGTAATACCCTCTAGTTCCATCCACGTCAGTTTCAAATGGCAAAATTTCAATTTTTTTGATGGCTGAGTAATATTCCATTGTGTGTGTGTGTGTGTGTGTGTGTGTGTGTGTATATACCACATCTTCTTTATCCATTCATCTGTTGACGGACGTCTTGGCTCTTTCCACAGTTTGGCTCTTGTGGACATTGCTGCTATGAACATTGGGGTGCAGGTGCCCCTTTGGATCACTACATTGGTATCTTTGGGGTAAATCCCTAGTAGTGAAATTGCTGGGTCATCCGGGAGCTCTAGGCTTGAGGAACCTCCATACTGTTTTCCAGAGTTGGCTGCACCAGCTTGCATTCCCACCAACAGTGTAGGAGGGTTCCCCTTTCTCTGCATCCTCGCCAACATTTCTTGTTTCCTGACTTGTTCATTTCAGCCCTTCTGACCAGTGTGTCATCTCCAGTTTTCTTTCATTGATGAATATACGTATGTTAATCCTGAAGAGTTTTAGGCCCATACCAGAGGGGAGAGAGCTCTGCAGCAGAAGCGCGAGTTCTCTTCCTGAGTAACTCTGACCCAGTGTCGCTGGTACAGCGTCGGGCCCCTCGCAGTCCAGGAGTCCTTTGTCTTTGGCCCCTTCTGCAGCACTTGGCGTGCCTCTCTGTAGGAGCAGGCCTGGGTCACAGTCTGTTCCTAAGGGCTGGTTATCCAAAAACGCGGTGTGCCCCACACTGTTCTCCTCTTACTCCCTGGCCTTGCCGGCTCCCATCCCTGAACACTTGACCATACTTGGATTTGGTTTGTCACCGCGGCATCTTTTGTTATCCTGGGCCGCTCTCCCCTGCTTTGTCTTGCCTTCAACAGGGCTGTGTTTCTTCTTTTTCTTGCTTTCACTGTTTTAAACCATTTATATGGACCGTTACGAACCTGGGTGACTGTTGGTTTCTTCCCGTGTCCCTGGTTGTCGTTTTCGTTCTTGATGGCACCTCCCTTTAGTTCAGTCTGTCCAGCTTGGAGTGCTGCCTGACAGCTTGGTCCTGAGTCCTTTGGCTCCTCCCCTGCTGTGCTCTCTGGGCAGCCAGTCCCTCCCATCTCCCGTTGTGAACATATCGGAATCTCTGTTTCCTGATGGCTTTTACATTTAAGTTTCGAGCCGCGGAAACTCCCATTTGACATCAGAACTTTATTCTTTCCCCCCACCTGCTTGGTACCTCTGCAGACTTCACATGTCCGAATTAGGATCTTTGTCCCCCTCTGCACCATGTTCCTTTCCCCGACCTTCTGGGGGGCACCACCCTCTCCCCCATTGTCCCAGCCAAAGCCCTGGGAGTCACCCTGCATTTCTCATTCTCACAAGGCCTCCTGCTGACTGGACTTTGAGCTCAGCCCCAATCCCTACCCTTTCCTCTGCTCCCGTCTCTCCCAGCACAGAGCCAGTGCCACAAAGCAGCTAGGTTTCAATCTCATTAAAAACATACAACGGAGGCATGTCCCCTTTCTGTTTTCTGTTCATGGCCTCCCTTTGTTCTTGGAATTAACCCCACCGTCCCCGGTCATAGCCACCCTGCCTTTCTTCTGATAGCACCTCCTGGACTGTCCCACTGGCTCACTTCGTTCTGGCTGCAGTGACGGTCTACTTGTCCTTTAAGTTTCGAAGGTCATGCCCTCCTGGGGAGTGTTGCCTTGCCGGGACCTCAGATGTTTTTGTGCCTCTCCTTTTCGTTTACATTTCAATTTAAATGTGGCCGCATTGGCCTGGTCTTCACTTGGGGTACCCATCTACCGCACACCATTAAGCACATCCGGTCTCATACCCATTTTCGTTCCTCGAAGCACTAATGGTGGTCTTCTGCCTCCCACTACAACACTGTAGATAATGACAGCCGAGATCTTGCGTGTCTTGTCTACTGCCAGACCGTGCTTAGTGCTGGAGTAGGTACTGACCAAATACTTCCTGAAGAGACCAGTGTCACGGACCTGTGTGCTAAAGCCGCCAGAAATCACTGAGCCTTTCAGTCAGGTAGTGTACATTGGACCTCGTGAAATTATGTCACCGAGAAGACCAGAGGACATCCCGGAGCGCCCCAGCTGCCCTGCACGGGGAAGGCTGTGGTGGAGGGCAGCGTGGCGGGCTGGCACGGAGAGTCCCAAGGACTGCAGCGGTTCTCACTGTTCTGCGAGAGAAACCATTTGAGTTTTACCACAAAAAGCCAAGTCTCCTGGGTGATGATTCTTACTTGCCCTGCAGTTTCCTGGAGGGGTGCATGGCAGTGGGTGTTAAAGACGTAATAAACCAGCTCTTAGGTATTTCTCAGGTGGCAGCTGCGAACTTAGGTCACTGACTAGATGTTGTTTATCTCTACTCTTGACCTGGGAATTGAAGGCATTGGGGAGAAGTCTGAATTTTAAGTTTTTTCTCCTGATCCCTGTCCTTGACTACCCAATGTGAATTCAGGACCTTAGTGACAAGTTCTCTCCTCTTAGTACGTCTGGTTGGAAATCAGCTAGTGAGCAATAAACTAAAGCATCTTCCCCACTTTAAAGATCATTTTATTTCCAAGGCATTTAGTAACATGAATCAGGTGAAGAAGGCCACCGTAGTGTCATTAGAGTCCAGGAGTATCTGCATGAACAGGTTTAAACTTTGCCCTCACGTGTGGTTCTGGAAGTTGAGCTTGGGAAAACAGTCGGCCAAACCTGTTAGCACCACTGATGCTTGCCAAGCAAGCTGACTTCAGCCTTGTGGAAAGAGGAGGCTGTTGACAAGCCCATATACTCACTCAAACAAAAAGGAGCCAATGGGAAATATTCTGGCTTGGTGTCAGAGCTAAGAAAATAGGTAAGAGCTTACGTGTTGCTACATTATAAACAATAAAAGTCTGGTTCTTTGTTTTTGCTCATGGCCTTAGCTGAGTCTAGGACTGTAGGTAATGTAGAGAGGGTTGCTGTTTTCTCCAAGGTTCCTGAAAGGGGAAGGGGAAAGCTTACGTTTTCTGTAAGTGTCAAACATTGTAAGTGTAGAAGGTTCCACTGCTTCAGCAGAATAGTCCGTTTTAGGCCTTGGGCATCCGTGGACACCCGGGAGCCAGGTGCTGAGAACGCGGCAGAGCAGAAGGCACAGTGGGACTCCCCCAGACACGGGGGGAAAGGTACATAGTACACAAGAGGTGTTATGTCTGGGGACATGAGGGGAATAGGGAGCCAGGCGGATTGTTGTTTTCTCTAGAGGAAGCCTCACTGGTGACCAGCTAATGCAGTTGGCCTTCCCCCTTTCCCATAACTTCTGCTCTTCCTCTCTCTACTCCAGCAGTTGATTCTTTTTTATTTCATAGGAGTTTCATTAGAATTATGACTATTCTTTTTTGCTATATTTCCCTGAGTAATAATTATTGTATTACGTATCATATCGTATCTCCCAGGTGTGGTGTGAAAGGCTCTACCACATTTCTTGAGGGAGTGTTTCTTTTAACAGTAATGATCTTTATTACACTATGTGTGGTTTTCTTTCTTTCTTTTTTTTTTAAGGTTTTATTTATTTATTTGACAGAGAGACACACAGCGAGAGAGGGAACACAAGCAGGGGGAGTGGGAGAGGGAGAAGCAGGCTTCCTGCTGAGCAGGGAGCCCGACGGGGGGCTCTATCCCAGGACTCTGGGATCACGACCTGAGCCGAAGGCAGACACTTAACGACTGAGCCACTCAGGCGCCCCCTGTGTGTGGTTTTCAAATACACATTCTTATAGCAAAGAGATCCTGGGACACCTGG